>NW_006763304.1:33348-529641 GCF_000218685.1 Serpula lacrymans var. lacrymans S7.9
CTTCCTGGGAGCTGAGGGATTCTTGGAATAAAATTCGCGAACAGCGTTGCGGGAGTTTTCCAGATGGGTTTCTGGTTCCCACGTTTTGTCCTCGTCTCCATAGCCCTTCCATAGGACCAGGAACTCTAATTTACCACGCTTCAAGCGTGCGTCTACCACTTGTTCAACCTCGAACTCTTCTTCACCTTCCTGGGTGACTACAACCGGTCCGGGCCGGTCTACACGCTGTCCTGGCAGCGGTCCTTTGTAGGGTTTCACACGGCTAATATTGACCGTGGGTACTACCCTCATTCGTTTTGGGAGTTCTAGCTCCACCGCATTGGGTTTGACTTCCTTAATCCGGTAAGGACCAATCCACTTTTCGGTCAGTTTTCTGGACTGCCGATCTTTTAATTTGAAATGGTCGGTGTCTAACCAGACCAGGTCGCCAACCTTGTAATCAGGGGCCTTAGAGCGTCTACGCTCTGCCCTGTCTTTCATCTGCTCTGCAGTTCTAAATAGCGCCTTGCGCGTTTCGTCTAAGACAGCCTTCATGTCTTTTACCATGTTCCCAGCAGCCTCGTTTTTGCTTTTGCCAGGTTCTACACCCATTCTGGGGAGGTACGATCTAGTAACCTCAAATGGTGCTTTTCCTGTAGCCGACGACTGTTTGACATTGTATGTGAACTGGGCTATTTTTAGTCACTTGGCCCAATCCGTCTGTCTGTCATTAATAAATATCCGGAGATACTGTTTCAACTCCTGGTTGAGTCTCTCCGTTTGTCCATCAGTTTGCGGATGGAACACTGTTGATAATTTAGGTTTGATGCCCAGCATCCGGCATAGTTCTTTTGTAAATTCGCTAGCGAATTGTGGTCCTCTGTCGGAGATCACCGTCTCTGGTAATGCCGAGACTATTAGTCATGCCATGGGTGATGTTCTTTTTCTCACTAGAAACGGCTATTTTTATGACACTGTGGTTAATTTGGGTCAAACGTTAAAAATAGGAGAAAGCCCGGAATGTACCGACTACCTGTTGCTAAACTCAGCACAGTATAGCCAATACGGTCCGAATCCCTAGCTCGGCATCAATTATGGTCACGTGATGCTGAGAGTCTTTGACGTTTCGGGAAGCAGTCTCATTTTAGACCTGGTTCATTTTAATCTGCCGAACGTTCATTTTGAAATGGCACGGACTTCAAATTCGATCATCAAACCTTTGTCTGACCATGGTCAGATGACTACTAATATCTCTATCAGTTCATCTCCTCATTGTTTCCTTTCCCCCACTATCTCTGTCGTCTCCTCGTCTCCTCATTATCATCCCGTATAAACCGTTTTCAGCGCTCCCACAGCCGCTTCAAGACTTACCAATGAAGAAATTGAGGCATGCTTGGAAGAGTCTCCATTCAGCAAGGAGACAGAGGAGAGACAAAACAAGGAGAGAGAAAAAAGAGAGCAGGAGGAGGAGAATAAAACGGACTTACCACATAGTAAGTCCAACTTTTCCAACTATTCCTGCGGCCCTAACAATGTTCTCAACTTTGCGAATGGTGCTATGATAGGGAGTCACTCCCAGACTGGGAGTGACCTTTGTTCCCCAGCAGTCCTTAGGCCCCCGTGTTTGTCAAACGTGGGAATATACTCTCTCAATTTCCCAGTATCAGCAACCAGCAATGACTGTGAAGTTCCCAAGAATGACTTAATCAGCCGCCCTGATAATAAGGGTGGTATTTTTTTGTCATATAGGCCAGGCCCTCTGCTGTCACAAAATGCAGGGCCAGGCTCACCAGTAGTACAGTCCCATCATTATGTTAATACTGGCTGCCATGAAACGACGCACTACTTAACGAGCCCCAAACCTAACTCTGAGGTGCAGGCTTGGTTAGAGAAAGTATCTCTGCCGTTGTTGGCCCGTTTACAAATGTCAAAACTAGCTTCTATCATTGTCAAATCAATTGTATACGCTACTTGGGCTATAGTGGGAAAACAAGTGCAACACCCCAAACCAAGACCGTACCACAACTCGGTCCTGACAGGCTATGGATGGGTCAGGGAATTGATAGATGGGCATCCTGATTGTATCAAGACGGAGCTTGGGGTGCGGCAGGAAGCTTTCTCAAATTTGTTAGATTTATTGCAGGCCAATAGATACTCAGATTCAAAGCATGTGTTGATTGAAGAACAACTCGCCATTTTTCTGTACACATGTGTGAAAGGATTGTCTATTTGCCACATTGCCAAACATTTCCAACGTTCCAATGACACAGTCTCTAGATACTTCAAGAGAATGCAGCTTTCACTTGCCCTAATATCTACAATGTGTATATACATCTACCAGATGCCAATGCCCCTACGCCATTTGCCATCAGCAATAACCCGAAGCTTTGCCATTTTGCGGGTGCCATTGGTGCAATTGATGGCACCCATATCGTTTGCAGTCCTTCTGCAGCAAAATGTGCAGCCTCTCGCAATCGGAAGGGTTCAGTCACCCAGAAATACTTGATGTGCTGTGACTCCAATATAAAGTTCATATACTTGCTTAGCAGCTGGGAGGGGTCAGTTGCAGATGCCAGCCTGTTCCATGACGCTCAGACCCATGACTTGTACATCCCTCATCATCACTACTATCTCGCTGATGCGGGATTCCTTCATGTGACCAATTGCTGGTCCTCTACAGAGGTGTCCGCTATCATTTGGCTGAATATGCTCAGGGAAATTGCAGGTAATGTACAGCATCTATTTACTATGTTACAGTAGACTAAAAATCATTTTTAAACCTCAAAATCCCGAGGAATATTTTAATCTACACCATGCATCTACCCAAAATATTGTGGAGCAAATATTTGGTGTTTTGAAGGGCCAATTTGGGATTTTGAGGGTCGCTATAGAGTACAACATGTCAGTACAACATGTCCATCCAAGCCAAGGTTCCACATGCAGTCTGTATGCTGCACAACTTCATCAAGACCCATGATCCATCTGATATCAACACTCCTGATGACATTGCCCTCCTCAACCCTATTCCCGAGGTTGACAATGGTGAGCTTTCTCATACCCCACCAATGGAGGCACTGCAAACTGTACTGCCGCCAATAATCACTGTAATTGGATCGCTCGTGCTATGTGGATTGATTATCAGCAGGAGCTAGGTAGAAGGGGCCTACTTTAGTTTACATGTTTTTGCATCCTTACAATGTGATTTGTTACCAAGAATTTATTCAGATTCAGTCAACAAAAACAAAATGTTAGATTCGTCAAAGACACACAGTATTACAAGATAACAAGATAAACAATACAACAAAAACACAGGTAAGCAATACAGTACGCTAAACTCCATCCACAATATCTATCTTACTCCAGCTTTGACTTTACATATGCCTTGCAAAGTTCATCAGATTCTAGGAGACTGAGATACGTATCCATGGCTATGACATCTTGCTCAAATAAATGTAATAATTTGTCAGAGTTCTCAACTCCCAGATATTTGTTGTGTTGCATCATGAAGGTGATAGCAGCACAATGGTGAGCATGGGCTGGCTGCATAGACAAGCTGCCTTGTAAGGCATCAGTTGCAGTAGGGGGAGTAATGAAGGTAGTAGCAATGGGTGGTACAGTGGTAGACATAGTGGAGCAGTTTTCCACCGAAGCCATTTGCAAAGGGGCAATAACTGGGGAGGCAGGTGGAGCAAGGCTGATGTTGAGTTTTGAGTTGAAGTCCTTGAAGATGGGGATGATTTCCCCCAACCAGTTGTTCAACCCACTGAGAGCATTGGCAGTGGTGTTGCGTGGGGCCTTGTTAGAGCCTTTGCTGCCATTGCCTGCACTCTTGGTGCGAGATATGACAGTAGTGCTATCCTCTGTGTTATCATCTGAGAGTGCGGCATCTCGTGCTGAGCGCTTGCTGCTGATAGTTGTTATAGATGAGGTGGTGGGAGCATGGATAGATGTTGGAGACTCAACGCCACCAATCCAACTTTTTACGCCGCCAGATGATTCAGGGCTGGTGGTGCTGGTATTCATTGCAAAGGCACCAGTGTTAGGCTGATTGGAGGGAACATTAATGGAAGGTGGTAGTTTGGGGGCTTTGGGGGCCTTAGCATGCTTCGGGACTTTGGGGACACAGAATACATTGGTACCCTTGGCTGGGACTCCACCCAACAAGGCATGCATGGCGGAAAAATGGGTCCAGCCCTTCTTCCAAAAGCTCTTTGCTACCAGATTTTTCTGTGTAGTGATTAGCTATCAGTCATAAAGCCAAAATGTATCATCATACTGTAATGAGTTCCTTCCAGACTGTTTCTCTTTCATCAAGTATGTTAAGACCTAGCTCATCATCCCAAGAAATGCCTGACAAGTTGGTGATAGGCTTCACTAAATTGTACTTTGTATGAAGCTGTAAACCTTGAGGTTGATCATCCCAAGGAATGCCTGACAAGTTGGTGATGGGCTTCACTAAATTGTACTTTGTACGAAGCTGTAAACCTTGAGGTTGATATTCAGCAATTGATGACAGATTAGATAATGTACCCTGCCCCACTTTAAACTGCAGAAAGTGGTGCTCTTTGCTTGTCCCTTAGTAAGAAGAGCACCATAGGCCGGAACACAGTCTTGAGATTCAAACCGTCCCCACCCTCTGTGCTGTTGGTGGTGATAAACTAGATAAGAGCCAATATCTCTGCTTCACTCCAAATGACATTGTTGCTACTGTTATCTTGGGCGCCTGTGCCATTTCCTTCTTCAACATCCATTGCAACCTCCATAAACATGTCCTGAGCAGGCTGGAGGTCTTGATTCATCCTGGTAGAATGTTGCAGTTGTTTTGGTGAAGGAACTGGGACTAGGGTTGGGCTGGAGGCCCTGCATTTTTTTACTCTAGACATAAGGTTGATGGAAGTACCCATTAATAGCTCATGGGATGGATGCCTATCCGTCTCTCCAATGGCATCCTGGCAGATCATAGCTGAAACAAAAAAAAACAAAATTCAGGAAAAACAGAGTTCCCATACAAGCTCTAGAGCTTGTACGGGAACTCAATTTTCAGAAAATATTCGTTTTTCCAACTTTTCAGCCACATGATGCCGGGGAGCCATTGGAGTCAAAGCACGCCGTACTCTCTTTGGGAGTACAGTCTGCATCATGGCACAAAGGGAACAATATATATGTTGTCCATTGGTCAATGATTCTTCAACTGTCCTCATGCCCAGAATGAAACAAAAATATGGTGTAGAACATACCCTGGACCACGTCCCTCCTGGAAAATGACCACAAAAATCCCTCAGAATGAGAAAAAGTCAGTCCCAGAAATCAAACAACCAAGAAGTAGAAGATGAAGGAGAGAGTGTCAGTCAGAGCAGTAGTGGCAATGCCATTTGGACTGAGATCAAAGCTACAGCCCTTATATCAGCTACATCAAGAAACATCGTGCACAAGGAGGGGACAGCCTCAACTTTAGGAGGGCATTTTGGCCAGGGGTGACAGCTGACATTGCACCTCTCCTTGCGAAAGGACCAGCAAGAAGTGCTACTTGCTGTGGTTCAAAATGGGGCAGGGTTTGTAGATGTATATTGTACCCTGCCGTACACTGTTTGCTAACAAAAATTGTGTGTAAATGTAGCTCCATACCAAATACAATGAAATCAGTGCAATTGCAAACTTATCTGGTGTACTGTGGGACAACAGACTAGGGCTGAATATACTTGACAAAAGTGAAGTGGTTTGGGCAGAAATTGTTGAGGTACATACCTGGTTTTTGTTAGTTTTGGTGATTCTGCACCTAGTTGTGCTATCTATTTTCTCTTCTTTCTAAATCACTTTCCTCTTTATTCCTTTTGCTCTATTGTTCAGTATTCACTGAGCATTCTATAATTTCGCCTTTGTGGCTGATTTGTTTACCTTTGTTTACAAAACTTCGGATTAGTATTGCAGAGTCCAGTATTCCTATTCTTTAGTTACTCATACTGGACTCTAGGTACTGTACACATTCTGTACTCTCTGATAATATAGTTACTCATACTGGACTCTAGTTCTGTCCCTGTTAGCTCTTAGCAAGTGGCTAGACACTTCCCAGAAGTTCTCAATTGAACAGTTTTTACCTGCATGGGGAGGAGTCTGAATCAGCATCAATATGTAGAAAAATCCGAGAGCAAAAGTGTACAAGAGGGAGGGGTGGGTGCATTATAGCGCTATGCAGGAGCTGCTGGGGGGTCAGCATGCCAAGGGCTCAAATGCCTTTCGCACCCCTAGAGTACCCCAAGCCCCAAAAGTGCTGAAGACGTCCACATCCACCACCCAGGTATTTACTCCGCCTGTTTCCGCCACCACAAGTTCTACCACGTCTATTGTGCCTGCACCTGTTACACCCACTGCACCTACCGTCTCTCATGCAGTGCCCGCTGTTGTGGCTGCTGCACCTGCCATCCCTTGTGCAGCTGTGTCTGACATAGCTGCAAAGGATCCTCCTGGTTGTATCAACAACTGGCTTGGTGGCCTTCCCCCCCCCAACCCCCGCAGCCGTGCTTCCTCCCATGAGTTTGACCACTTCAGCTAGCAGCAAGCGCTCAGCTGGAGATGCTGACATTGACATTGATGAAGGCGCAACTGTCATCTCCCACAGCAAGAGCGCCGGTGGAAGCAATTGAAGCCAAGGTTCCAACAAATCCCCACATAATACCACTGCCAATGCGCTCATTGGCCTGAACAACAGACTTGGCGAGTTCCTCCCCATCATGCGGGACTTCAATATTAAACTAGACATTGGCCTCAGTACGGAAGCTCCCTCTGCTCCCCCTGCTCCTCCTCCCAAAGTCTCCCAGCCAGAAACACCTGTTCCAAACCCAGAACATGTCCATTGAAGCCATGCCATCTCTGCTGTGTTGAAGAACAATCAGTATCTGGGAGTAGATGATTCAGTCAAACTGTTTCAAATTTTTGAGCACAATATTGTAGTTGTAGATACATACCTCAGCTTTTGCAGAACAATGAGTTTTGCGGTGTCTATGTTTGCTCAAAGCTTGCTTAGTTAGTAGTATGATCAGTGGTCTTACCTACAATGTACCTATATCTATGTTCTCCATACCACAATAAAATTATTGGTCAAGTCAATCCATTCATGCGTGACTTTGAGAAAATGAAAATCATAGTATATTGACTTACAACAACCCTCTCTTTTGCAGCTCTGCTTGATAGTCTACCCACATCTCCTGAGCAATTTTATCTTGTTGGCTGTTTGCTGCAAGATGAGCTGCCTCCAATATTACTTGATATGAAAGCTCCCCGTTATTGCCATTATTGGGTGTGAGAAGATCAGTGTCTTTGTCATTGTCTTTGTCATCGGTTGGATCATGAGTATGGATGAAGTTGTGAAGGAAGCAAACAGCGGGTGGGATGAGAGCCTGCACAGACATGTTGTATTCAGGTGCAGCTTTCAAGATTGAAAACTGGCGCTTCAGAACGCTAAAGATACGCTCAATGATGTTCTGAGCTGATGCATGGCATAAATTGAAATACTCTCACGGGTTCTGGGGCCTTTTAGAAGTGAGCTTAGTCCAAATATATATATTAGGGACTCACCTGTGGTTTCCACGAGCATATTTGGCCAGGTGGTAGTGCACACCTCTGTAGGGGACAAGGAGCTGGTCACATGAGGGAAATCCCGCATCGGCCAGATAGTATTGGCCACGGGGTATGTCAGATCATGGGAGCGGGCATCACAAAAGAGACTGGCATCTGCAGCGGACCCCACCCACCCACTAAGGACATACGTAAACTGCATGTTGAAATTGCAGCACAAAAGGCAGTTTTGCGAGAACACGCCCTTGCGATTTTGCGCAGCATCATGCTCTGCAGCCGAAGGGCTGCAGGCAACATGGGTGCCGCCAATTGCACCAACCGTTACGATAATGCAATTTTTGGACCTTTAATTTTCATTCTCCAATTCAACTTTCTTCTATAGTTTTCACACACTGTGCCATGTGGCACTTTCCTTTTGTTCAAACTCCACCTTTCTCGTGCTGCGCTGCCTTTCTTCTTATTTTAGCTACAAGTATCTCACGCAGTGGAGCTGGTCACACGAGCTGCACCCTACAACATCATCAGCCACTGCCTCCATTAACTGTATAGTACATATGTACAAACAACCTGTAGTAGTATAAATACCCAATAGATCCAGGAGACTCCTCAGTGAGTCCTCCTGTTGTATACCCACAACTAACTCGGTCCTGCCTAAGGGGTAACCACTCCCTCATCATTACTCTTTTGCTTGTCTGAGTTGTGCGCCAGAGTAACTAACTCTTGGTTGTTACACCAATGGCATCCTTGAAGTGGCAAAGTTTCGGGTTTTCGGCAATAGCAGCTGGTGTGGCCTTATTATCCTCAGGAAGATGTACATAGGAGTTGTAGATATTGGTGGAAGTGAAAGCCTGAAACATCCGCTTGAAATACTTGGTGATTGTGTCATTGGAACATTGAAAGTGTTCAGCGATATGGCTGGTAGATAGACCGGTGATGCAGGCATACAGAAAGATGGTGGTTTGTTCCTCCAGCATGACAGTATACCCATGACTCTGCAGGAAATCAATAAGCTTTACAAATACTTCTCACCGCATCCCCAACTCAGTCCTTATTTGATCAGGATGACCGTCCATTAATTCTCTAACCCATCCATAACCTGTCAGAATTGAGTTATGATATTGCCTTGGCTGTGGTTGCTGCTCTTGCTCCTCAGCAACAGCTTGAGCTGTTGCAACAATTGACTGAACAAGGATTGACATGAACCTCAACATCTGCAGGCCATATGAGAGGATCTGTTGTCTAGTCAAGGCAATCTGTGAGTCAGATGTAAGAATCCACACTGGACTCAGAGAGTACAGAAAAGCAAATTGTGACAAAACCGGATAAACCCGGTCTCTGCCGAAGCAGCCATTGTTCTCCATGGAGCATAGCCACCACTCCATGGAGTAACCATTGTTCTCCTAGGAGCACAATTGTACTCTTAGGAGTCATTATACTGTAGCAAGTAGCACCTCCGACTATAAGTAGTAGGGGGTTTAGTATAGGAATACCTCAGTTGTTTCTATAGCCTCTCGGGCAGCGGCTGAGTTTCACTTAGTTTTATTAGGTTATGAGCCCTGGTGTGCAAAAGCTATGCAGGAAATAATTCTTATTTGAAACGGCAACCTCAGAACCATGACCACAGCACACAATACGTCTGCATGTCCAGTTCTCACTGGACCCAACAATTTTCAGATATGGAAACTCCGGATCATCTCAAAGCTACGCCGGGAAAAAGTTCTCCGGGTTGTTACTGGAGAGGAGCTTAAGCCCTCACCAGGAAAACCTACCTCCTCGGAGGATCCTGAGATCACCTGGATACTTAAGGATGAGAAGGCACATGGAATCATCCAGGACCACATCTCTGATGCCCTCCTAATAAGGACTGGAGACCTCACCAGCTCCAAGGAGTTATTTGATAAACTTGTCTCACTCCATCAAACATCCAACATTGCCTCGGCCTTCTATTCATTCCAGCAACTCACCAAATTGTCCTGGGATGGGACATCACCTATCCAGGACTACATTGCAAAAATCCGGACAATTGATTCACACCTCTCCGAAATGAAACTAGGAGTTAATACCAAACTCATGGCTTTCGCTCTTCTCCAATCTCTCCCATGCACTCCTGAATGGCAAATATTTCAGTCATCAGTAATCAACACGATTGAAGAAAATAAACTTACCTTTGATGCAGTTGAGATCCGGATCACTGCAGAAGTTGCATGACAGTCAGGGAAGGCCCCTGGAGGTTCCAAATCAGCACTCAAATCCAAGGAGAAATGGTGTAACCTCCACAAAGCCAAATCACACAACACCTCGGAGTGTTGAACACTTCAGTCAGCTGAAAAAGGTCAAAGGAAGAAGGGAAAGGAAAGACACAAGGATAAAGGAAAAGAGAAGGAAAAGGCAAATACAGCGGAGCAATCATCTGGATCTGACTCCGAGGAGGAACAGAGTCATATTGCATTGGAACATGTACATATTTCCAAGCCCCTTGCTAAACGCATTCAAGCTTACCTTGTGTCGGAACCCGATAAGACCAAAACAACAATTATTATTGACTCCGGAGCAACATCCCACATGGTCCCTCACCGCTCCTGGTTTGAGCCAGGAACATACCATGTTCTGCATCCTCCGAGGACAATCAGTTTTGGGGATGAATCCTCTGTAAATGTCATTGGCATTGGAACAGTAATCCTACAAACAACTGTTGGCAAAAAGGACTACAATATTGCACTGTCAAATGTCTTACTTGTGCCAAACTTCACGTTAGCACTCGTCTCTGTCCACAAATTGTCCAAAATGGGGTTATCAACACTTTTTCCAGCAGGGTTAAATGCTTGTGAAGTTCGGAAAAAGGAGGAACTTATCCTCACTGCCTTACACAAGCGAGGACTTTATCACATCCAAGCAAAACCCGAAATCAACCTGGAGTCAGCTTTTGCAGCAGTAGATGTAAATTTATTGTACAGGAGAATGGGACACATTGGAATGGACCGCTTGCAATGAATGGTTATAAAAAGACAGCTGCAGGACATAGACACCCTTACTGGAACCCCGGAGTTTTGTGAACCTTGTGCTTTAGGAAAGATGAAGAAATTACCTTTCAAGTCCACTGGAGGAAACCGAGCCAAGCGCCCCATACACATTGTGCACACAGATGTTGGAGGACCAATCAAACCAACTTCCAGGGAGGGTTTTTGGTACTGGATTATCATTATAGATGATTTCTCCAAATTTCCATGGACATACTTCCTGTAACATAAAAGTGAAGCACTGGAACGATACAAGCAATGGAAAGAAGATGTCCAAACATTCTTCCGGACTCATTTGGGAGAAGAAAACTTCACTCCACTATACACAGAATTCCTCCGGAGCAATGGGGGAGGAGAATATACTGGCAATGCATTCAAAAATCAACTCCGAGGAGATGGTGTCATCCAAGAAATTACAGCTGCAGATACTCCGAAAAAAAATGGCATTGCAGAACGCATGAATCAGACATTGGCTACATTAGCAACCACTATGCTCCATGATTCCAAGCTCCCAAAGTCATTTTGGGTAAATGCCATGCAAACAGCTGCATATATCACAGCACACAGCCCAGCATCAGGACTCCATGAAAAGACCCCATATGAAATACTGTTTAAAAGGAGAGTTGATCCAACTTTGTTTTGCCCTTTTGGATGCCAAGCATATGCCTTGATTCCAAAAGACAAAAAGCAAGGGAAGTTTTACTCCATGGGGCGCAAAGCCATAATGATTGGCTACACACATGGAAAGCAAGCCTACAAACTCCTAGACACTGAAAAACGGACTGTGTTTTCCAGTCGGCATGTCATATTCAATGAATCCGGAAAGGTACAAAAGGATGACACTGCTCCCTGGAACACAGACACTAGCACAGATCAGTGGGAGGGACTCATTCCAGAGAATGCTCACTATCCAGACCAAAACACATTGGAGGAGGATGATCCTGACCCTCAGATCCGAGATCCAAATGAATTGCAAATGGAACCACATCTCCAAGGAGATGTTCCACAAGCAATGGAACCATATCAGCATGAAGATGTTCCGAGAGCAGTGGGGCAATACCTCCGTGGAAACGTTCCGAGAGCAGTGGGAGCACCTGATCAGCTAAGACACCCTCCACAACGGTCTCTACAACCAAGACCTGAACACTGGCCATCTTCAGAACAGAAAGTCAAAGTAGAGTTACAGTCAGTGGGAGGACAGCCCCTCAACATACAGCCAGCTGATGTGGAAAAAGTCCGAATACAGCTAGACAGCCTGTCCATTGGATCAGCTTCTGGAAGGCATACAACACCTCCAAGGAGTCATCCAACACCTTCGAGGAGTGATTCAACACCTTCAGGAGTGAGTGGGGCAACAAATACACAAATGTGTCTACTCCCTGGAGTACCTGCACAAGTTCCTAAAAGAGCAGTAATGCCTGCTGAAGTCCTAGGAGTACGCAGAAGCAGTCGCCAGACCCGTCCTGCAGACAAAAACCAAGATTATCAAAGGACTCTAGATGAGAAACAGTCTCAAAAAGAGCAGCATGACAATTTCATGGAGAAACCTAACACTCCTGAGGTTCATGAAGAAACATCTGATACAGAGGAGACATTCTTTACTGGAATAGCAAGTACCGGTCCATCTAACACAGACCTTCCAAGGACACTAAAGGAAGCCTTATCACATCCGGATGGAGAATTATGGAAGTCTGACTTGGAGAAGGAACTCCTAAGTCTCAATACTAATGCAGTATATGACACTGTTCCACTTCCAAAGGGAGTAAAACCCATCACATCAAAACCTGTGTTCCGGATCAAGTTTGATCAAAACGGAAACATTGAGAGATACAAACTCCAGATTGTTGCACGAGGTTTTACTCAAAGGGAGGGGATTGATTACCAGGAGGTTTTTGCTCCGGTTGCAAACTTAGAGTTGATCCAAATTATTCTAGCCCTGGCAGCAAAGTACGACCTAGAACTTGATCAAATGGACGTATCCACAGCTTATCTCAATGGAGAACTTGAAGAAGAACTGTACATGCTTCCTCCAGGGGGTGTTCCTATCCAACCTGGATACTGCTGGAGATTGAAGAAATCCATCTACGGGTTAAAACAAGCTGCTTGTACATGGAACAAAACTTTTGATTGCAAGCTCCAGGAGCTTGGTTTCACAAGACTAAATGCAGAAACATGTCTCTATATATTCCAGGACAACAAACAAATATGCTTTGTTGTTGTCTATGTAGATGACCTCCTCCTAGGAGCTTCATCCCGAAAATTCATGGATATCACAAAAGCCAAACTCGAATCCATATTCAAAATGCGGGACCTTGGAGAAGCAAAATACATCCTCGGAATAGAAATCCAACGTGATTGTTCAAACAAAACAATATCCCTATTGCAATGCCAATACATTAACACAGTCTTGGAGCGTACTGGAATGAAAAACTGCAAACCAGTATGGACACCAATGGCCCATGGATCAAAACTCCTTGCAAATGCTCCAGGGGAAGATATTGTGCAACACGAGATGCATATTGAAGGGCGCCAAGTGTCATACCTCTCAATTGTAGGCTCCCTCATGTATGCCATGCTCGGAACCCGTCCAGACATTGCCTACGTTGTTGGAATACTAAGCAGGCATAGCTCAGCTCCAAGGAGCCACCACTGAGAATCTGCAAAATGTGTCCTCCGATATCTGAAAGCAACCAGGGACATGGAACTACAATATGATGGCACAGATGTCTCCATGGACATGGATTTCTATGGATATTCAGATGCAGATTGGTCTGGAGACCCAGACACGTCTCGATCAACATCAGGGTTTGTCTTTATCACCATCCAAGGAGCAATCTCCTGGACAAGCAAAAGACAAAGCATGGTAGCTTTATCCTCCACGGAGTCAGAGTACATTGGATTGAGCAATGCTGGACAACATCTTGCATGGCTTCGGACATTTTTTGAAGAAATTGGACATGCTCAAAATGGACCTACAACATTGCACTGTGACAATCAAGCAGCTATCATTCTTACACGAGATCCACAGTTCCGTGCTCGCACAAAACACATTCAACGGAAATATCATTTTATCCGAGATGACTTAGTATCAAAGGGAGAGGCAGTAATCAGATACGTTCCTACAGGAGATATGGTTGCAGACATTCTCACTAAACCCCTCACTCATGAAAAACACTGGAAATTCTCTAAAGCTATGGGACTACATGCACTCGAGTGGGAGTGACAAAACCGGATAAACCCGGTCTCTGCCGAAGCAGCCATTGTTCTCCATGGAGCATAGCCACCACTCCATGGAGTAACCATTGTTCTCCTAGGAGCACAATTGTACCCCTAGGAGTCATTATACTGTAGCGAGTAGCACCTCCGACTATAAGTAGTAGGGGGTTTAGTATAGGAATACCTCAGTTGTTTCTATAGCCTCTCGGGCAGCGGCTGAGTTTCACTTAGGTAAATAATAAAGTTGTTTCCATATAATGACTTAGTTTTATTAAATTGGACCAGCCGGGGATTGAATCCAGGACCTCTGCCTATATATGGCGGTGCTCTAACCAACTGAGCTACCAGCCCTTGGATATCAACACTCAATTGCACAATTTTGTCTAACAAGGCCCAGGCTTTGACCTTGACAATTCCAACATCGGATGGGGCTTGATTTTCGTCCTCTGTTTCCGGATTATGAATTTCTATTTCGTCCATGCGATTAGAATCGGACTCGATATTGAGCTGCAAGACAAAACTTATAATAATGGCTGGTAGCGCTAACTATGGGTATGTGCAAGAACTTTGCAGTCTGTGTATTTTCATTCTCCGCTCTAACCGGGAGGAGCTGGGCCGAAGCAAAAATCGATTTTTTTTGAAAAGTGAGAGTTCCCGTACAAGCTCTAACAATCTGCAATTAACTTGTAACGTGAATCTTCTGATCTTTCTTTTTACTAGCCTCTAAATCGCAGCGGGCAAGTGAGGACGAAAGGTGCATAGATTATTATACTGTACCAGAACAGTGGAAGTGACAATCCTTTGTATGTAGTCTTAGGTCCTCGAACGCTACCAGGCTATGATGTGCTGACCCGCTAACTTAGCCACTAGCCGAGCTTTTGAATTGAATCTTATCCCCTGTGTCAAACGCAAGTTGATCCTTCCACAGCTTCCATATCTCCATACTCCACATTGTCCCAGGACCATACATCTTCTCCCCCTTTTTGCATTTCTAGTACGCAAAATGACCTTCACAATGGCCATATAATCTACTGCGCTCCCGCAGTCACATCTCCACCAATTCTGTTCGGTCCGCCGACCTTGTACTTCTCCAATTCTGGATAGTTGTTGCTGGGAGGGTAGAATATTGCCTTGCAAAGAAAGAGAAAGCCGCATGATACCTGAAGCGATAATGCGTGCAATGGCAGCTTGCCAGTTGCATCAGCAAAGTTGAATTTTGCTCCCATTGACAGGAGTCTAGATGTTAGAATATGGCTACGAATATTCTGTTTTCCAATTTATTTTGGTCAGCATGTTTCCCTACTGTCGACAAACAAAGAAAACACTCTGTATGCTTCCATGCGGCCAAGGCCATACAAATTCCTCCGAACGGTCACAATATGGTTGTTTGAGTCTCAAAGTGATCATTATGGTCTTCTGCAGGAACGCCATTGGGGACTTGTTGCTCCCACATGGCTCTCAGCGCCTCAAGGAAATGGATGATCCTGTCTTGTCCGGGATGGTGCAATGGAAAGGTTGAACACAACCTGGCGATTGTTGAAAATACCATCTCGATATTGCCGCTGGGACTTGGTGTCAATGTGATCGCGCGCATGCTTACAATGCCCTTCTCTTCTTCTCCAGGTGTCAGGGTCCTTGGGTCCAGCCGCTTCATGAGCTCTTTGAGTCACATGTTAGCTTCGTCAACAATAGGTATCGAAATTAGTAGCGGCCTTGGGCGGTGATACATTGCCATTGATCAAAGCATGAAGCCTTCTCTTGTAGAATAGGTCACCGTCGTCGTCGTCGTCTCTGAACAACTGCAGATCAAGCGGCTCATCCAAATCCCTGCAGGATCAGCATGTCGGGCCTTGACGACATCGCTGGGAACATCAACATGAACACAAGTGACACCGGCCAGAACAGGAAGGTGCATGGTCTGAATCCATTGCGGTTTGGTACTTTGGATGATTTCTTCCCTTCTTGGTCATGCCACCAGATGTTCGCCACCGACATCATTGCTCTTTTGCTAAAGATTATATTCTCTGATTGGCATGGGTTTGCGGAGCATTGTTACTTGGTTTACACACCAGTGTTTCTTCGTTTCCATTTCAGTCAGTCTCCATTCATTTATTGTGGTATATAAAGCAGCTGTTCGTTGTTCAACATTAATAGTCTCTCCTGTCTGCAGACCACGCATCTATTGTTAGTATATTCTCCGTCGCCACTATAAAGACCTTCAGAATGCATTTCACCAAAGCTTTCCTCACCCTTGCACTTGTTGCAGCACCTGTCTTTGCAACTCCTACTGCTGTCGTCGAGGACGTCTCCGCAGCTCCTCTAGAGGCCCGTGATGTCAGTGCTCTTCTCTCAGTCCTGTGCCATTTTGCACACAGGCCGCTGTCATGCACCAAAATTGATTGGTAGCATGGACAGGTGTCAATAACGAAGCAAATATTCAAAAAGACTCGCCTTTGCGCCACACAGGCACAGTGCCACGTGAAATAGTAATTAATATTGCCTGTTTCAAACTTGTGGCTGATCAGCACCACCTCTATTAGGCAATCTAGTCACGCTCACCTTTGCTTTTCCATCCGGTACTTTCCGTGTTTCGGCATTTCGGGAAATTTTCGCGTCGCCACTGGCTACACATTGCATTGCGCCCTCGCTTTTGTTGTTTCCCTTACTCCCCTTCCTTTGCCTAGCCCCACCATGGGCCCCTTCCTCTCCTTTTTATTCTCACCTGATGGTCGTTTCTGGATCCCCATTCTAATCCACTTTTTTGTCACCTCCACCCTCCTCCTCCTCATATTATTTGCACCCCCACCATTTCTGATGTCACCACTTCCTATCCGCTTCCGTCGCCGATCCGTTGACTACCACGTGCCACTGCTGATATCAGCAAAGCCCCGGCAGCCGGTCCAAATAGGGCAACAGGTCCATCTTCATGACGTCAATCTGCCATCATATACTATCAAAACATGGGTCGCTCGTCTTGCCTGGTTGGAGCGTGGGTGGGTAGTTTTTGAGCTGGAGAAGGTTCATCCCCTTGCGTCGCCCATTTTCATCGCCGTCCCATTCACTTGGGTACACTTATCTTTTGTCCATCGTCTTCGCTACAGCTACAGCTACCACACGCTGCCTGGGACTCACTTGTTCCAAATTGGAACTACTCCTCTCCCTCCCTCGTTTGATCAGGTGGTCCAACACAACCAGTCCATTGGTAAGGCCATGGAACTGTTGGATTTGGACTAGGTGGTGGACCGGTGGCTCCAGTTTCTTTTTCTTCAGCAGAACATTCATTTACAGTGCGATTATTTTTGATTTTTGAATCATTTTTATGGACACATATTTTTTTAGAATGCCTGACTGACAATAAAGGAACTGTGTTGATACTGATAGTGTTTTGCCTTGCCCTTTTTTTACTGCATCTTCCCATGACATCATGATTTTCTTGCTCTCTTTTTGCTATTGAACTTTACTTTATGGCTGTACAAACCTGTGACATTACTCACAGCATTCATTGTTCTATCCTTTTCTTTCCCTTATTTTGATGATCTTATCCTGTAGCAACTACGCAGGATTCGTCAGCGTATATTCATTCCTTCATGTTCTTTCTCATTCTTTTTGCGCAGCTATACTGTGCATAGCCTACCTTTCTTTTCACTATATAAACCCCTGTATTTTACCTTGTAAAAAAAAAAAACAACAAAGAACTCCAATCCAGACTTCTTCTCTAATCTCAAGTTCACTACTCTTCTACTTGTGATCCAGTGTGGTCACAACACTTCCCACTGCTATCACTGTTAATTGCTGTCATCGTCACTTCCAACTTTTGAAGTCATTGTCATCCCTTTTGATTAGAGTCCTTCTGAGCACTACAGTTTGTGCGTCAGGAGCCTGCTATCACTGGGAACCTCATCACCTCGTCATCCTTGTCGTTCTCAAACCTACCTTGTGCTACAATTAGCAAGGTAGTGCTTGTCTATACTTGCCACAAAGCCCCCTATCTTTCTATATTCCAACTATCCCTCCTCCTCAAAACCCACACCCATACATCTCTGGGTTTTACTTTGAAGGATCTTTATACGTACCACCCCACGAACAACCAGACCACTCCACTGTTCTAGGAGGCAAAGCCCATAAACAAGTTCCGTGGAATCTGGGAGGATTTTGTGTTAGTTTGTTTTGTGTGTGGTTTTCTAACAGCAGTTCTCATCATCGACAGCGGGACTAACAGCTGTGGGCAAAAGAGTAGTGTAACCTAGTCTAGTCCAATATAACGCTGATTTGGTGGGTGCCCCCGTTCGGTGGTTTTAAGTAGAGAGAAAACTGCACGTGTTACGATCTCTATTGGACATTTAAGGACTACTCATTTCTTTTTACTCATCGGTTATACCATCGGACCGATGACTCATTTCCTTCACGTACACTTCCGTTCCTCTCGCATTCACAGTACCTATTATAGTACTTAGTCCGCAACAGACGGACCTGCCCTAGATAGGACCTAACTCCTATCACCAATTCCTTTTCATTATAAATACCATGTAACAAGCAGTAGTATTCTCTAATACAATTCTACGCAGTTTATGCTTACAAAGCTAGACTCTCAAGATCAAGACTTCTATTCAGAAGAAGACCAACTTCTGTTGGAAAACCTCCATTCAGAACTACGTTCTTGAACTTGTCTTCGGATAAGTCTCTTTACAAACCTCGACGAACCCTCAGACTTTGTTAAGCACTTCGTGCGTAACAGCACGGCACACATCGGCTTAACGGCCTATTCGGCATTGCGTAGATAGAGCAAGGACTTAGTGAAATCAGACGGAAAAATATATACTGGTGATACATTGATACATGTATTCTAATGCTGGCATAGCAGCTATACAACCTGAACAAAGCCAATGGCTTTCACAAGAACAACGAGCTCAGGAGGTGGCAAAACGGCTGTCTTCTATGGCCTGCTACTGTTAATTCAAGAATTAATCACAAATCCAGTACATGGAGTAAAGGACTTACCGACAACACCAGTTATACTAATTGTAACCCCTCTCATTGCCTTGGGAAATACTCAGGTGAGTAGCTTAACCACGACAAATAATCGGGCTTACCAAACAGAACAGGCGGCTGAGATAGCCAACTTGAACATCAAGGCCATAGCTGTACACTCGGACAGTGTCCAGGCTGCCCAGGCAGAAGGACGTGACCTCCTGGATGAGGTACGCCGGTGCGAATGGTCAGTTTCTGACCCAACATGAGGCAGGCATAGTGATTAGCATAGAGTTTTCGCTGAGTGCTGAGCTTGCTGACAATCAACGGAGCTTGAATAGTGTTCGTGTTTTTGCTGTATTGACACCGAAGGGGGGCACTCTGCACGCCACCGTTATTTTGAAGCAGACCTTATTTACAAGATATCGATCGACTATCATCAATGTGTTGGATTAGGTCAGCAAGGGAGACTAATGGCCGAGTATTGCCAGCGTTCCTTTTTTTCAGACCATCTTGTTGACATTGGGTGTGGATATATGCGCTTTTGCTAACATGTCAAGTACTCAAAGCATATGATCGTCAATAAATCGAGCTGTACAACGACTGTTGCAGTGATTTTTTGAATAAATTCTGCGAACTACAGCTCAGCGGTTCAAGAAGGTTGGTGAATTGGTGCGTAGAGCTGCATTTCTACACTGGATATTCTTATGTTATCTGGCTTATGTGTGGAGATGAGTGTTCTGATTGGCATTGATTACAACGATAATGATTCACCTTCACCTTCACGTCCACTTTTATCCTTAATGGCTTGTTTTTCTGCTCTTTGACTTTCAGTCCTTTCTAGGTATACACCATGCAGAAACTACACACTAATAGTGTCAAGAAGCCGATTAACGACGTTATCGCAACCTGTATCTTGTCGTCTAACCTTATATAGTGGCTGGTCGCTATTGTAGTTCAGACTACCTATGGAGGCTGGCACGGAATATTTACACATTATCGTATATCAGTCAGCATTGATTATACTCTGTCCCTCATCTGACGTTCATCGACATTCCCTTCAGGCCCTGGCCTTGGCTTAACTCGACGTATTTCTGGGTACACTCGCGGGTTAGCCATTGTTCTCTTCCTTTCTATTTCCACTTTATATGTTGATGCGGTACAACTAGGCAATGGTTGATAGCACACTGGCGCCGGTGTCTAACTCTACCTTCCTTGTGACAGCCATTCATACGACCAAGAGGGGCTACAAGGCACTGTCTTCCCCTGCCACAACCACGGGTAGAGCAGATGTGATTAGAGGTGAAGTCGTCAAACTCAATCGTTCTCCTTTCGAGGAGCCCATCATCTCCAATGACGAATCCACTGCCAAGCCTCCAACCAGTCAGTTCGCTCCAGTCAAAGTACTGAACAAGAAACGTAGATCACTCACTGTCTCTGACTACGCCCCGACAACACAAGGCTTGATTTTGTCACCGAAGGCCAGCAAGATTCCACACTTTAAGACGGCTCTCGCGACCTCAAAGGTTGTTATTGATACCGCCAAGGATCATGGTGCTATGAAGGTGATTACAGTCGAGACCCCGAAGGTAACCGCGGGTGACAACCAAGTAAAGGATCTGAAGATCATCAGCAAGCATGCGAAGACCAGCGTGAAGGCTACAGTGAAAAATACATCCCGTGTTACAACTGCCTTTCCAGGCTCGAAATCCAAGATGACCGCTAAACGACTGCCGAAGGGTCCTCCGGTGACAATGGCTTCCACAGGTACTGTTAAGGTCGTCCGTCAGCCTCTCATTCCTATCAAGCAGAATATCCCTCGTCGAAATATTGTCAAGGGACCCCCATCTACCTCTGAAAGCGCAAAGATCGTCCGCAGCGGCCAACCAGTGGGGGCACCTCCAGTTCTTCGCGTTGGACATGCAACGTCTAATGCAGCGAAGACAAACGTCCGTGTCCGTACACCTGTCCAGATCAAAAACCAAGTGCTAGTCTCACCCGTAACTCAATCCCAGGTCACGAGCTTGATTTCCAATATCAGCGCATCAAACCACATCAATGCTAATATGTCTACAAAGAACCCTCTTACGTCGTTCGAGGACAAGGAAATATTTTTCACTGGGAAAGCGAAGGTCGTGGCGGAGAAGCAGCCACAGAATGTATTCGAACCTCTCTCTCCACTGGCGACTCCGCCCATCGAGCAAGCGGAGGATATCAATGGACTATGTAACACCGTGTTCCGATCCCCTGAGGCCGTGAATCAAGATGTTGAACAAGGTCCGAGGGAAGGCAGCGACCATTTCGCTGAAGCCACTGTCAGTGCATCGGTCCTCTGTGCCAACGTTTCCAGCAGTCAAGGAACATCAGTGGGACAAGCTCCTACCGATATATTCATTAATCGTGCTGATCGGACAGGGGATATCGTAGGACAATTCTCCGGCTCAACGGCTGCCATCAATAAGGAATGTGACTCGTTGGACCCGACGTTAGCTCTTGGCACATTCGTGCAAGCTCGTATTACTACGGTTCCCAGTGAATCCCCTAGCATCCAACCATACGATCAGCCGACTGTATCAACTGACGCTCCCTCCAGGCCTCGCGCGTTACGCGTCCTCCCAATGGCTCACCTTAAAACTGGTGATATCTACATGGACGAGCTCAAGTCGAAGCTCGTTACTCGGTCGGCCATAGTAGATACGGCGGCTACTCGCCTGAAGCTCATACGACTTCGTCGCTCCTCCAAAGGAACGGAGAAGAAATCAGAAAATCCATTTCTGGATATTCGCAACAAGCTCCGTTCCGCCTACGCTAATAAAAAGGGGGAGCGGGAGGCATCTCCGCCTGTTATTTGTCCAACTGGCGATTGCGAGTATGTACACACCAAGTTTGGGCCTCGCCGCGTGAACAAAGTTGGCATCCCCCCATTAGGAGATAAGTCGAACATATGTGAATCCTCAATGCTAAATGCCAGAATTCAGACCGAGCTACAGATGCTGAGGGAAAAGAAGATGGTTGGTTGCGCTTGATGACGGGTTTTCAAGTCTCATGAAGAGGGGTCAGCAGGAGTAATGTTATGCAATATGGCCGGCGAGTCTTAATCCACTTCTGTATCAGTTCTTCTTTTTCTTTAGGGTTTATGTTCTCTAGGATTTGGGTAGCCACTGTTGTTGTGATAGTTTCATGATGTTGATTCCCTTAGACACGTGAACAAAGGCAAATTGTTGTGAGCATGATTCACATTGCATATTGAGCCTTCCAACTTGCAACTTGGTATTAAGCAAGCGCTGAACGGTGAACCAATGTCAGTCGACCGATATTCTTGTGAAGCTTTATGCGCGTTAATTCATCTTATACTTCCAAGATCCAAGATATAAATGCACCAAGTTTAACTATCACTTCGCACAATCATCATTACGAAAAAATACTGTACTTTCCGTGGATGAATACCGAATACCGAATCCAACGATATCTCTTTGAATGATCGACTCGGCAAAAGTCGCGGCGCAGAAGAGACGGATAGAAAATACTACACTATGTTTTCATGTTGCGAATCATCGAATAACGACACAAACTCCTCGAATACCTCGAATCGTTCCCTCATCAAATTGTCTGTCGCACATTCGCGAACAGCATACCTGCAATTGAGATACGATCAACAATAGTCTCATTTCCATTAAAAAAATTTTACTCACCGCGTCGATCTTCCCGTCTGACTAGTAAACTCGATGTGTTCCTCATCAGCGTCAACGTCCATTACAGCCCCATCGATAAACATTACGCGGTAACGGCCACCCTGCGACACTCTCGAGCCATAACGTATGCACCATCCGACCAAGGGGATGAATCGAGTTTGAATTATGCCGGCTGGATAAGTGTTTGTGAGTTTTGGCTCTTCTTGCATAGAACTTGGAATATTTGAATGCGCTTTGGTAGATCCACTACTTGCTGTGTGTTGCGAAGTAGCGAAATCCCCTCTATCCTGGTGTAATGTCTGTGATGGCACACTGGGACATGAGAGTGTGCCTGATGATAACTTAGCAGGACGTGGGGCTAAACTAATCGACGCTAACGCCTTCCCCATAGTTGATGTGGAGGTGGATGAATTAGGTTTCACGCCGTAGCTGTAATTTTCTTTTCCGTTCTTCGGTATTTTGTGCTTGGAATCAGGAACATGGAATTTACGGAGGGGGCCATCATCTTCAGTATCCCGTGTGCCTATCTTAGATAAACCCGCTCGCACTGCAGGTATCTCCCTGACTGGACTGCCCTTTTTGGTCATCGTTTCAAGTCCCAAACATACGTGCAGAAATTCCATCAGCATGTTGATACCTTCCCTCTCCTTCGCTCCCAGGGACGCCCGGTCTACATCGCTCATAATAGTTCCTCCTTCACGATAGGTGAACGTCTTCTTTGTCCATTCACCCTCTTGCATCGTATCCGGATGACTTCCCGAGCTGTACGATGCTATTTCGAGAGTCTGGTACTGGCGCGATAGTCTAATACGCATGTAAGGCATCGAAATAACCTTTTTCCTGTTCTTCGAAGTCCCGTTTCGTGATTCGTGCTTGCTATTAGGAGGCACTTGTGTCTTGTACACAAGTTCAATGTCACCTATTGGTCCGTTGCTCATCAATGTGCATTTCGTGTCCGTTTCGTACAAGACAAGCTACGTATGGTCCATATTATATCAGGGAAAGTAAAATGTGATAGAACACTGGCTTACCTTTGGCGTCTTCTGCTTCACCTGTTCAACTACACGTTGCGCATCGTTGTATTGTTTCCAGTATTTTTTTGGTAACTCTTGTATAGCAAAAATCGAAATGGGCTCAGCAAGACAACATGGCGTACTCAGGTGGGGGGCGCTATATATGTCAACCTAGAGGAGAGAGAGGCTTAATAAACCGATAAAACTGTTTCGTCATAGTTGACTTTCGTACCTGGCCCCTTTCAGCATGTAGGATCATCACCTCGTCTCCTATATGCCCCCTCCTTCGTTCTCCCTCGCGGAAGTCCACAAGAACAGCGCGGGAAGGGAGAATGGTCACCTGCCCATGTACAGTCTTATGTGTCTGTGGAGCGAGTGTCGACGTTGTGAATGCAATAGGACGCATCGTGCCTATCGGGGTTGCTGCGGAATCTGCTCGTTCCTCGGAGTCTTTGGGTATTATCAAGTCCTTTACACGAAGATAGAACATCGACGAGTCAAAATGATAGAGACTTTTTGCACACCTGTTTCATTGCTTTTGCTACCCTATAGTCGAATCCAGGTGAGGAAGATGCTGAATTTCTCCGGTGTCGGACGACGATATCGGCCTCATAGTTAGAATCTGATCCTTTTTTAGCGCAGTTCTTGGCTTTGGTCTCAGGAGGATATAAAAGTGCATGAGAGCAGGCAGAGGAAAGTGATGGAGAGGTATCTGCTGTCAACTCAGGAATGGCGCTTGTACCAGTTCCTTTTCTTGGCAATGTGGAGAGCTCTGCCGCAAGGGACGTAATCCGACGAGGGAGAGGATCAGATACGATACGCTTTGATAGGTTTGTTTCACCTGAGCCGAAGGGCTTGTTATCTCTTACTTGGAAGGATGAAGCTTCTTGACGCAGCAATCGACGTAGGTCCCCATTTCCTATGTCGCCCAGAGGTTTCCTCGATGGTAAGGAAAGGTTGGGCCTAATCGCGGTCGTCTGGACTGTCTTTTGGTGATATTCACTCATTTGATCGTTAATTTTGTATGGTTCGTGCACAACAGGATCCTCCTTCTTCAGAAGATTTACCGGAAAGAGCAGTTGAGATGGGTACGCAGGATTGAAGAATGGATGAGACAATATTCGGTGCAGAGGTATTCGATCTACTGGATCCTTCAGATGGAATTTTCAACGTCAAAGGTTGAACTCAACAGACATTTTGACTCGAAGACCTACGAGCTGTAGAAGGCTTGCCACGAGATCTCTCAGTTCAAACGATGTCTTTTGAGGCACAGTGTATTCTCCACGTAATACATTGCCAAAAATTTCTGGAACAGTGTTAGCCTGTATGCATTAAATGTGAATCTTAAATTTGAGTATGGCGAAAGGAGTGTTGACATACTTCAAAAGGAGGTGTTCCACATAAACAAGTAATAATTAAACAACCTAAGGACCACAAGTCACTGGAGAAACTGTAGGGTAATCGAGATAAGATTTCGCTTTCGTGAATGACGTCAGTCTGTATATCGCATCAACAAGCTAGGATAACTCACGGCGAGACATGATTGGGCGAGCCACAAAAAGTAGAGATGGTTGAAGTTTTCGTTAAAAGACGAGCCGCGAGTCCAAAATCTGCTAGCTTCTTTATAGATCCATTGAACATGTCAGCGCCGCTCGACGTGTTTGACTAGTAAAGCCAGGCGCTTACGACTTGGTAATCTTCTGTCAAAAGTATGTTCGCAGCTTTGAGATCCCTATGCACAACGAGTTCTTTACGTAGGTACACCAGTGCGCTGACCAAAGTTTTAAGCACCATCCGAAGCTCGCTCTCTTCGAGACCAACCGGGTTACGTGAACGCAGATAGTCGCATAGAGTCCCACGAGGGCAAAGCTCGAGAATATAATAGTATGCGAGCGACGTAGAAAAGGTAGAAAAGAGTGAAACAATGGCCGGGTGGTGTAGACTCTGATGCAGCGGTGCGCTATAGGGAGCATCTGGAGTGGAGGACATGTTCGATCCAATGTTACGGGAGACCTGAATATATTGATATAGGATATGACGAACTCAGAAAGCATGCTCACTTTTTTGAGTGCAACTTGGCGGTTACGCAGTCTACCGCGTTTACATGTGGCTAGATAGACGACGGAAGAAGAGCCATGTCCAATTTCGTTTAGTATATCATAGTTCTGCAAAACGAACGGCACAAAAGTCAGAGCGTTTATTAGGTGTGTATTAACCTTACCTCCGGTCCATCCGTAGAATTTTGGTGCTGTTCGCGCGTACGAGAGAGATCAAGGTGCCTCTGTGTTTCACTCATACTATTATCCTGAATAGTTCGATATTCATAATTAGTTTCGAGCAGGACCTAGTCCCATTAGCTTACTTTGTAGGTGGGGTATCGGTATCGCCAAAATAAGGTACTTTACATATTAATCGAACGTTTTGGCATAGAAAGGAGTCCAGCACGCTGGAGTCGAGATAAGTGTAGACCGTGACGCGTCAGGTCAACGTGTCACGTGCAAAGTTATTTCTTCACTAATAACTGGGTGCGCTGATAAGGGAGATGCTGTTGCGGGACACCATGATACTGTATAGATCTGAACCTCCCTCAAACCAGGGACGATTTGGCTTGTAGATGATTTATTATAAATCGGGGGACCTTTGTATGAAAGGGTACTCAGAGTAAGCTGACTGTCGAGCTCTGATGCTAATCCTTCCTAAGTCTCTGTATCTGCACTTTCACTCGACATATCAGTGGTTATGACGGACGTCTCGAGACTGCTTTGTAGTAGAACGGTGGCCGATGATAAGATGATAGGAGGCGTTGATATTAAACATAGCATGGATGCATCAACTTCATCAAACCTCAAAGCTCGGTTTCATCCTCATGGTTATCGTGTTAAAAGGACATATATCCTCGTCAATTATCCACGATATTGATATGACATGGAGTGGTCACTCTAAACCGTTACCTTGTGTGTATCCCTTTGTGAGGTATAAGTGTTATACTGGACCAGCGGGGTGATGGAGGTTTCCTCTAGACGTATAGATGTGATAAGGAAGCCAAGAGTACAGAAGGAGCGCACAAAAGCGTATCACTTTTCGGTATCGGTACCGATCAGGATATCGTAGTGATATGCGCTGTAAAGCTTGTAAAGAATTGGGCACATGGGCACATGGCCCATCAAGCCTCAAAGTCGCCTCGTGGGGGGTGCGTTCAATGCTGAACTCCGATAACCTATAGCTTCTTGTTGGCTTTGACAACAGCTCTTTAATGACCAAACCGCTTTTCTACCCGATCTCCGCGCTGACAGAGCCTACTAAAGCCGTCCTTGTCTTTCGAGAGATTTTACGCTGTACGTGAGAGAGGCTTGTCATGCACTTTCTCTGAAATGACTGATCCCTGTCTAACTCCTAGGCTACATTGTGTTTCATGTATGCTCGGGGCAGCTTCACGGTGAGATCGGTTTTAGCAATATGCTATTTCAAAGGAAAAGTGGCCAGCTGTGTGGTGCACTGAGCGATTTCGACCTCGCCATTACCAAACCGTGCTCCGGAACGTCTCCAGCATCTCCAGCAAAAATTCTCACAGACGCCCCATTTATCGCCCTTGATCTCCTCAACGAACCCAGCGCTGTTCCCAGATATCGACACGACCTGGAATCATTCCTCTACGCGATTACCTGGTGCGCATCACGGTATGAGGGTGGAAAAGAGATTGCTAGGGCTCCGCTGGACGACTGGGGATATCCAGCAGGTGATGCCAAATTTGCCAAGGCAAAATTTATGTTCGGTGTCTTTGATTGCAAGTATGATAGGTTGCTACCAAGAAAAGCAAGGATGCTCGTGTGGCCGCTGTGCTATTTCCAGATGACATTTAGAGATGGGATGTTGAAACGGAAACCGTACGAGCATAGAGAGCAAATAGATGAAGAAACGTTCGGGGGAGTGGTCACTCTTAGTAGGATAGCCGAGGTGATAAACGAAGGCATAGAGATGATCATGCGGGATAGTAAACTCGAAATGACGGACGCATTGATAAATGAAATGAGAGAGGATGCAAAGAAATTTGGAGGCAAGTCTTTTCACGTCCTCTTTATGTGTATTTTCTGTTTCCCTCTCTTCAGCTCTCATTGGTTATAATGGAGGGTCTTTGTGTATTAAGGCTAATCGGTTTTCTCGTAGATTCTCGGGAATTGGATAAGAAATGTTTGCTGAATCTGATGGGAATGGGCATACGACTGTAGATTCAGAGTGGTTGGGATACTGAGCGTGTATCCTTTGAAAAGCTTGTGTGGGATTGATGGTATGGCAAAGTTATATTTCGTAAACGGTCCATGAGCTCGTGATTTATTGGCCAAAATCCCAAGTCTTTTGCTTGACTAGGGAGGACGTGCGCTTCTGAGCTGTGATTTTTTTGGTTCTGCACAAATCAAGCCGCTTCCCGTCGTGAATCACAGTCGGTGAGAAGTTATCTTGTCCGATCCATGATCATACGGACGGGGAGTTTGGGATACGGTTTTGGCGGCCCGAGGGTAGGTTGATGGATAGGTTTGGATTAATATCGAGGAGGAAGACCTGATGGGTTCCTACGAGCATGTCCCCGCGTTTTCCACGTTATGAGACTGATGATGGCACACGTGGAATATGACTCGGAAGGAAGGATAGGTGCTATCGGCATTGATCAGTACGTACGCCTCGGAAAGATAGGGTTATGAAGCCTCGACGTCTCCTCGTGGTATGCAAGGTAACATGAGCGTCGAGCGACCCGAATGCCTTGAGTTTACATCTTCCAAAAAGGTTCACATCAGCCAGCACCCTGAAAGCCCCATGCCTGAGCAGCTCTTTTTCTCCATCTCCTCATTGACAGCTGTCGCTGAAGCAGCACAAGTATTTCGCGATGTCTTATATTGTGCGTCGGAACTCGATCGTTTCTATTTGACCTTGTCTGGTTTTCGAGGAAGTGATAGTTCGAATGTCTAGGCTATGTGATGCTCCACAGATTATCAGGAAAGCCGCACGGAGAGATCGGTCTTAGCAATATCTTGTTTCGGAAGCAAAGCGACCAGCCGTGCGGTGCACTAGGCGATTTTGACTACTCAACGAGCCAGCCACCTTGCTCGTCGCCTGATACTCCTTCTTCTCCGAGAAGATTGCTCACAGACGCCCCATTCATCTCTCTCGACATTCTTGTCCAGCACGCCACCACTCCGCGATGCCGACACGATTTTGAATCGCTGCTCTATGCAGTCATGTGGTATGCATCTCGATGCGAATGTGAGGATGACGGGGGAGCTCAAACGACTGCGGCAAAGAGCAAACAAGGGTTTCCATTGGAAGATTGGGGAAATGCACGAGACAAGGGGATGTTCGAGAAGGCACGGTTTATGATAAAGCTCCCTGTCAGCGAGTACGCGAGGCTACTGAGAGGGAAGGGGAGGGTATTTGTGTGGTGGGTGCATCCTCTAAGAATGATGATTATGGGGGGTATGGCAAAGCGAGCGTCGAATAAACTTGGGGCGATAATCACCAAAAGAGAAGGGGGAGAGAAGAGCGGGGAAGAAGTGGACGAAGAAACACTTGGGGGGTTGGTGACGCTTGGCAAGTTTATAAACGAGGTGGTGAAAGCGACGAAGGTGATATTGTCTGATAAGGAGCTTACTGTCACAGACATGTATCTCACTGAGATGACCGAGGCTGAACAAAAGTACGATGGCAAGTGTTGTCTGGTATGGTTTTGAACGAAGACTAACTTGATTCTAATGCAGAGAGCGAGGAAATGAGTATGGCTTTTTTGCAGTTTATGATGGGGATGGAGGTAAATTTCGTAGATTAAGAGTAAGAAATGTAGCTTTTCTGATGTTAGACTTTGGTTCTTGAATCCTGTGACAGTAAATATTGATGTTCATTTCCAGGAAAGGGCTCAGAAGAGAAATTGAAGCGGTGACTTGTTACTTTAAGCTTTAAGCTTTAAGGCTCGCAAAGCGTCACGAACGCGTTTGGTCACGCGGTCGTATTTGGGGTGAGTGTCACGGTGCCAGATGTAGTATTAGGTGCATATGTAGGCGAAACAGAACGTCCTAATCAGATCCAAATATCAGTCTCTTAGTGCCCACAACGTGCCCCGCTGCGATACCGATCAATCCTCCCGCAACAGCACCAGCTACTCCAAAACTTTCCTCGCCCTCCCTGGAAAATTCTGTAGCCACGTCATCAACCGTACTGTAGAACTTTGCGAATATGGACCGTTTAGACTTCTTCTCCAACGTCGTCATATCATCCCTGAGTTTCTTACGTTCTTCGTCCGCCTTTTCCATCTCCCTTTGCAATCTCCTACGAGACTCTTCAACGTGCTTCTCCAGCTCTGCACGCTCCTTCTCCGTCTTTTTCATCATGTCTGCACGATCACGCTCCGTATTTTGTTTCAATTTTTCAAGGTCGCCATGCATTCTCTTCCTTTCGGTTTCCAGGTTAATCATTTCCTTCTCCAGTCTCGCGGTCTCTGCTATCGTTTTTTCACGTTGCACCCTTTCCTTCTGCAACTCGGCGTTCAATTTGATACGTTCCTTTTCTATCTTTTTCTCTAGCTTCTTGCGATCCTGTTCTGCCTTCTCCATCTTGTGCGCCAAGGTCTGACGTTCTTCTTCTAACTCTGCTTTTAATGCCTCATCTTTTTCCCTTGCGGCCTCTTCCATCTCTTGTTTTAGAGCTCGCATCGCCTTTTGGTGCCTCTCGATGAGTTCCTTCATCTCCTCACTGAGCACAGAGCCCGCTGATGTATCCCGTAAGACCCTGCCCTCTCCCAACTCTGCCTGGAGCTGGGTAGTAACCGCAGTTTTGGAAATGAGTTTGGACATGATAGGCTGAGCGGACTGAAGTTCTTTGTCGTGGCGGACGAGTTGAGCTCCGGCATCGAGAAGAGGTTTGAAGAAGTTCCCGTTAGTGCCAAGTTCCTTTTCTCGAGAAGCTCCTTCCGACTCGGTGACCCTGCTCCAGTTCGTCGTCACTATGCAAACATTCTTGAGTGTACCGTCACCGCAGAGCTGCTTGAACATCCTCAAGTTTTTCCTGGAACTCCCACCCATTCTAGGGTCAGAGATCCGGTGCATATAAATGATGCCGTTCAACTTTCGTCCACCCCTGGAGATGTCCAGCCGTCAGAGCTATGAAACCATTAAAGAATCGCTACTTACCCATCTTGCAGGAACTTGGCAATCTTTTCGAGAATATCGACATCGCTCACGCCATCACGGGAGTCGTCAAAGCCCGGAGTGTCAACTAGTACCACAGATCGACCGATGCTGGGGTCGAAATAACAAGAAGTGTTGATCTGGTCAGTCTGAGACTCTTGCCCGTGACCGATGTGTATATTCTCGTCCTTCGTAAGAAGCCGAATAAACTGTAGCAATGGTTCAGCATTCACCTACCACATACTTTGTTTATCGCGATGCTCACCGAAGATTTCCCTAGTCGACGGAGGAAATAAAGGTAGATTAATTCACGAGACCTATCTTGATGGTTAGGTTCGACATACCTGTTCCTGTAGCACCCATAACTCTTCAGAGGTGGTGTCATCCAACGGTTGAGCCTTGTCGACGCAATTTCAGAGAAATATGAACTTACGCAACCATCACATCTTGATGAGAGTCGACAGGGTTATTCGCATGTGGTCCCAGCACAGTTAACATCGTCATAGTGAGAGTGACTTTGTAGAAAGACAGTAAAAAATAAGTTGTTAGGGGGTTCAGACATTGAGAATGTCTGCATTATATGCCAAATCGTAGTACGATCTTGTCTGTTAACCCAACGCGGATAAGTCCAAGGTTCAATTCAGTCGTCTAGATAAGGTAAGTTCCCCGTGGCCAGATAGATGATGCGAAGGAACGCCTGTCAGTTTGAGCGCTGGGTCCTGCAATTTATAGCCTGTCGTAAATCTCAGGGCAGGGTCTAGGGCAACTTGGACAGAGCGTCTAAGAGAGATTGCATTCTGGCAGATAGGAGCGTGAATATCGTGGAGACGTTGGGACAAGCAAATACTTATCCTATAGTGTATCTGATTCAGAGTCATCCGATTGGCCTCGTCAGAGTTGTCAGTACAATGATTCGATATCCCCTGATGAACAAAGTTAGAGCGCTTGCATCGACTTATCGGCTTTCATGTATCTTGCAAGTGCAGTGGCACAAAAAAGTCCTAAAAGAAGGGTGAAGATGATAGATAATGGATGTGCCAGTAGTTGTGTTGGATTAATGGAGGCTGGGAGCTTGTATTCCGACACCAGTTAGTCATATCGATGCAAGGACTCGAAAACGAATCATCCTTGAGCCTGCAGGTATTCATTTGTTGTGGGCGTTTGAGATGAGAATTCTCAAAGAGTGGATATGCATGGCAATGTATAGTATATATGAATGTATTGAATGGAACTCATATTTGTCCTCGCTATTTGTTTCCGAATTGGCGATCGCTGAGAGGCGTCCAACAGTGTGTCCAATAAGTGAGGGCTTTGTGCGTTAGATCTTTTCGACTCAGGAACAATCATAACATAACTGTTAAAGGCAAGTCACCATGAGTACAACAGCATGGTTTATTGGAAGATAAGAGAGCCATAATGGAACTTAACTTTCCTGCTCAACTAGTGGTTCCGCCAACTTATTCCACAATGACGTACAAATTACCATCAAAGGTTCGTCTCCTGAACTGCGTAGATTTGAGCGTCTGATAGTAGGTAGTCCTACTAGTACTTGCCAACGCGTGTACAGGACTTTAAGCGGAACGTCAATTTCAGCGTCTAAATACCAGCATCTGCAACATAAGTTCGGAGGTGTGACTACGATTGTTGAAGCGTGTTTAAGCTGTTAATATCTGCAGGGCTAACACAACTGATACTAAAAAACGCACCGCAGATTTCTAGGATCATATGAATCAACTTCGAGTCCTCATAACCATTGATTGAAGTGACAATTGAAGGACGGATAGTTGACTGGGAAGTTCGGACATGGCCACGCGGCAGCCTACGGGCAAAGAAAATAGGGGAAGCTGGACTTGCAGTGCATAATAATAGGTTGATAAGGCTGGATGGAGAGAGGCACATTAGACATGTTTTGCACGTGCCAGTGCCGTTGTGCATTTCTGATCGAACTTAATTGAGATCCCAAAGGTACTCCCGACCTTAGCGCTTCAATCAGGCGAAGCATTCATACACAACTAAATAACCAACGCTGGTGGTATGAATCGAATATCATATGATGTAAAACAGGAGGTGCAAGCAGAACTCAGGGTTCAGCGCTCAAAAACGGGCTTTCCCATGTCGAAGGTCCATCAGCGAACGCAACTATGAAGCAGACCTTATACACACAAGGAAAACAACATGTGTCATCGAAGGTGCTTAAAAGTTTTGCTTGGATTAAGCTAGAAGTTTTATATAATTGAAAATGTCCGGACACAGCAGTGCACTATCACCTTAGGATAGCTTGCATGTCCTCTTCGCCTCTCTCGAACACGGTACTCTGTCATTTATATGAAAAATGGCTTCTTCGATGTCCCAAAATGGTTGACCTATAAGCCTAAGAACGCTCTGCGCCTTGCCTGCTAACAGGAGAAAGAAGACCTCCAACCACGCTGGAAACAGCCTCTGTGATCTGTCGCTGCTGCGTCTGTGTGTGCTTCACGTAAAATAGGCGAACATTGGTGGAATTCCAGATTCCAAGTGGAGACATGCCGCGAACATAGATCTCTCCCCATATCAGAGACGTGAGCCATACTATCGAAGCATCCGACCACTGGCACGACAAAAGCATTATTTAGATTCAACAAGAACATCAAGAAGAATCCTAAAAGTCTCACCAAAAACCGCCGTGGGATGACTGGAGGAGCAGGAGGTAGGACATGTGCCAAATCCACACTTTGAAGGAAATTTGTGATAGAAGCAGCAGTGGCCGCTTTTTGATGCCCAGACTGCATTTTCTCCACTTTCGCGAGTAGCTCAGATATCGCAAGCATTACAATATCCAAAGGCAATCTGTATAGAAAAATTAGCATCATAAGATAATGAATATGGACTGATGTCAATTTACCCTTGCTGCCAGGACGTGACCTGCAAAGTTTGAGATGAGTACTGGCGGTAGGGTGGGAAATATACGACTTACCCATTCTTGTGTCGGCACAAAGCCGTTCCTACCCACACCAGCAGCAGCAATTCGGTCGACACTACTCGTCGTATCGAGCGATTCAGATCGCCTAGCCTTCATTTTCCCTCTAGCTTTCTCGGACGCCGACCCTACAATACCATCGCTCATCATTGGGATGTTCCCAACAGTGGGCGACATCAATGGATAGGTCACTGATGTCTCCTCTTGAGAGCTGCGCTCTTCCAAACGGTCGTGATGTGGTGATCCTTCCACCATGATTTCGCCACTCTCTATGTCTCCAGATAGACCCATGCTCTCGCTTCGAAGCAGTCTAACTTTTTCTGCATGAGCGTCCTCTGGTTCTGTTTCCTTCTGCATACGTCCATTCTTGGTATCGTTACCACTCTCGGCTTTCCGAGCCTGTTCCTCTTTGGCCAGTTGGACCCGCTTTATTTCACGTAGCCCTCGAGATAACGTGAACGTACCCAGGGTTTCAAAGGACTTGTGAGCAGTCAAGATGGCATAGAGCAGGTTTGGATTATCTCCGAGATGGTGGAAAAGCACGGAGTTGAAGACTTCGAGCCTAATGACACGGAAAAGCATCAACAGGAGTCCTGTAATGAAACTACTTGTTACCGCTTACATGAAAAAGACAAGCCTGGGATGCCCCTCATCTGAAAGGAGGAACAGAGGGTTCGAAAATGAATTGAAAAGCTGGATGAGCTTGGTCGAAGCGACGATAGATAGATTCTTGAAGTACGGAGCGGCATTCGACAGGGCAATAATCAAGGCAGGGTATATCGAATTCAGTGACCCAGACGTCGTAGTTATAATCGAATAGATGGCCTTCCGTTCAGGTGAGTATACGTGAAAGAAAGAAACCTGAAGAAAATGAAACTGACCGTTACCATGAAATCTGCAGCGGTACCTGGAGCATTCCACTTGGCAGGTAGTTGAACTGTGACGGGTGAGGACAGCTTATTACCAAAAGCAGGCTCAGCCGATAAGATCTGTACGATGTAAGATAGAGCTCTGCAGAGGCCGTGTTGCTCTGACAAAAATTATTAGTGCAGAAAATATACCGGTGAATAGTGACCCACGAGGCTTATCCTTGATCTCAAGGGAGTAGCATAACAAGTATGCAAGAATATCCACAGCCTTATCTGAGTCAAGAACGTATGCTCGGAATTTCTAGGTTACGACGTCGAGTTCCATTCAGGGTATGAATATCAGATATGAGGATATCGTCGTGAAAGCGCATATGTACCTTATTTAGCTCGATCATCTTCCAAAAGAGTACGACTGGTCCACGTCAGCTATAAAGGTTAACTCGTAGTAGAAAACGAGGGTACGTACTAGCCTCCGGAACGTAAGGTATGGACTTCCTTGCACCTGGAAGTACGTTGTTCATAATGGCTAGCTGCCGCTTCAAGATCTCTGTAATGCCACTGAGAATAAACGCAAAATCATGCGTCCTATGCTTTTCACGATCTGTCAGTTAGTTGATTTGTTCCTCGCGAGTGATCAGGGCGCATACCAGCTTGGCGAGGAAGTATCTGAATGCATTCGTATGCGCTGTAGGTGCAGAACTGATGTTCTCACCACTGCCCACGACGGCATCTCTCGCGGGGCCACTTTGGAAATCCAGCAACGCACACAGAACCTGGAAGCACATGCCCACAAGAATAGATCTCGAGTCTTCGCCTTTGAAAACAAGATGATTATAAGGCAGCCTTCCTGCCATACTGCCGATAGTTGCATTGCTAGTGACGGACGAGTTCATGGTGGTGTTCAACAGCGAGCATAGTATCGTTAAGACATCCCGACGAGGTGTCTTTCGGGCAAAATGTAAACTGTAGAAGGACGGTTTGGTGAAAAGAGACGATGGTGGGACGTAGATCTGTCGTGACAAGAGAACTAGCAGAAGACGGAGAACTTCTGTTTTGTTAGAGTCGAAAGCGTTATTTGGCCCTATATCAGCTGTCGATCCAACTCCCTTCTCCCTGTAACCCATGAAATAGATGGCACCCAATGAAAGCGAAAGACTCACCATATAACATAGTTGATCTTATAATGGTCAACCTGTAATTTGAGTGGAAGAGTGAAGCCGCAGCAGAAGAGAAGATCAACGATGCAGTTAAAGAGCTTCTCGCCAAGCGTAGGTGACATCTTCTTCTCTTTTGGTTTGGGCTCTGGTGTTTGAGAGGGCTTTTTGGACGCTGCACCATGCTGACTCCCATCTTCATCCTCGTCCTCATCGTCTTCAATGACAAATTGCGGTGCCTCTCCCGCATTACTAGGCTCATCTTGATCATCGTCGAGTTCGACTTTCTTCCACAGCACCTCAAGCTCAAAAACGTTTGACTCCCCTTCTACCTCAAACACCACGGGTAACACTCGTTGGAGAACTCTTAGGCAGTTGAGGACCTCTTTAGTGGTGTTTCGCTCCGCCGAACCTGTTTTGATGAACGAGGTTGCATATGATGCAACGGAGTTGCCGTTTGTTGTAGGGAACGTATGGTCGGAAATAAGATTGAAAAGACGTGAGGTCACAACTCGAATGAGCGTTGCAATGTTTTCTGGTGCGTCCTGCAGAGCTCTACGAACTGAGAACAATAGTCAGAGTTGCTGTGGGCGGGCAGAGAAGAATGAGTGTAGAACAGACCATCGTGAGGGGATACTAGAGAGAAGACATCGGAAGTCGTGTCAAACAATACAAAATACTTGGATAGAGCTGTCAATAGAGAGCAAGGGTTGGGAGGACAAATGACACACACCTGGTTCCAGTAGCTATCGGTTTCAGCAATATTCTGCGGCAAGCCATACGAATATTAGACCCTATACAGGAGACGGGCCACACATACGTACTCTGGTGGATGCAAGTTTTGCAATTCCTTGAGGTTGACTGCGAAATGCAAGTTTGGCTTCGTCGCTTAGTAGACCAAACGGAGCTGTGAACGTTTGAGGGAGTTTTCCAAGCATCGCAGGTTTTGTGGAAGAGTTTACAGTGAAATCATACAAAAAGGATGATGGTACAGACGAAGAGTTCGACTGGCCGTGTATGCATCAGCTTGTAACAACTGCAGTGCTCGTGCCAGTGCGTTTACAGGCTCAAGATAAACGTGCGAATTTAGCGAAACTGTGTAAGCTAAGCGAAAACTTGAGCGCTAGCAGCGTTCCTATAGACTCTGAGTGAGCGCCTAAATGTATAGCATTCTATCATTACGCTGATTGAAATATCTACTCTAGTGTACTACGTACAGCTTTTAGCACTACATATAACATAACATAATGAACCATACCACGAAAACCGAGAAGAGGTGGTAAGTATTAGATGGAAAATATAAGGCAGTCCAATAACAATCATAGCACTCGTAACATACATAACAAATGAAGCATCCTTCGCGATCGAATTTCGAGAATAACATAATATAAAAACAAAGCAACACTACACCTTCTTTCTTTCTTTCTTTCCAATCATGAAACATCATCACTTCCAGGCACTCTGAACGATCACCCATCGCCTGCCCTGTATCACCTCTCCAATCACCTCCAAGTGTTTCCCAACGCACCAGCTCCAGAACCTCCGTCATCACCAACATTCCTCCCCGGCACTCTGGAGCTCAAAAGCACACCCAGGCTTGGCCGACGTGACAACTCCCTCAGGCTCGCAGAATTAATGCCGTCGCTCCCATTCCCACCCCTCCCAGGAGTCCTTGGGCTCGAAAGCACCGCAAGACTCGGTCGACGCATAATTTCTCTCACAGTCCCAGTGTTCCCATCACCCTTTCCAGGTGTCTTCGGGCTCATAAGCACCGCAAGGCTTGGTCGACGAGTTAATTTTTCTCGCCCAGTCCCAGCGTTACCATCGGTCTTTCCAGGTGTTCTTGGGCTTGGTAGCACAGCGAGACTAGGCCGGCGCGCTAGGCCTCTAGTACGAACATTACCACCATCTGCTGCGCCCACATGGTCGCGATCGCTGCCAGCACTGGTAAAAGCTCCCGCTCCAGCCCAAGTCCCAATAGTATCGCTCGAATAACCACTTCCCACCCTCCTCGGTTCGCTTGCCGTAACCGTCAGTCGGCGGCGAGATACTGACGGCACAGGACCTGGTGTAAATTGTCGGGAGAAGGTATTTACGAGGGGAGAGGTTGGGACCGGTGGAGGTCCTTGTCCTTGGCTCTGGCGCACAGAAAATGCAGACGAAGCCGGCGACGGAGGGCCCGACACAAGACGCGGGATGGATGATGGTGCGAGAGGAGAGTGAGGAGCCATGATCGAGCGCGTCTGTCTTAGACCCAGGCCAACAAGTTGAGCTTGTCGCGAAGAGTCAACGCGGCTGCTGGCCTGAGCATCACGTCGCGCTGGAACAACACGCGTCTTCAGGCTTAGGTTGAGGCTTCCATTACCGTTGATAGTCTTTTTCCCCCTCCTGAGCGTCATCGACATATGCTCATCCGCTTTTGGGAGGTTCATTCTCGACCCGAATGTCGGCGTCCCGCATCTCGAACCGAGACTCGGCCTCTCCATGCCCATATCACCTTGAAGCCGAGAGAGCAGCTGTGGCGACACTGCTTGTAGCTCCCTCCCCCTAACCTGCAGTCCTTCGGTACTCGGGCTGTCGTGCGATGCATCAGGGGAGGTAGCGGGAGGAAGGATATCGTTCTCGACCACGTAGTCGTCCTCATCTGGCGGCATGTCGATCGGGACGCACACGATATGGCCAAATAACGAGCCTTCAGCACGCGTCACCCGCACGACACGCCAACCTGCAGACAGGGCCAGGGCACACATCTCGCGCAGCGTCCTTTCCTTCCCGTTGAATATCGCTTGCATCTATTCCACGTAAAATAAAAGTTTCGCCGTCAGTCACAACATAATGCATGGTGGTAGTGACGTGAGCCTCGGCTGTACTCACCGTAAGATCCATCCAATATGCATTCGCACTTGCCTTGCCTAGGTTAGGCAGAAGCGGAGCAGGCGCAAGGGTGCGCTCCGCGCCTTCCACATTCGCAAGGACACTCGGTAAATCCCAAACTTTTCCCCTCCCCTCGCTTCCCTTTCCTTCCTGTACTCCGCTTCTTTCTAATGTTTCCCCCGACTCCACACCCGCATCACCATGTGGGTCATTCATAGGCTCCAGATCATCGATACAAGCGAGTGGGAGCACGTGATCAGCAATGATCAGCCGTGTCCCAAGTTCCTCCGCAATCAGGGAAACACCTTCCCCACGATGACCACTCCTGACGACGGCAGCCTCTCTTAGCCTCCTCAAAATTCGCTTAGCGTACCTGTCAGGCCAGTCGTGCAGAACGGCGCGGAGGAGGAAGACATCCGCATCTTTGATAGGCTGCGGGGCGAAGAAGTCATGTTCTGCGAATTAGGGTGGCGTGGACCGAGTCAGGATGAGTCAATGTTGGGTTTAAATGAAATGAAATATATGGAACAAGTTGTGATCGAAGTTGTACGAAAGGATCGAGCATAGTGAACAGGGGTAAAAAGGGGTAAAAAGTTTCACGCATACCTTGAAACACTACCCTCCCCGAATCGAGCATCTCTGGACACTGCGCCTTCCAAGCCTAAAAGAAAGGCACAAAAAGAGGTATATCAGGACAACGGATGACCACGTACTTCTAACCGGTCACGAACAAAAAGTTAACAACTTACAGCAATGCCAAGCCCAACAACTACCTTCCTGTCCTGGATAACAAATGCGAGCTCTAGATTATCTTTGGTATCCTCTTCGTTCTTCATCCAGCTTTCGTCCTTGTTACCTTCCGTGACATTATCGATGCCCTTGCCCACATCAACATTACCACCAAAAGCCCTAGCAAGCACCATCGTCGTACTCCCAATCCCTCCTCCAACATCCACAACTCTACTCCCACGCGGGAGTGATGTCCAGTCGAACCCTGGCCAACAAGAAAAGGAAAACAGAACGAGTAAAATCATGGGTCAGAACTAAGTTTATAATCCGAAAGAAGAATAAAGCAACGCATAGAAAAGAATGACTGCAGGCAGTTTGACTGGAGAAAAAAATGGTGCGTAAACTCACCGTGCAAAATAGCTCCTGGTGCCTCCCAAGCACCAGTCCCTTTCATGGCTTTCGAGAACCGCGCGAGCCTGTGCGTATTCGGCTTCCTCGTTTTCCCACTGTTATCGTCATTTTCGATATCAATTCCAGTTCCAGCATCAGTCCCACGCTCGTCCCGCCCTTCCTCGAGCCACTCGAAAAACCCAGCGCTGGTGGAGAATGCGATGTTAAATGCCGTTGTGCTCGGCAAGCTCACCGTCATCTTTAATTCTGCTGGTGCGTGCGCATGAGTCTGAGCCTGGACTTTTGCTATGGACTTCTTATGGAAGGTCGGAAGGTCGAAGGGAGGTTGAAGACTGAACTTGACCGAGGCGTTCCTGCCTCCATCTTCACATTCAAACCTTCCTTTGACGACCCCACGATCGCAAACGCAAGGACAACGATCCGCACATGGGCACCCAGCGAGTCCGACTTGCCTGTCCTTATCATCGGTAGTGTTAGCGGTGGTGACGAGACTTTGCTTTTGAAGTTGAGTTTCATCTTGATTTTGAGTGCGAGTGCGATTAGGCGTCGTAGGAGGAACCCCGGTGAACGCCTCTGTGAGGTATGCGGCTGCTTTAAAAAGCTCGTCCGTGCTATTTTGAGTTGCGGGAAGGCATGTTAGCATCCATGGCTTACTTTAATATCATGCAAGACACGAGGAAGAAAGGAAAGTAAAATGTAACAAAAATTTTGTGCATGTATGCGCGTATAAAATATCTAAATGAAGGTCGAGGACTTCAAAGATCGCGCGAATGAGCCTGCCTCAAAGCAATTTGTTCGTCGACAAAAGGACGAAAGCAATGATACGAGCTTGTCACAACGCGTCGTCACTAAAACGCAACGCCACGTCTCTCAAAACATCAACGATAACAGGGAGCATGGCCTGTACTCGAAAGTAGCAAAGCCAATGCAAAGCAGAATAAAAGACAAAGTGACTGAAAAGAACCCACCAAAGCCCGACAAACGCAGCTATGCCGTTTGTATCGTCGTATTTCTTTTCAGGGGTGGGACTGTGGGAGGGAGTGTAAGGAAAGAGGACGAAAGTCAGAAAAGTATAGCCGATACCAATTACAGAATTGCTCACCTGAGGAATGTAGCCTGCGTCTCGTCATGCATGCCACCACCGACAGGAACGCGCATACAAAGCTCATTTACGCTTTTGCCTGTATCGATTAGGCTTGAGATACGAGTGTTGGCGAAGACATCAGGAGAGCGCTCAAGGAGAATATGGTGGGTTGCGAGAAGACGAAGGACGTGGGCTATGTACGTAGGGGTTAGTGGGTATACGCGGAAGGGGTAAAGGTGGAAGAGGGAAAAGAAGAAAGAAGAGTCGAGCGTACCCAATATCACCTCGTTTACGCCATTCTGGGCCGCTATATCACGAATGTGAAGGCCACCGTCGCCAGCATCGCGGAGGATCTCGACGACGTGAGTGGCTTCGAGGAAGCGAAGGCATGCGGGGAGATTGTACTGCGATCGATAGATAACGAAATCAGATAAGGAAACACAGAGGCAAGAAAACGTACTCCAATTGCGGCATCACAAATGACGAGGAACGGCTGCTGCACGAATGTGGCAAGCTGAGTGCAGGCTGCGATGAGTGTATTGGCGGCTGCGATGACCTGGGGATGAGCTGCGCGGATTTCTGAGGGGTGAGATGGGTCGTAAGGAGTAGATGGGTCAGGATAGTCGAGTGGAGGGAGGGAGGGAGAGGGAGTGCGTTGTCGTGTGGGAGATGAGGGGGGGAAAGGAGGAGGGGGAGATTGGGATGGGGGGGGCTGTGAAAGCGACAGAGGAGGGTGAGGAGGGGAGCGATGAGGGTGTGGAGTCGGGGTAGAGAGAGGGAGACGAGCGGGGAGAAGTGGATGGGGAGGAGTGAGAGTCAGAGAAGAGACGGTGGATGTCGTCGAGAGCGTCGCCGATGAGTGCGTGGAGAGCACGAAGAGTAGCAAATGTGGGGGTGGAGGAGGGCGACATGGCAGTGGACGATAGGGAGGGAGTAAGAGGATATATAACAGTTATGGGTAGATTCACTCACCAGATGTCATTCGCTCTGACCGCGTGAAGACGAACGTCGACGACACTCCAAGCTATCTAATTAGAAGCATCCTGTCTCCTCTGTTCCTGGCAACTCAACTGCTGCATTCGTACACAGACGATCGTCGACTGCCCGTGGCGATCGCTGCAGGCGTACATTTCTCCCAACTAATTCTATACAACGTCAGCTTTTTTCGTATCCGACACGGACAACGACGTAGTCGACGCCGTGACGTCGCATCTTAGTGTGACGATGGGTGACAACTCGCGTCCGTGACGGAAGGACTTTTCTAATCTCCGCGAATCCGATACACATCACCGAGACTATCATCGCCTGTCTGTCGTTTCACCCCAATCCCTGCACGCCCATCTCCTATCTTCAAACCTTGAAAGCACTTTTATCAAACCATTGGTAATAAATCCAAGTGAAACTCAGCCGCTGCCTAAGAGGCTATAGAAACAACTGAGGTATTCCTATACTAAACCTCCTACTACTTATAGTCAGAGGTGCTACTCGCTACAGTATAATGACTCCTAGGAGAACAATGGCTAACAATGGCTGCTTTAGCAGAGACCGGGTTTATCCGGTTTTGTCACTCCAACTCAAGTGCAACCATAATCCCATAGCTTTAGAGAATTTCCAGTGTTTTTCATGAGTAAGGGGTTTAGTGAGAATGTTGGCAACCATATCTCCTGTAGGAACATATCTGATTACTGCCTCTCCTTTTGATACTAAGCCATCTTGGATAAAATGATATTTCCATTGAATATGTTTTGTGCGAGCACAGAACTGCGGATCTCGTGTAACAATAATAGCTGCTTGATTGTCACAGTGCAATGTTGTAGGTCCATTTTGAGCATGTCCAATTTCTTCAAAAAATGTCCAAAGGCATGCAAGGTGTTGTCCAGCATTGCCCAATCCAATGTACTCTGACTCCATGGAGGATAAAGCTACCATGCTTTGTCTTTTGCTTGTCCAGGAGATTGCTCCTCGGATGGTGATAAAAACAAAGCCTGATGTTGATTGAGATGTGTCTGGGTCTCCAGACCAATCCACATCCAAATATCCATAGAAATCCATGTCCATGGAGACATCTGTGCCACAATAACATAGTTCCATGTCCCTGGTTGCTTTCAGATATCGGAGAACATGTTTAGCAGCTTCCCAGTGATGGCTCCTTGGAGCTGAGCTGTGTCTGCTTAGTATTCCAACAACATAGACAATGTCTGGGCGGGTTCCGAGCATGGCATACATGAGGGAGCCTACAATTGAGAGGTATGACACTTGATGCCCTTCAATATGCATCTCGTGTTGCACAATATCTTCCCCTGGAGCATTTGCAAGGAGTTTTGATCCATGGGCCATTGGTGTCCATACTGGTTTGCAGTTCTTCATTCCAGTACACTCCAGGACTGTGTCAATGTATTAGTGTTGCAATAGGGATATTGTTTTGTTTGAACAATCACGTTGGATTTCTATTCCGAGGATGTATTTTGCTTCTCCAAGGTCCCGCATCTTGAATATGGATTCGAGTTTGGCTTTTGTGATATCAATGAATTTTCGGGATGAAGCTCCTAGGAGGAGGTCATCTACATAGACAACAATAAAGCATATTTGTTTGTTGTCCCGGAATACATAGAGACATGTTTCTGCATTTAGTCTTGTGAAACCGAGCTCCTGGAGTTTGCAATTAAAGGTTTTGTTCCATATACGACCAGCTTGTTTTAATCCGTAGATGGATTTCTTCAACCTCCAGTAGTATCCAGGTTGGATAGGAACACCCCCTGGAGGAAGCATGTACAGTTTTTCTTCAAGTTTTCCATTGAGATAAGCTGTGGATACGTCTATTTGATCAAATTCTAGGTTGTACTTTGCTGCCAGGGCTAGAATAATTTGGATTGACTCTAAGTTTGCAACCGGAGCAAAAAACTCCTGGTAATCAATCCCCTCCCTTTGAGTAAAACCTTGTGCAACAATCTGGAGTTTGTATCTCTCAATGTTTCCGTTTTGATCAAACTTGATCCGGAACACAGGTTTTGATGTGATGGGTTTTACTCCCTTCGGAAGTGGAACAGTGTCATATACTGCATTAGTATTGAGACTTAGGAGTTCCTCCTCCAAGGCAGACTTCCATGATTCTCCATCCGGACGTGATAAGGCTTCCTTTAGTGTCCTTGGAAGGTTTGTGTTAGATGGACCGGTACTTGCTATTCCAGCAAAGAATGTCTCCTCTGTATCAGATGTTTCTTCATGAACCTCAGGAGTGTTAGGTTTCTCCATGGAGTTGTCATGCTGCTCTTTTTGAGACTGTTCCTCATCTAGAATCCTTTGATAATCTCGGTTTTTGTCTGCAGGACGGGTCTGGCGACTGCTTCTGCATACCCCTAGGACTTCAGCAGGCATGACTGCTCTTTTATATAATAAATAAGAATCTCTAAAATAAATATTATATTTTCCAAATTTAAATTTTACTTGTGCAGGTACTCCAGGGAGTAGACGCATTTGTGTATTTGTTGCCCCACCCACTCCTGAAGGTGTTGAATCACTTCTCGGAGGCGTTGGATGACTCTTTGGAGGTGTTGTATGCCTTCCATAAGCTGATCCAATGGACAGGCTGTCTAGCTGTATTCGGACTTTTTCCACATTAGCTGGCTGTATGTTGAGGGGCTGTCCTCCCACTGACTGTAACTCTACTTTGGCTTTCCGTTCTGAAGATGGCCAGTGTTCAGGTCTTGGTTGTAGAGACTATTGTGGAGGGTGTCTTAGCCAATCAGGTGCTCCCACTGCTCTCGGAACGTTTCCACGGAGGTATTGCCCCACTGTTCTCCGAACATCTTCATGCTGATATAGTTTCATTGCTTGTAGAATATCTCCTTGGAGATGCAGTTCCATTTGCAATTCATTTGGATCTCGGATCTGAGGGTCAGGATCATCCTCCTCCGGTGTATTTTGGTCTGGATAGTGAGCATTCTCTGGAATGAGTCCCTCCCACTGATCTGTGCTAGGGTCTGTGTTCCAGAGAGTAGTGTTGTCCTTTTGTACCTTTCCGGATTCATTGAATATGACATGCTGACTGGAAAACACAGTTCGTTTTTCAGTGTCTAGGAGTTTGTAGGCTTGCTTTCCATGTGTGTAGCCAATCATTATGGCTTTGCGCCCCATGGAGTAAAACTTCCCTTGCCTTTTGTCTTTTGGAATCAAGGCATATGCTTGGCATCCAAAAGGGCAAAACAAAGTTGGATCAACTCTCCTTTTAAACAGTATTTCATATGGGGTCTTTCCATGGAGTCCTGATGCTGGGCTGCGTGCTGTGATATATGCAGCTGTTTGCATGGTATTTACCCAAAATGACTTTGGGAGCTTGGAATCATGGAGCATAGTGGTTGCTAATGTAGCCAATGTCTGATTCATGCATTCTGCAATGCCATTTTGTTCCGGAGTATCTGCAGTTGTAGTTTCTTGGATGACACCATCTCTTCGGAGTTGATTTTTGAATGCATTGCCAGTATATTCTCCTCCCCCGTCGCTCCGGAGGAATTCTGTGTATAGTGGAGTGAAGTTTTCTTCTCCCAAATGAGTCCGGAAGAATGTTTGGACATCTTCTTTCCATTGCTTGTATCGTTCCAGTGCTTTACTTTTATGTTTTAGGAAGTATATCCATGGAAATTTGGAGAAATCATCTACAATGATAATCCAGTACTGAAAACCCTCCCTGGAAGTTGGTTTGATTGGTCCTCCAACATCTGTGTGCACAATTTGTATGGGGCGCTTGGCTCGGTTTCCTCCAGTGGACTTGAAAGGTAATTTCTTCATCTTTCCTAAAGCACAAGGTTCACAAAACTCCGGGGTTCCGGTAAGGGTGTCTATGTCCTGGAGCTGTCCTTTTGTAACCATTTGTTGCAAGCGATCCATTCCAATGTTGTCAGGCAACGAATACAAAGCTATATAACAAAATACAATGCCTGGTCAAGTCCTTGCTGGAAGGCGGTGAAGCAGGGTATGAGTTTTGAAGAGTATCGGTATAGGCGCAAATCCAAACTAATATTGAACTAGAGAGTAATACATCGAGTATGTACTTCTTTATATAGTGAACGGCGATGGTCAGACCGAGAAAGGGAGGAACTAAGAAAGTGGTCTGACCAGCTAGCTAACCAATAAGAGAAAAAGAGAAGGTGGTCCGATCTATCGTATTTACTAATTGTATGAGAAAATGCATTGGTAAGGGGTGTGCAATTGGCTGTATCAGTAAGCCCATGAGAAGGCACTGACTCACAACCTTCTTTGCTTATCAATATTCCTCCGAAGTATTCCCAGACATAGCACTGGATCGTTGCTATGTCATTTGGATATCTTCTTGAGGGTCTACAACAAGTCTCCTTTGTTGTAAGTACGATAGGACGTGAGTGTGAATAGAGAATAAGAAGAAAAAGGATAAAAGTAATAAGACACCTGCTGTGATCTCTAGTCCAAGGGCAAGAGGAGTGACAGGGATTGAGTCTGTTAACCACAACATGACGGGAATGCGATAAGAAAAATTGATTCCTCACAAATGTGTCCCATTCTCCTGTGCAATAAATTTACATCTACTGCTGCAAAAGCTGACTCCGGGTTAATTTCGGGTTTTGCTTGGATGTGATAAAGTCCTCGCTTGTGTAAGGCAGTGAGGATAAGTTCCTCCTTTTTCTGAACTTCACAAGCATTTGACCCTGCTGGAAAAAGTGTTGATAACCCCATTTTCGACAATCTGTGGACAGAGACGAGTGCTAAAGTGAAGTTTGGCACAAGTAAGACATTTGACAGTGCAATATTGTAGTCTTTTTTGCCAACTGTTGCTTGTAGGATTACTGTTCCAATTCCAATAGCATTTACAGAGGATTCATCCCCAAAACTGATTGTCCTCGGAGGATGCAAAACATGGTATGTTCCTGGCTCAAACCAGGAGCAGTGAGGGACCATGTGAGATGTTGCTCCAGAGTCAATAATGATTGTTGTTTTGGTCTTATTGGGTTCCAACACAAGGTAAGCTTGAATGTGTTTAGCAAGGGGCTTGGAAATATGTACATGTTCCAATGCAATATGACTCTGTTCCTCCTTGAAATCAGGTCCAGATGATTGCTCCGCCATATTTGCCTTTTCCTTCTCTTTTCTTTTATCCTTGTGTCTTTCTTTTCCCTTTTTCCTTTGACTTTTTCCAGCTAACTGAAATGTTCGACACTCCGAGGTGTTGTGTGATTTGACTTTGTGGAAGTCACACCACTTCTCCTCGGATTTGAGTGCTGATTCGAAACCTCCAGGAGCCTTTCCTGACTGTTGTGCAACTTCTGCAGTGATCCGGATCTTAACTGCATCAAAGATAAGTTTATTTTCTTCAATCGTGTTGATTACTGATGACTGAAATATTTGCCATTCAGGAGTGCATGGAAGAGATTGGAGAAGAGCAAAGGCCATGAGTTTGGTATCAACTCCTAGTTTCATTCCGGAGAGGTGTGAATCAATTTTCCAGATTTTTGCAATGTGGTCCTGGATAGGTGATGTCCCATCCCAGGACAATTTTGTAAGTTGCTGGAATGAATAGAAGGCCGAGGCAATGTTGGATGTCTGATGGAGTGAGACAAGTTTATCAAATAACTCCTTGGAGCTGGTGAGGTCTCCAGTCCTCGTTAGGAGGGCATCAGAGATGTGGTCCTGGATGATTCCATGTGCCTTCTCATCCTTAAGTATCCAGGTGATTTCAGGATCCTCCGAGGAGGTAGGTTTTCCTGGTGAGGGCTTAAGCTCTTCTCCGGTAACAACCCGGAGAACTTTTTCCCGACGTAGCTTTGAGATGATCCGGAGTTTCCATATCTGAAAATTGTTGGGTCCAGTGAGAACTGGACATGCGGATGTATCGTGTGCTGTGGTCATGGTTCCGAGGTTTCCGTTTTAAATAAGAATTATTTCCTGCGTAGCTTTTGCGCACCAGGGCTCATAACCTAATAAATCTATGTGAAACTCAGCCGCTGCCCAAGAGGCTATAGAAACGACTGAGGTATTTCTATACTAAGCCCCCTACTACTTATAGTCAGAGGTGCTACTCGCTACAGTATAATGACTCCTAGGAGTACAATTGTGCTCCTAGGAGAACAATGGTGACTCCATGGAGTGGTGGCTATGCTCCATGGAGAACAATGGCTGCTTCAGGTTTATCCGGTTTTGTCAATAATTGGTATATTTTTACAAATAAATCACTGTAAGATCACACTGCAAGTCTAGCTATTATAAGTTGATCCCCACAGTGAGTGTACATACAATATGTTTTACATATATACCTTGAATACATTTCAAGTTCTTTTCTATTGTCTATCTTTTTGTATATACGAATGCTAAACCTTCCTTTTCTGGGGGAGGGTGTAAGGTATTGACCATTAGTCATACCTTACATCCAAAATAGGTAGTGTAAACTATGTAGTTCTAAGCCACACGGCTATTTAGTCCGAGTTTGCGATTAGATTAGGACAATCTAATCACAAACTCTTACATACCACTGAATATAATCCAGGTTAAATTCAGTACTGTGTGAGTAAGTGAGTGATAAAAGATAACCAAAGTGAATTGCCATATATTAGTGAAGAACTCCCCAATTTACACTATGATTCAAATATTCTATATAATAAGCAAAATTCAACAAGAATCACCTAACTAAATTGAATGATTTCTGTGCTATCACTGTGGTTAGATACAAGTCTTCTACATCTGGAAATAATCTAGGATTATGGTAGTTTTAAGATATATACCGAATCACATCGAATATCCGATGAAATTCGATGTGATTCGGTATATATTTTGTCGTTTCTTACTGGGGATGAATGAGCATGAGTGGTAGGCTCATCCACACCCTACTAATGTCATGTGATCACCTGTGACTTTCTTATATATATCTAATGGCACACAAAGCCTCCTTTTTATCTTAAAAAATTACACAGAAAGTTTGGCAGCTTGATTCTGCACGACTCTGTGCGAGCCGATTGTCAGAAATATGTGATGTACAGTTGACGTTAAGATGATGGAACCGGCACAACAGGCCACCTAAATATAGCGGTGGATGAGCCCTATACCTTGAACCTTATTTGTCCTTACTCTACGACCTAAACAGAAAACCTGAGCGGAACGCAGGCTAAAGTTATCTCACGTTTGACACGTAGCTGTACTAAGTATATATCTGCGCACATCGACGGCACCAAAATAACTACTGTCAACGAAGCCAGGAACCCGGCCTTCGGTGTAATTCAAATGCAGAGTGACGAACACGAGGATGAACAAGTACTGACTCAAACCAATCGACGACCACGGGATTGACATAAACACTGATACATTGAGTGAACACGAGACAAAGTCAAGTGGACCAGATGAACTCCACGTGTTGACGGGTGTATGAACGTGGCATGTACAGGAACCATTCCATGGTCGTAGGGTAGAGCAGGGTATTCATAAGTTTAGACGTTGGTTGCGATCATGCCTACAGATGTGAAAGTGTGGCAGCGTGGTGAGAACGTGTATTTGAATCTTACCTTGCTCAGTGCAAGCTTTTGAGCAACCATCTTCGTGGTAAGGGACTAACAGTTCTGAGAAAAGAACAACAGATCCAAAAACAGAACAGGGACAGGTTCCTTCAAGTGAGTGAGAGATACCTAAAAATAAGTAATCTAATTATACCTATTGTGTAAGATCACTGATGCTTTTGCGGTTGAGCAGAATTAAGTGTTATTTGCACCAGAAGAAGCCCAAGTTGTTCGTGAACGAGATCGACGGTATCATACTATCAATACAATATCAATATGATTATCGTAAGGGTGCTCAACGCGGGCGAAGAGGCGATACTGCTCACCTGTTCTTTAATAACATATAACACAGAAATTCAAGGCACAGAAGTACATAGGGAATAGCACGAAGTGGGGAGCCAAATATTACTTACCGGTGGTCGTACATGCTTGCCACACACGAACGTCGTGGCGTAGCAGTCAATCCAAGGATGCACGCGAATATGACGAAACGAATTTGAGCTGAATTCTTGGGTTGGGCCGCTCAAAGTCCAGTTACCACTTCGGAGGTATCATTTCGGAGCATGAGTCGCATCAAATATGGGTCCTTCGGGACGCATCTTCAGATATTACGCGGTAAGGTAAAGTCATGCACCGATGGAAAGGGGTAGACCTGTGCGGACAGTCCAAGAAAATGGGGATGTAGTAGTACCAAGACCAACGTCTAGGCTGGGAACTGAATAGAACGGGAAACCAAACCGGAGGCAAAAAGGGCTCGCACAACGTCTCATGATCAAATTTTCCTTGAGCGACGGAACCGAGAGCAGGAAGGCCCAACATCGGCGCATCAAGAGCCACGGACTCGGAGTAAAGTGACCGTGGGACCGCAGAGACCGCCTGGTGCAACAAGTAGAGGCAATAGCAGAGTGCCATGAGCTGCATGATGTTCTAAGACGCGTATAAAAATGGAGAAAGAGCCAGAAGACCAGGAAGATTGTTAAAGATAGTGCTGCAACAATGAAGTTGGTCTCCATTAGCCGACCAAATTATTGATATAAGTCGATATCAATTTATAACTGAAGGTTTTGGCTGTCTAAATATACGCCATGCGGGACTGCCGGTTGTTCTGGGACGAAGACCCCGGAAAAGTGAGGCCGTGCCATGCAAGATACAGACATGTCACAATCCAGCAGGTTATGAGAATCGCTTTGGACCCAAAATGAAATGGATAAAACCAAAGGCAATGCTGGAGAATGTATCGGCGAGAGTCATATCGGGAAATGGATTGGAGTGGAGGAGCAAGGTGGCGTCGGATGCCGTCTGAGAATGAAAATGAGACGGGACGGCATCGTGGGGTCCTTCTGTTGATGGAAATGGTTAATAAGCGAGACTAGGTCAAGTGTGGTCACATCCAAACAAACGCTGTAAAGTCTTCCACCCTTGATACAAAACACCCTCACATTCCTTACCTCGTCCCCTCCATCCTTCCTCTTAGGCCCCTATACAGCCTCCCTTTATTCTTCCAGTCTCTTTTTATCCTACCTTCTTGCCATACTCCAACTAGGCGTCGAACTACCATGTTCGCTGCTTTACCATGGCTTCCTATAGCCCTCGCTGCCTCTTCTCGCCTCGTCCAAGCTCAGCAAGCCGGCTCAATAGTCCAAGTCGGAAACACCCTCGTCAGCGCTATGATGGTAAGCCTTGGGCTGTCGCTGAATGTGCCATCATCCATCTTGATCATCCTCATCTTCCTTTTCGACTCGCGTTGTTCTAGATGTTCCTTGGTAACGAGGAAAAAGTATACATACTCGACAAAACGGAGGGAAACGCCGCCCAAATCAACGGTCACCCTGCATGGGGCGCTGCTTGGTAATCATCATCTGTCCTTCCTCGCCATGTCACTCACAACCAACCACAGGGACATCAACTCGCATACAGCCACCGCTATGGAAGTTTACACAAATACCTTCTGTGCTTCTGGCATGCACCTACCAAACGGTTCATATGTCACTTTCGGCGGTAACGGTGCCATTGGACCAGGTGGCGCTATTGGCAGCGTCCTGAACAGCGCAGGTTCAGGAGCTTACGACGCAACTTATGACGATTACGACGGTACCAAATCCATCCGTATCCTCAACCCGTGCACAAATGCGGACGACTTCGCAAGTGCGCAGTGCCAGTGGTTCGATAATGCCACAGTATTGTCGATGCAGAAACAACGATGGTACTCAGCTGCAGAGGCTCTTGGCGATGGAAGCATTGCTATTATCGGTGGATTTGTAAATGGCGGATATATCAACCGCAACACACCTAATGTCGACCCGGAGTACGAGGGTGGAGCTGCCGAACCTACGTACGAATTCTACCCGAGCAAAGGCCCCGCAACAGTCATGCAGTTCATGATCACGACTTCGGGTCTCAACTCCTATGCCCACACTTACCTCATGCCTGACGGGAAAATGCTTGTCCAAGCCAATATCTCGACCAGTACGTGTAGTTTAATTTTGCATGCTCTTGCATTAACGCGACTTAGTGCTTTGGGATCCGGATACCAACACTGAGACCGCTCTTCCCGGAATGCCCGGCAACGTGGCACGGGTCTATCCCGCTTCTGGTGCTGTCGCTATGCTTCCTCTCACCCCAGCTAACAACTACACGCCTACCGTTATTTTCTGCGGTGGTTCCGACATGCCAGATGAAGATTGGGGTAACTACTCTTACCCCGCTATCAACACCTGGGAATATCCGGCATCAGCAGACTGCCAGCGTTTGACCCCGGAACCTCAGGATGGATCCGCGCCTGTCTACGAGCAGGACGATGACATGCTGGAGGGTCGTACTATGGGTCAATTCATCAGTCTTCCAGATGGAACTCTTCTGGTCGTCAACGGAGGTCTTAATGGAACCGCTGGGTACGCTCAAGCTACTGGTCAAACCGCGAACTTCTACCAGATGGGTTTTGGTGAATCACTCGCTTCTGGACCTGTTGGTACCCCTGCTATCTACAACCCTAACGCTGCCAAGGGTTCGCGGTGGTCCAACGCTGGTCTTAGTAATTCTCCTCTCGCGCGCTTGTACCACTCTTCCGCAATGCTTCTCCCCGACGCTAGTGTCATGATCGCAGGGTCGAATCCCAACATCGATGTCAACACGAGCACGATCTACCCTACAACATATACTGCCGAAATATTTTACCCGCCTTACTTTTCTGCAAGCGTTCGTCCAGTTCCAACGGGCATTCCCAAAACCGTGACGTATGGTGGCCAATACTTTAACATCACTGTACCAGCAAGCTCGTATAGTGGTTCTGCTAACGCAGCTGCAGCGAACACCACTGTTGTCCTTTCCCGTGGTGGTTTCACGACTCACGCTATGAACATGGGTCAGCGCCACCTCCAGCTCAATAGTACCTACACCGTCAACTCCGATGGCTCTTATGTCCTTCATGTTTCTCAAGCTCCTCCCAATTCAAACATCTTCACCCCAGGTCCTGCTCTCATGTTCGTTGTCGTCTCTGGTATCCCAAGTAACGGTACAATGGTCACCGTTGGTAGTGGCCAAGTCGGGACCCAACCTACTTCGGCTGCTGTTGAACTTCCAGTAAGCCAAAGCTCAAGTTCCGCTAGCGGAACGGGCGGCACCACAAAGACTGGGGGCGCTAGCAAGCTGAGCACGGGAGCTCTAGTAGGTGCTATTGTGGGAGGTGTGGCAGGGGTTGCAGTACTCGGTGCGCTCTTTGGTATTTTTGTTGCCCGGCGTCGCCGTGCGCACCCACATCCGTATGTCCAGACGCATGATGTTGCCGGCGCAAAGCCAGGATCTGCGTACCCGATGAGCGGGTTGGGTGCGGGTGCGGCGGCGTTTGGGGGTCAGGGGAACAGGAATTCTGACTCGAGTGCTTTCGTTCCTCTGCAGCAGGATTTTAATACGAGTAGAGCGAGTTTGGTGTCGCCATATCGAGACAATTTCGCGAATGGAGATGGGATGATGACACCGAGAGGTAGTGATGTAGGAACGCCGCAGATGGGCGATGTAGGACGGGGTTATGATTCGTATTATGGGCCGCCTCCACGGCAGCCTGGGTACTAGTGTAGTGGATTTTGGTTGGGGCGAGTGGTGTAGGCGTGGACTCAATTTCTTTAACTATTTTTTGTTTTGTTACCTAGATTCACATCCATTGGACTATTCTTCCGACATAATGCGGGATAGGGCCGTCAACGCTAGTACTAGTTACTCGTTCTCTAGTTTTGTCTTTATTTGTGTTTTCCGTCTGCGACTAGTCGAAAAGTATTTGACATTTCATCGCATTGCTCGCCTCCCAGCTTCTCAATATCTACTTTTAGTTTGAATTCGAGGTCTTACGAGCGCTTAAATACTCTGAGACTCGACTGTCATCGATTTGTTTAGACGAATAGTTCAATCTATACATATATTGTACATCGAACTGCTACATCATTATTTTTTTTTGCTCTGTTCCCCTAGGCTTTCTCGAATATATAGAGATATGCCAGCTTCTTGAGTCCGTTCACGCTCTCCTTATCCGCCAAGACCACCTTCTCGTCATTGAAGAACACCCAGTCGTCCGCGCTATTCGAGTCTACGTTCATTTTGTCAGCTGACCCTTTCTTACCAGCTCCAGGGATCCGTATATGCGCAACGTAGTGTCCCGAGTGGACACTCGGGCCCTTGTGCGAGATAAATGCTTTAAGCCTGTAGCGAGCTGGTAGGCGAGTAGAACCAGGGAGTGCTTTCGCCGCTTTACTTTCGCCGCTAGCAGGCGGAACGTCTTCGCCAGTATCGTCCGGGTGATTGAACAGCCACTCCACCGCACGCTCTGGATCACCACCCTGAGAAAACGATCAGTAACTGAGCATCAATCATAGGACAGCAGTCTAAGAGATCACTAAGCAGATTAAAGACTGACCGTCTCTCGCAGAGCCTTCTTTGCTTGGGCGCTCGAAAAGCCCATATCAGCTAGCATTGCGACCTGCTCCGCCGATGGTTCACTACCTGAGGTCTGGCCCGTAGAGGATGCAATGACGATTGGATCATCGATATCTATGCATGGTTCATCAATAGGCTTCAATTTGATGAATTTGATATTAAACACTGTACCAGCGTCATCCATATGCCCAAACAACCATTCCATAGCAACTTCCGCTCCTGCGTTTCCCGTCGCAAGCAGTGCCTTCTGGCAACGAACAGTAGGGAATCCCATACCCTCCAAGAGTGCTACCGCCTCGGGATCAAATTGGGGAGCGCTTGGTGGATTAGAAGAGGAGTCTGGTAGCTCGATTTCATCAGGCTGCAGGCCTTGTCCTAGATAGCCATCCAAAGTAAGAACATCGTCTTGGGGAAGTATGATAGGGATATCTAGAACAAAAACAATATGGCAAGGGTGAGTGATGAAGATCGCATCATATAAAATCATGAGAGGGTACAAACCGAGTTTGGTTGGGACCCAGTTGACAAGCTGAAATTTTTTGGTGTGTACCACAAGAACATCTGGGAAACTCGCAAATTGTGTCTGCCTGCAGAACAAAGCCACAGATGGAGCAGAAAAACGCAACGTTCCACTCAACACGAGCACCAGTATACACAGTAACGATCGGCTTACCTGACTGCACTAACCTTTCCACACCCTCCTTCGCACTGATATTCAAGCTCTTCTCTGCCTGTGGCACCAAGGAGCAAATCGAGGCACTGCGTCAGCTGGATAGATTGATATTTTTTCCCTCCTGTATTGTCCTTCTTTGCGTTGGGCGCTCCGACCTGCGCAATCTCCTGCTCTACTACCCCCCCTCCTCCCTCGTCGTTGTGGAGTTCTTGTGCCGGCACGGCTACACTGAGCGAATCCATTGTGTCCACTCTATACCGAACCCTTTGGCATGATTGGCATTGCAAACGCTGTTCAAGACCAAATGCAAATGTTTCCGTGGGTTCTTCTACAGTTCCCATTGTCCGTCGATAGTCCATTGGTTAACAACGGCAAATACAGCTTGTTGAGCAGAACATACCAGTTGCACCTCCTCGCGTATGGTTGTGACGCCTAAGCACCGTAAGCAGATGTCCGAAGAATTCCTCCGCATCCTGCTGTCGCATGGTTGCGAATTCAGCATGTCCGCGTCCTACAAGCGCTTTAAATCCTGCAGGTTTGAGTCCCACTTGCCAAGGCGTCTTTTCTACCGGAGCATGAGCGAGAGGTTTATCTATGTGCATGAGCGAATCTATAGAAAAAAGTCACTGACTATACAAAATACCAGAATCAAAAGACAGACCTTGACCATGATGAGGCTTCGAATAGCGACCGCTCAGAAGCCCGTCAGCGATCTTAAACAACTGACAATCAAGACAATCGGCTGGAAGCGCCTGGCTACACGTCGACCAGTGTAAGATTGCTTGAGGAGAAACAATCACTTCTGGGGTACTTTTGGTGCCTTGAGACGGACCAGGGACCTGCCCGAAGTAGCGAGCTCGGAAGGCAGGGAGCGAGAACAGCATTTGGAGAACAGAAGCCATGTAACAGCTGCACGGTTTATTAGTAATGATTTTTTATCAGGATGTACCGCGGTATGGCGAACAGAAATGCCATATGAATAAATAATCGAAGACGTGTGCAAGATAACCTCGCTATCTATAGGCCACGGGTTTATTTGCAGATGGTAGACTCGCCTGTTTCCCAAATTGCTCAAACCCGTCGTCCCAGGCCCAAAAATTGGTTCCAATGCAGAACCATCTTCCGCAGTAAGGGAAAAGTCGAAAGTGAGGTTTTGCTCGATTTGCTGTTAGACATACATAATATTGTAAGAAACCGCCTTGAATATTTGGATTATACGTACTAGTTCTGTCATACTTTTCTCCGTTTTCTTCTGTGTTGCAACGCTGATACCAAATGTTTTAAGATGAGTAGCGAGGTCAGGATCGAGCCTTGCATCATTACATGCATAACAGTAGATATCTTCGTGAGTACAACCCACAACCCAGATGACATATGAAGCAAATTAAAAACCATATACTCAAAGTGACATTGACACTGACCTGCTCCACCTTCTGGTGTGATGGTACCTAATTTCACACAAGCTGCGTGGCCGCTCTCGTTGAAATGCGCAAGCGCATGCCCATTTCCACCTACGCCACCAAATTGGGCGCGACCGCAGCCCAATGCACCACAGCTAAGGCAAAGCCATAGATTTGAAGTAAGGTCACAGGAGGTACAATGCGCCAATCCTGCAAGATACAAAAGCCTCCAAATAAGATATAAAGGTAGATCGATGTGTGTAACACGAAAGCGTACCCTGTGGCGGGATAGGTGCACTCTGTACTTGCTCCAAAAGCAGTGTATGTTCGCAAGCAGTGATCTCCTCCTCCCATGCCTTGACCTCTGATTGACGAGCGGAAGACAGGGAGTGCAGCACTTCGTCTACGAGAGACCTTGTCTAAAAGAAGACGTTTGTTAACAGTAGCCTACATTCGAGAAGATTGGGTACGCATACGGCTGGATTATCAACAACGATCACCTTTCCATCTTCTGGATTGCACTTCCAACACTTTATCGCTGTGCTGTGCTCGAACTTATTTTCCTCTCGCTCTTCTACGATTGCAAGCTTTGTCATCTTGGCGGGTGGCTCCTCATCTTCAGCCTGGATGATATGGTGGGATGTCATAATTCATTGTGGGTTATTACTACAAAATTACATTTAATAATGACTAACCCGACTGGATGATTTGTTCTTTGGCGATCGTTTGACGTTCAGCGTAAAAGCATGACCTGATTGTGAGACGTGGGTGCGAGCATGATGCCGATCTTGATTAAGGCAAGCGCCATTAAAGCAAGCAAGACACACGTCAACTCCGAGTGGTCCATCCTGAGGAAGCATGAGACAGTTAAAAGATAATTCTTGAAAACTTGCTTACTTGGTTGTCGAAGCACTGGGTGCACTCTTCTCTGTGTACAGATTGGCTGAGCTTGGGCGGTTTCAGTGCAAGTAACTCATTGATATGAGGGCATCCCGTATCAAGTGACATCTTTCAAAGCTCCGATCTTTGGTCTACTGTAATCAAGGGAGTATATATGAGTTGTGCGCTCGTACCACGGCGATGGTGGTTATAACTTTGGAAACCAAGCGTCTTCAGCCACTTATTGGCGTGTGCATCACGTGACAAATCAGGTGACTCGTTATCAAGTCTTCTATGCGAAAGCCATCGTAGCGTCGCGTCGCTATTGAAGACCAATGTATGTTTTAAGTAGAAATGAACGTATACTATATTACCGTTTTACACCGCAGTTTTCTTATTAGAGCGTATGAACTTGCGATAGAGCGCTCGCAAGTTGCCCTCATTGCTAATGGACTTGACTCCATCACGTGACTTGATGGAATTTTTCGAGTAACAAATCGCCAACTTTTAGACTTGCTTTCATAGAACATCATCCACATACTTGAATCGCCTCTAATCTCTCTAGACGATGGTAGCTAACGGTCATGCCCCTAATGGAAGCGCAGAGGCGCCATTCGATGTCTCCGCTGTACCATCTGTTGTCGGCATAAATTTTGGCAACTCTTATGCGTCTATATCTGTACTGACAAAGGTACAAATCTACTGTGATCTATATATCTATGGACAAGCTGACCTCGTGGATTGCAGGAAGGATTAGCTGAATGTATAGCCAATGAGGACGGTGAGCGCCAGATCGCTTGTGCCATCGCTTTTCAAGGAGAGGAGATGGTAAGCTTGGCTGCAAATAATATTCAAGATCATGATTTTGATCCGTTTGGTTTTTCATTTAGTACATTGGGAATCAAGCTAAACACCAACTTGTTAAAAACTCTCAAAATACCATCACTGGTTTCCGTAATCTGCTTGGTAAAAAGTGTGTCTGCAAATCGTTCGCATTATTTGTTGTATGCTGATGTTGGCATGACTTGCCAGATTCTCCGAGATACCCCAATCAAGCTTGACTGTCTCTGCACCTGTCATCCAACACCCGTCTCTCCCTGATACACCCGCCTATAGAGTTCAGGTTCTCCAAGCTTCTCCTACGCCCCTTCCCATCACTGCAACGAACACTCCTGCTGCCTCTCAAACTGCCACTCCTCGCTCGGAACCCGTTTCTGTAGAACGCATATTGTCTGTATCAGAAGTAAACGTCATATTTTTGGGTTCTCTTCTCCAGTCTGCCGAAGATTTCCTTGGCAAAAAGGTCTTGGGCGCCGTCATCAGCATTCCTTCCTGGTTCGATGATGCTCAAAGAGACGCTTTGACCAACGCTGCCGAAGAAGCAGGGGTGAAAGTTCTTCAATTGCTGGACGATGCCGGCGCTGTTGCTGTCTGCACTGCCGTAGGACCAGAGGATGTTCCAGCTGATCGTACTCAACTGATCGTCGATTTCGGTGCATCCTCGCTGGAGCTCTCATTGCTTTCCATCCGTGAAGGCCTTGCATACTCCCTTGCTACTCTCTCAGACCCAAGTGTGGGAGGTGATGAGATTGACTCCAAACTTATCAAATTCTTCGCGAAAGAATTTACCAAAAAGACCAAAACGCCATTGACAGTATCGCCCGCAACCGACCCCCTTGATAAACGTGCGGAGGCCAAACTAAGGCTGGCCGTGGAACATACCAAACGCACTCTCAGTGCAAGTCCCGGAGCTGCTACATGCTCTGTGGAATCTCTGAAAGACGGGCTAGATTTCACCGGATCCATCAACAGGCTTCGATTTGACATGGAAATGCGTACCATCTACGATAAAGTCTACTCAAAAGTTAAAGAGCTCATCGCCAGCGTTAATCTGGATTTGTATGACGTCGACGAAATCGTTTATATTGGTGGCTCGGCCTGCCTACCCGGGTTGGATGAAACGCTTGCTGAGGGCTTTGTAGAGTCTGTCATTACGCCTTTCAAAGCAGGAACCGTCGTGGGCGGTGGCATCGGCGATCCCACTTCAATCTTGGCACGGGGATGTGCAATACAGGCTCGTTTACTTGCTTCCCTTGCAGGAGAGAGCGAGGAAGTTCAGGAAAGCTTTGGGAGGAGCAGTACTCGAAGCACCGTAAAATCAACGAGTAAAACCATCAGTCTTTTATTCCCTCAGGAGGGAGATGAGGCAGGTGAACTAGGAGGAAAGTGGATACCCATTGTTTTGAAGGAGACCCCTATACCATGCAGGAGGACGGTCAGCCTTGAGATCGAACTAGGGGATTCCGCAGAAGGACGAAAAATTGGTTTTGAAGTTTGGGAAGTAAGCGAGGGCGTCAAGGTTGAGCAGGTGCAGCCTCCGAAGGTAGAAGTTGAAGATGACGATGAGCCCGAAGAAGAAGAGCTGGAGGAGGTCAAGGAGAAGACACTTTCAAAAGAGGCCCTCTTAGCCTCACTTGCAGTGGAAGCAAAAAATGCCAAGAAAAAATCGGGCAAATGGCAAACAAAGATCGAGGCTCAGCTTATAATTTCGGAGAATGGCGATCTAAATATCAGCCTACAGGAGATTGGAAAGGATGGAAAGGGGGAGTTGATTTCAACAAGTGTGTCTGCCTAGATTTGCTCTCGCAAGGATCATAGACTCCCACGTTCCGACTTCATGCCATTGTGATAATTTACTGAATCACCAGTGTTAAATCATGTCTGCTAGGTATACCGAATGTTATTTCATTTGGAGGCGACAATTAACCCTACCTAACCACCTGGGGACAAAGGCGCCTGAAGTATCATAATGCACACCTCTTTTCGTCGGCAGTAGTGTCTCTCGGTGAGCACTTGAGCAGACTGAGATTATGATATCATTATATTCGGTATTATACGCCGATATCCTCGTTCCATTCCTGACGTATATCAGTGCAAGCCCGGATCACAAGTTGGCGAGCATAGCTTACCTCTGGTTTCTCCTGAATGAATCTCGACATCAAGTCTCTGCATTCATCATCGCCAACGACAATTACTTCTACCCCGCGACTTTTCAAGAGGTCTTCTCCCCCGACCCAGTTTGTGTTGTCACCGATTACAACCCGGGGAATCTTATACAACAAGATAGCACCCGTACACATGTTGCAAGGGCTGTAACAAGGAATTGTTGAGCTTGACTGGCATAGGAAATTTAGAGTATAAACTCATGAAGGCGTACCTCAAGGTGGTGTACTGTAAGTGAATAAGTGTAAGAAGCACGACGAAGGATAACCTGAGGGATTCGGTTAAGGGCTCACCATGGTACATTTGGAATATACTCCTGCTTTCAACCTACCGGCGTCCTGTAAAGCTGATATCTCGCCATGAAGTATTGCAGACGACTTCTGTATTCTCTCGTTGTGCCCGGTCCCTAGCACAATAGCTTCCCCAGCGTCGTCTAATGACCCGTGACAGACAAGTGCAGAACCTATGGGGATGCCTCCCTCCAGATAGCTTTTGCGAGCTTTGGATAGCGCTGTGTTCAATCCAAGTTTGTCGACAGGATTCATTGGTTCAAAGATAAGGGAATACGACCATGCCTTCCAGGAAGATTACGAGTCGTAAAAATAAATCGCGACTGGGCATTTCATTGGCTCGATATATATATATATATAAGATCACGTTGCTACCTGTAATTACAATGCTTATCCCGATATAATAGAAAAACGAAGATGGTGGAACAGTCCGTAATCCTTGTCGGTCCTGTACATAGGGCTAATGATCAAGTCGTAAGTACCGTGACATACATTGTAGACCGGAGTTTATATTATCTCGGCCACTACCGAGTATCTTATCATATTACTAGTGCACGTGTTATTTTTCTCAAAGTGCGGTGCGTAGTCTTGCCTTGAGTTGTGCTCGTTCTGCTTGAAGTTGTTCTCTGTCTGTTCTAAGCTGCTCTCGTTCCGCACGGCCTTCGTCTCTCCCGCGTTCGATGAGCTTTTGATGGAAATTAAATAAGTATTAAATAACAGAACCCAACTGTGACACTTTACTCACTGCACGTCGACTCTTTTCTCGTCCAATCTCCTCCTGCTTCATCTTTGCACAAGCCTCACCCCATGCCCTGCCGTATTCCGCAAATAGCATCTCTACACTGCCTCCATACTCGAATTTTAATCCCAGGTACTTGGATCGCAAGCTATGGGCCATATGTGTACTACATGTCTCCTCGCCAGCTGGACAGAGCTTCTTCAACGTGTCAAATACGGTGTTGGCAAACCAGTAGCACTGGTGCTCATAAAGATTGTAGAGCGGTGCATGCTTGCTCACTACTTGTAAAAGGACGCATAGCTGCTGAACAGAAGGTGGTAAATGATTTCCAGTGATATTACAGGGGGGAGGAAAGGTGAGTCGGCATAGCGTCGTATATGCTTTGTACTGTCTAGTGACTTCCGCTTTATTGTCTTCTCTGGTGACGTAGACACGGTCTTGCGCAGGACAGTCGGCGATTGACGGCGAAAATATACCCGATCCTGGGGCAAGAGGACGAAAATACAAGTTGGTCGCTCGTACAACCGCATGTGAACGGTCAACAACCAACAATGCTTTCGCAGTGTCTGTCGGATGATGGACGTAAATCAACAAGAACTCGTGTTTCTTGTATTCTTTACATTTACAAAACAGAACACGGTCAATATAGCACTGTGAGGTGTCATCTACTCGAAGAAGACGTTCCCATATGTCAGGTGTGGCTGGTCCAAAGGTTGCAGGCTGGAATAGACCAAAGATATCAGTTGGAAACGACATGCGCGGTCGAATAAGAGCTAGGTAGGGATGATGCGGAAGAATAGGAAAGGACTGGCTTGCGCCCATCTTCAGTCTACAGTGGTGAGGGTTTTTCAAGTCTGGTAGATCTGTCAAGAGCTCCGGAAAGTAGTAAGCTCCTACATTCCGCATGTCTAGCATATAAACGTATGTAGTTCTCTAATGCTGTAGCCCGAGAATCTCCACGAAGACCGGAACTGCTTATAGTAAAATCAATACTGTTCTACTCGGAGCATATAATGCCCGTTCCCCATATCCCCCCTACGGATACCAAGAGAATGCGATAGTTCGACGCTTCATCACACCTGCTGACCGAATACTGCAGAACTATTGCCCACAAGCCTATCAATATGAAAACAGCTGAATTATATTTAAAAAATTACCGTTAACATGGGTTGTCTATTCTAATTGAACTCGTAAAACATCAGACCTCGCTATGCTACCATTATAAAGTATCCTCAATAAATATAGGATCTACGTTCTTCCATGCTTTCTCGGCTCCTTCCTTCCATGCTCTTTCTCGTTCAATCCAATATTCCAATACATCTCCCGCTCTTAAAGGATTCCAAACTCTTTCCCCTGTATCTCCATCCGTCTCGGCCGTGAACCACCTTGGTTTGTGTGGAGGAAGTCTTCCCTCTTCTCGTGCCTTCCTTGTCACACGTTGTCTTTCCTCTTGTTTCCCCTTCAGCTCGTTCGCAAGCTCGTATCTCCCTAGCTCAAACGCCCGTTGATCCGGACGTAACCGACAGTCAGTGGGGCAAAGGAAAGGCTTTAACGTATCTTCGGGACAATCGTTTAGCGTGATGGCAAATGGTGTGAGGTTGAATGGTGCGACTGGCTTCTCGGAGTTTCTCCATAATAAAGTATATTCTGGTACGGCGTTGGGCGAGTCAGGCCCGCTAACAGGGACATCGGGATGCAGGAAACCACTCCCAGTGCCGACAGCACGGCAGATGAGCTGGCTATTCCAGCGACCAGCGATTTCGTAAGTCACTTCGCCATCAGCGTCCCTCACCAAACCAGAAATCTCAAAAGCATCCTTCCCTCGCCATCCTCGCGGTTTAAATGTAAAGACGCACTGATCTCCGGTGCGGTGGTTCGTGATCTGACATAGATGTAAGTTAGGTGCAGCGAGAAATGTGAAGTAAAACTAATCACAATCATGTCGCCGTAATGGTCTATCGTAGGAGAGCCTAGAATAAAGCCTGAAACATTGGTGGTGACTTTTTTCCAGCTATAATGCTCAACGACTTTGCCTGCCGTGTTCGCTGCCTTCGGATAATCTGGAGCCCACTCTTCCGGTAAAAGTAGCTCGGCGTGTGCGACACCAGTTGGACGGATTTCAAAGGATTTCCCCATAAATTTGTTTTGAGCATCCACCTAAAATGTGCCATCAAAAAATTGACCTCAATGCTGGGAGAACAAGCCCTACCTCGCCATAATAATGCCAGTATGGAGATTCAGCCCAACAAGCTGAGATTGGGGGATGATGACTGACTTGCTCGGACATATAACGGTATTCCTTGTCAAACCTAACGTATTCAAATGTCTCATTCTGCGGTTTATTAGCTATAGCCACTATGACTAGCCGAAAGAACACTCACCAGCATTGGGTTAAATGGCTTAGCTATCCGACCAATGGTTGAAGAGTAATTCGACATCGCAAAGGCGCCAACGAAGGCTATTCGACGATGAGGATCCTCCTCCCGTACAGAAATGTCCACTAGCACCATCGCCTCAACATCAGTAAAGCAAAATACGCCGAAATTTTGGCTTTACTCACGACATTCTGAAAATTCCATATCTTCCGCCTAAATGAGGTACTTAGACGCTTCCATAAACTGATCAGGGAGAAGAGCATTACCATTCGTTGTAACATGCTAGTGGGCTCATTGAAGAACACGGGGAAACTAATTTTCGTCAAATCCTTTCCTATACTGTGCTTCAGGACCGACCATAAACTTGTTGAAGGGCGATTGTCGGTGCCAATCGGCAAGCAGGTCCGCAGGTTTTGATACCCTACAAACGGCTCTATGCTAACCATCCCGGGAAGCGTGAGCTCGGAATTCATTGGACTAGTCATAAATTGGCTGATATTTAGATTGGGAAGCGTATTTGCCTCGATGGCGTCGAAGAATTCATCTTCCTCATCCGTGTCGATAGCATCCTCGTCGTCGTCTAAAGAAACCGACTGCCTCGGCCGGAGTGTGCGATGCGAAGTGGGTGTGGGTGTCGTGGAAAGTGAAAACGTGGGCTGAACAGCAGTAGAAGGCGAAGAAGCTGGGAGAGACAAAGCTGCCGGCTCTCCCGCGACTGGTAAAAAGTAACTTGCCTCTCTGTCCTCTGGCACAGGAGATGAAGAGAAAGCCATCGAAGAAGGTCTCTGCTTCAAAGTGCCCATTCCCTCACTCATACTAGCATCAAAGAACCGGCTTCCTCTTTTACGAGATCTCGTTCGGAGTTCTCTCTCCAGCGCCTCGCCCTCTCGTACAACAGTCTGTAGGCTTTCTTCCCATACTGACTGCCTCTCTCGCTCTCGTTGGAGGTGATTTCGCCACCACTCCTCACGATCTTGTGACATCTGCACGTACTCGTTGAGCATACTCTGCACCATGACGAAGGATTCTTTGAGAGCAGCTTTCAATTCTTGAGTGCGAGGTGAGCTGTTGGGCGGTAAAGAAAGATTTGCCAGTAATTGAGAAGTTAACTCCATCTGAGCGGCAGTTGAGTTCCCGTGTAGCTCAAATGTAGTGTTATGCGGTGGTACTGCCCCCGTCGATTCAGAAGCAGAAGAGGAATCGTTATTCGCTTCTTCTTCAGACGTCCTGCGGTATTTCTCATCTTTATCATTTTCAGGAGCGGGAGGGCTACCTTCTTCTGCTGTATCCGTATGATCTGCAAGTGAGCTAGCTGTTGACTTCATTCCCCCGAAACCTGTCCTCCTTGATACAGTGGATTGGAAACTCGTCCTAAATGGGATAGGCTTCAGCCCACTTTTGTCACTTTCAACACTCTTGCGTTGCGGGTCGTTCTCTGTCTCTCGTTTGTACCATTCCATGCTCTTGCCCAAAGCCTGTGTCCATCGGGATGCCTCCACAGGATGATTAGCTTTCATGTACCATTTTTGAACTCCTGAATGGTGACCTCGCGAAGGCATCGAGTGCACCTCAAAACGCAATTTTTCTCCACCAGGCGAAACTTTGAGAATCGCTGTTTTCATGAAAATTGTTCCTCGGCAAGTAATATTTTCGTCCTCTTGGTGACGGTAATCTATATGTCACAAAGTGAACAACTTGCGCGTGCAAGTTTCGTAGGACACCTACATGATAATACCCCATCTTCGAGTACAAACCATCGAGTGTTGTAACCACGAGCAACATTGGTATATTTATTGAGATAACCTTTCAACGCGGGAGGCCCAGATATAGGGGCATCAATGAGCGTAGTATCATGATTTGCAACTAAAATCACTCAGATCAAACAACCTTCACATGAACCAATTTGACCTACATTGCCGTAAGAACACCCTGACACGATCATCCTTACCGACGCCATCGTAAGCCATCTTTCCTCTACGATCACGTACAAATACATCTGCTCCAGCACGTACTGCTAGCTCAATGAGCCTAAGGTCTTTCCTTTTTGCAGCCTCGTGTAATAATGATTTGCCAGAAGCATCGTCCAGATAAGAGAGATTCACGAATCGAACTCGAGGAGACTCCAATAAGGAAACAAGAGCAGAATTTGGGGGAGTAGAAGGTGGTGAAAGGACGTATGTGCGTAGAAGAGAGCGATATGATGCATTGAGAAATGACCTTGAATCTGCATTTCCATTAGTAAGCCTTGTTTGCGTGATTTATGAAACACCCACCATCCAAAACACGAATAACATCTTTTCCTTTTGCAACTTCTCTACAGGTTTTGCCATCGCTATCTCGCAAGGTGTCGTTTATGCCAGGTTGCTCTAGAAGAAGGTTTATGATATCGGCTCGACCCAAAGATGCCGCGAGGTGGAGAGGGCTAATTCCAGAACCTGGAGGATGTATGCCATTTGGAGATATGGCTCGGTGTTCGAGAAGTAATTGCACTGTTTCGGCTATAGTAACGCGTCAGGGAACAAGAGACAATCGTCGAGATAGTGATAGGTTACCAGATGCGCAACGAACAGCGAGGTGAAGTGCTGCAGCGCCAGTGTTTAGATCGCCATCCACTGATGACCGCCGTTCTTTTCCAATCTCAGTCAAAAACGGGTGAATAAGAGCGGGATCCCCTGAAAGCACGAATATGGCAAGTGTTTTTTAATTAGAACTGACACGAGAGACACGCTGGAACGTACCGCTGCGCAAAGCAGACAAAAGTTTGACTTGGTATAGAGGTTCAGCGACGTCTGAAGGTCGGGGCATTGTGAGCTTTGTCGTCGTGGACAAGAGCAGAAACACGCACTCGCTGTTCCAAGACTGTGCACGGAGGCGCCTGCGTTTAAGCTGCTCATCAAGCCACAGATATTCTGATCTTTGGGGCTATTTCTGAGAAAGATGGTGGGGCTCCCCAACGCTCTAAATGTAGTTTCAGTGGGCGGTGAAACGGAAAAAGGCGACGGGCTGGGCTACAGTGGAGTAAAGGGCAACAGTTATATTAAACATGACAGAATCAGAATTCGGTGGAACCCTGGTGCTCTCGGCTGATGTAATCAAACCTAGGCCTCGTCCGCTTTACGACTCTTCTGTCTCAATGACGCGTTAGCTTGGGGGAAAGCGCTGTATCAGGAGTACTACAAAGACTACAACACCTTGGGATACAACTGAGACTTGTCTTCCACTTGAAAGTAATCCTGAGACCTCATTGCATGTCACGCTTTTGACCGTCGAGTGGGTGGCTCAACTCAGGCAAATTAGGTCTTTGGCGCTGGCAGTCGACCATACGCAATGTAGTTTCATTCTTAACCCAGGAGAGCATTCCCCAGCTCCGGTTCCTGCAAGTACGTCAATTGTCTATGTTTCTTAGTCGGATCACAGTATGAATTCCTCTAATTTACGCAGGACCGAAGGCAGAAGGTTGGATGGCCGGGATGCGGATACGAAACGCTACCAACTAGATCACGTCTTCTGTGTCACATAATAATTATGCCTCAATGGGGTGGGACCTCTTTCCCAAAGTCGACGCCCGTCCTTATCTCCTGACCTCAGCGTGCGATAAACTATGTCTGACAACGTTTATTTAAAAAACTTGGATTGTCAGCGCATTTGGCTCAGTGACCTCTTATCCGTCATTCAACGCTATCATGGATACTGGATCTGACGACCACGCTGCTGAAAAGGCCTCCCGGAAATGTATCGAGGGCGCTGAGTTGATTAGCACTGGCGTCCAAGAGAACAAATTACAGCGACGCTTGAAGGATCGACATGTCGCCATGATTAGGTTTCCCCGCTCCTTGGGTAATTCTGTTCGACGATCTCACCTGCATATACTTCTAGCATCGGCGGTGTCATTGGTACAGGCCTGTTTCTGGGCACAGCTTCAGCCTTGCGAAACGGTGGTCCTCTGGGTCTTCTCTTGGGTTATGTGTTCATTGGATCCATAAGTTATTGTGTCATGGTCAGTCCTAATTTCTTACCATCCGTGATGTAACAATTGACATTCGATGTTCTCGCTCCTGCCAGATATCTATTGGTGAAATGATTGCATACCTCCCCATTGCTGGAGGCCACATCAAATTGGCTGAGCGCTTCATTGATCCTGCGTTCTCATTCGCACTGGGTTGGAATTTCTGGTACAACTGGGTGGTAAATCTTGGTTCAATACTGGAAATCGTGTGTCTAGGCTAATGTTATATCTCATCCTAAAGGTTACACTACCGGGTAAGGTTGATGAACGCAAATGTCCAGAGACGACATGTTTACTCATAGATTTTGCGCTATAACTATATTCCTATCTATGATTTAGCCGAACTCTCAGCCGCTGCTACCCTGATCGATTACTGGAATCACAACGTCAGTAATGGTGTGTGGATAACAATGTGTCTTGTTATTGCAGTAGGAATTAATCTAAGCGGCGTTGGTGGGTTAGCTCTTTTGTTCCACAACCTTAGTTGACGAAAATACTCGTCTTATTCATATATAGGTGTATATGGAGAATGTGAATTCATTTTCTGGTGAATGGGCTGGATTTGCTTTCTTAGAAAATCGTTACTTATCTCTCCGAGCCAATTTTTTCTAGTTCAATCAAAGTTGTGACCATCACGGGCCTTATCATCTTGGGTATCATCGTTGACTTGGGCGGCGGGCCTAATCATGACCGCATAGGATTCCGTTACTGGAGAAATCCGGGGTTGTTCGTACAGTATGACGGCATCTCTGGCCCGAAAGGTCGATTCCTCGGATGGTCTGCCGTGGTTACACAAGCAGCCTTTTCTTATGTTGGGACAGAGGTTGTCGCTGTGCGTTTATTTCCCCTCTCCACTGAACGGTGAATGTATGTGTTTCGTAGATTGCCGCTGCTGAAGCCAAAAATCCTCGGCGCAATCTACCGAAGGCTGTCCGTCGAGTGTACATTCGTATCCTGCTTTTTTATATAGGCGGTGTTTTCATCATTGGATTGCTCGTTCCTTCAAATGAACCTCTTTTAAACTTGGCTGCAGAGAATGCTTCGGCATCACCATTTGTCATTGCAATAGACCAAGCAGGTATCAGAGGGTTGTCATCTGTAGGATTAATCTCCCAAATTAATGATCAGGCGTCTAACGAATGGTTCCCAAGGTTATTAATGCTGCACTCCTCACTTCGGCCTGGTCCGCAGCTTCAGGTGACCTGTATATTAGTTCACGGGGACTTTGTGAGTTGCAGTGTGTCTGTAGCTGAGATCGCTGACTGAATACCATTGTCAAGATGGGCTCGCTGCTTCGGGTAATGCATCCAAAATATTCTTACGCACGTCTCGCACAGGGCTCCCCTATGTCTCTGTCATCTTCTGCGCCATGTTCTCGCTTCTAGCTTATATGGTGGTCAATGCTAGCTCAGGCGATGTCTTTACATGGTTCTCGAGCATGTGTGCGACTGCAGGCTTGACAACTTGGTTTGGAATCGGCGTCATCTATATAAGGTTCCGCAAGGGATTCATCTCCCAGGGGTATGATAGGAGTACGTTGCCTTTTTCCTCCAGAGTCCAGCCCTTTGCCGCATGGTATGCCATGGTCGCCTCCTTGTTAACATTGCTGGTAGGTTCATTTAAGACTGTTGGGTACTGATCAATTTACCTGATGCAAACAACAACTGTATAGTTTAGCGCTTGGGAGGTGTTCCTCAACGATAGGTGGTCCACAGCAACATTCGTCACTAACTACCTGCCGATGATGCTGTTTCCTTTGCTTTATATCGCTGCCAAGGTATACACTAAGGTACCCTTCGTTAGAGTCGATGAAATGGATTTCAAGGGTGGCTTGACTGAAATTGAAAATGTCACGTATGTATCATTTTTCTTCTTTTTAAATGGTGGGTGGCTTAAAAGGACGATGCAGGTACGAGGAACCACCCCCAAAGCACTGGTTACAGACTGTCTGGTTCTGGATGGCAAGTATCATTCTATTAAGTGCTTCGTGGATATTTTGCTAAGCGTGATTTGTCTTTTCTTCTCTAGATGTGACGGAGAGTTATCATATTTCCGTTCTGTTAGAGACTTGTCTATCTTTTATCTTTTATGTTTCAAATAGAAGGGCTGTAGTGCGCATGTCTCACACCTACATGATCAGCGAACATCCATGCATAGTTCGTGGGATCTAGAAAGAGGTTTGAAGTCTTCACAGGGTTATGCCATTGGTGTATATAGCCCAAGTCTCGCTGATGTCACGCAAACGGGTGGTGCCGCTTTCTCTTGTCCCTAGTACGTAGAAGTCGTGCATTGTATACGTCACTTGACCTGCAGCCAGGAACTTGAATCGTAAAATTTCATTTCGTTCGTATTCAGGCTACAGGTACTCTGTATTATGACACATTAAACTCGCCAAGCTACCTGATGCTGGTACTTTATCTCTTAAGGAGGCGACAAGTCTGCCAGGCATCTGTACGTTCTGAATCAGCACTCGATACGAGGACCTCAGCTGCTATGAAAGGCATGACACCTACGTTCCTGTGGAGGCCGATTTCCGCAGGCATGCTCTTACGATGACATGATAGAAGACGATGCAGATAAGTACATATATGTCGCAGTCTTATGACCATCTTCAAACCGATGTTTCTGAAGCGGCCCTAAAAGTACCGGTGCTGACTGGGGTTGTTGCAACTTGAGGGGAAATTTTACTCACCTAATTTTCATGAGCTACCAGTAGTTGTCTGGCTGGAATTTGAAGCTATTATATCAGAACTTCAAGTTTTATGCCCGAGACCTTCATCTTATCTTTGTCTTCGGTACTAACCTGTAATCGTTGTTGTCATCATAGTTTATCCCGTCACTCCTTTTAAACCCTTCTGCCCTTTCTCTTTGACAAGTTAATTCATTCGACTATCCACCACCCCGAGGGCGGTGCCTCTGCTTCAAGATTTGTAACGTAGGCGCCTCTTCTCAAGTTTTATCGCTTCGCTATGGTCAGTCTATCGGTGGGGACCTTGATATGGGTATCGCTACAACCTCTCATTCGACTGTACGTTGCTTTATCTGCAATACATATGCTCAGGCTGAGCAAACACCTGGTCAACGTATCATGATAGGTTTTTATGCGTAGCATGTGGTTTCGCGATAACGAAGGCGGACATATTTCCCATCGTTGCAGCTCGGGGTGCAGGTCAGATTATGCTTGTGAGTATTGTGCACTTCCCTCATGATGGCATCGAAATTAAAGAACATGGTAGAATATCACTCTTCCAAACCTTATGTTTTCAAAGATTGTTCCAGCTTTCAATTCTCAAAACATCAGCGCTTTAGGTGCGTCTTCTCCCCGCATCATCTTATCACTCGCTGCTACTGACCGACTCCCCGCCTTTGATTTTCTTTTTCAAAATGAAACACAATGATCACCAGGCCCGCTCGTTGTCGTCGCATTTCTCTATGAAGGGATTGGAATTCTTATGTCTTTGCTCATAAAACAGTTCTTCTGGGTCCCGCATCGATTTAGATATGGCATTATAGTAGCTGGTGGGTGGGGAAATGTAGGTGATATACGTGAGTAGCCCGTCAGTTCCGGTTAGAAGTCGACCGAGAACTTAACTTATCCTCAGCAACATCTGTGGTCATGAGTATCACTGGATCAGCACCCTTTAACGGCACCGACGACCAAAATTTGTCTGTAGCTTACATTGCTGCGTTCCTTCTTATCTTCTGTGTAAGTAGCCTAACTCTGTTTTCCTTACGCCAAACGCTCCGATGGTCGTTAAAACTTTGGTGTTATAGATTACTCTGTTCCCAATGGGAGGTAGTCGGTGGATAGCGATGGATTATGTTGGTCCAGACGTGGAAAACCATGAAGTTCAAGAAATGATGCGTCTGAAGAGAAAAAGACTGATGGAGGGATGGAAGAAATTCTTTCACTGGCGAAGTCGCCAGTCGCAAGCAGATCTCGAGACTCCCACAGAGACAGAACCCAACGAAAACGAGAAACACATGCACAGTACCGCTGTGGAGCTGCGGCCTTGTACTGATAAGCAGCTATCATTCGATGGAGCTGCGGCTGGTTATACGGAGACTATGGTTCCACTTCACTCTGCAGAAGCCATGAGCTCTCAAGTCACAGTCTCTGCAGCACCCACGATCTTCCAGGCCGAGACGCTTGTTCAACCTCACCCTCTTCCTTCTTTTTCAAAAGGTCTATCGGCTGACCCTGTCCAGCCCGTGCCGCCCAAAGACAAACCATCAATCCGGAAGCGCATTTTGGTCCAAGGAATCGCTTCGTTGCGCTCTTTATTGACCCCTGCGTCTCTTTCCATCATCATTTCCTTCATTATATCTGTTATACCCCCTTTGAAAGCACTCTTTGTACCGGGTGTACCAGGAACGAATATTTCGCCGGCTCCTGACGGCCAACCTCCACTCGCCTTCTTGATGAACACCGCAACCTTTATAGGCGCTGCGTCAGTTCCGCTGGGCTTAATTACTCTTGGTTCTGCCTTGGCGAGGTTGAAGGTGCCTAGAAACGAGTGGAAGTTCCTTCCTGTTGGATCGATTATGTGGCTAGCCGTTGGAAGAATGTTGGTCATGCCTATACTCGGAGTTCTGATATGTCAGGGCCTAACTAACGTCGGCTTTATCGACGAGAACAACAATGTACTGAGATTTGTGTGCATGCAAGTGTTTCGAGTATCTCGTACTGTTGTGTCTACTAATCTGAATCCGAGTATAGATTTTTATCATGTTTGCCAACTGCAACAACACAGGCAGGTCTTACTATATCGAATATGTCCATTCAAACTCATTGTGCTTTGATAGGTTTTCCTCACTCAGGTGTACTCGGGTACTGGCTCAGCAGAACATTTATCGGCGTTTTTGATTCCTCAGTATATTCTCATGTTCATTACCATGACAGCTCTCACCGCCTATACTCTCCAGCTTCTTTTTCATTGACATGTAAAATGTGCATTTGATGTTTCACAAATGGTGATGTCGCATCGTCGACGGTTACGATCTATATGACCATATGAGGGTGTCAATCATCATCATACGCATCATGCTTATGAGATGCCCGGCATCTGTAAATCATGGTGATCAAAGCAGTACATTACTTGTATATTCAGTACTTCCAAAGTGATGCCTCCATATTTCAGATAGAATGTATATAGATTATCGGGCGGTACAGCACTGTTCGAAATCTAGATCTCTGTGAAGTGTAAGCATACTGTCGAGATATTAAAATTGGTCGTCTCGACATATTCAAGTGAAGAACTACCAACCCCAAACTTAGCAGCTTAGCTGCCGCAGTAATTGACCTTTATACGAGTGGTGGTGTGCATACTTATCGGCTCATTGTGCCGCTGCCACAGGCAATAGTAAAATACTACTGGAATGTGAGTCGCTAGCAGGTCGGATACATTTGCAGTTGGCCCAGGACTTTACGCGTCTAATTTGCAGCAAACCAGTTCATTAAGGACTTGAAAAGGACAGCGTTACTCTTCATCGCGTCAATGGATGATCGGTTCTCATACGAACAGATGTGACGACTAAGATTTCTGAACCAGGACTGAGCAGGCTAGTACCGGCGGCTAGATATGACGCGCAATCCGGTACTTTCAAACTGGAGCTTCGACCTTGAACAAAAAGTTGTCAATAGCTACCGATACCAAGTGTGTGTTGGCGCCTACTGCCAGTGCACTGTGAGCGATTTGAAAGAAGTTCAAATTTTCTATTTCAAGTACTTGATAGACTGCCAGTGGTTTGAGTTTACAGTAGCGCCGCTGATAGTAATATTGAGCTTCTGGGCTACTGGCACAGCTTGCTCGGTCACGTTACTTCTTTCATCTGCAAAATGGTCGAACTCGCTTGATAGTTTTATGGCTAAGCGCAATTCAAAAGTCTGAGCTAATCCCATTTGGGTTTCCAAAACTTCCTCCAACATACTTTTGAAGACCAATTTCGGTCAGATGTTGCAATTCAATTTTCAGTAGTTGCTGCTTTACACGTAGGACTTTTTCAAGGTGGCGAGCTAAGCAAGAATCGCACTAGGTAAATCGGCAGCATGGGGAGACGAGGTACTACAGCTTGGGTGGCTTGAAGGAATCCGTAAGATGTGACTAGAGGACGGCGTTGATGGTAGCGGACTGAGCGTGAGTGGATTGGCGTGATTGCGCGTCGCCAGGGCCTTTTTCTGACATGTCAAAGTGCCCAGTTTAGTTCGGTTTGGAATCTGGACAGAGGGTTGAGATAATCTCGGAATCACGCCGGCTAACCGAAGAGAATACAATCTGCCATAATACTCGTAAATAACGTAACACACTGAACTGAGAGTGACCGATTGTGACGGTTTCTGTCTCGATTAGGTGCGTATACTTCCCAACGTAGAATAGTTGAAAGTATTCTTTTCACGTTTACTCCTTTTGGTGTAACACACCATCCAGACAAATAAATAGGCTCGAGTGGTTCAACCACCCTCGAGCTTCTGTGTCCTCCCCCCTTCAACGTTCTCAAAGCGCCATCTCATCCCGCTGTGCAACATGACAGACGTCGAGAAAGGACACTCTTCTCAGGCCGATAACGGTCCTCAGCCTCGTCAGGACCAGTTCGTCAACAATTACGATGGCAGACACTCCTTTGCTCCCCGCCCAACGAAGATAGGTAACCCTGGTGCCCTGTATGTAGTTCTTTTTCCCGCCATATGTCTCGTTATCTGATCATCATCTTGTTTTTAGTGGTCTCTTTTCTTTCGCGTCGACGACGTTCTTGTTATCGCTCCTCAACGTCAACGCGCGCAGCCTCACCGAACCCAACATCGTCGTTGGTATGGCTCTCTTCACTGGTGGTCTTGCTCAGTTCATGGCGGGTATGTGGGAATTCCCACGCGGAAATGTGTTTGGCGCAACTGGTGAGTCGCCCATTTCACTGAGATAGCCGCTGTCAACATCAGTTACTCGTCGGTGGAACGTGTGACCCGCTGGTTTCTGTTGTTGCGCTACCCCACATTTGATGAGGTCATCTTATCTTAATCCGTCTTCTGCTCCCGCTCATCACTCGTTCTGGATTATCCGGCACCGATGATCTGAGATGTATTGCCTGTTTGGGACATTTTGTCTCTATAATCAACCCGTGGTGATTTGGCCTCAGGAACATTTTGTTTATTCTGTTCGCCGGTCTTTTAGATCTGCTCCCTCGTTCTGTGTCGGCCGCCATGCTTTCAAAGTATGGCTTATGGCGTGTTTTGTCATGAAAATGAAAATATAGTAACTTTGTGGGTTATTCTGACCTTTCTTACTATTTAGCCTTTACTTCCTATGGCGCGTTCTGGATGTCATTTGCCACTATCTTGATCCCAAGCAGCGGTATCGCATCTGCGTACGCCACAGCCGACGAATTAAATGAAGCTCTCGGTCTCTACCTCATGATGTGGTTTGTCTTTACCATGCTTTTGACGTGAGTGTGCTATATTTTTGCTTTGTTTCCGAACTAAGGTATTACATGACAGCCTTGGTGCACTGCGTCGCAACGTTGCTTTTATCGCTCTTCTTGGATTCCTGTCCCTCACCTTCCTGTTACTTGCCATTGCCAAGTTCAACGGAAACTTGAGCATTCAGAAGGCTGGTGGTGCATTTGGAATTGTGACAGCGTGGATCGCGTACTACGCCGCTGTTAGTGAATTGCTTGTTCCCGGAGAGAGCTGGTTCACGCTTCCATTGGGTGGTATCAAGCAGAAGAGAGAGGATTAAGCGAGAGGCTTTCCACTGAAGGTAATTGAATATACAAAACCACACAATATCAGGCTTGCTATACACGGTGGATCGACTATAGGGGCGGCCCGGTACAGGAATATTCTACAGTATCCTTCTATCTCAGTTCGTCCACATTTACTTCATTTCAAAACTCATCAACCCGACCGTAGGATAAACGGTTTATACATTTACTTTCACCTTCCATCACCGCGGTACCTTCTCTTATCTAGTTACTTTACCATTTTTTTTCATATGCCGTCTTGTATGTGATCATCGTTGTTTCATCCTCGATAGTACACCACTTCTGTCATCCCCTTTGTGAATGGTTTTAACTCCATTTTGTCTTATGTTAATTTTTCAGTTTCTTCTTCGGAGGTAGTATATCCATATACTAGTATCGAACTTTAATGCAGTCTAGTTCAAGAACTGGACGAGCCGAAGAACCGATGCAATAGCAAATTTACCATTACAGCGAAGTTATATTCTCTCCAACATTATTGGCCTCATGGTCAATAACTAGATGCGGAGATGAACTAGACTCGTTCAACTTCGACAGCATCGGAACAGAATCCATTGAAGAAATTGGGCGCCGAGACGTTCGTCAGAACGTTCAAGTATCAAATATAGAAAACGGGGGTGGCTGCTACGTACTGCATCAACATACTCTATCATGCTCTCCATATCTTTCATCCCCCACGCATCATGAGGCACGTCGAATCGTGAAAACGCTATTTCTGTTCATCCTGTAATGGGCGGGTTTCTCGGAACTTGGGGAGCTTGCGCGTGCAACAAGGTCCGACATTAATGCGAAATCGATGAATGTTAAGGCATAATGAATTCTGTCATCTGGCCTATCGGTCCGCGCTGGAGCCCCTAATGATTACAAAACCATGAAGGTGAGTATGGCAAAAGACCGATATACAACACAATCGCACGCGACCTGTGAGGCCGTAGTCTCAAAGAGCCAATGAGCCCTCGCGGTCTGCAGTAATTGAACAGCGAACAGCGCAGAGATAAATATATCGAGGGCAAAACCGATGACAATGGAGGGAAAGCTGCTGTTACCATGGGACTATGAATACTGAAAACAGTGTTGCGACCTGACCGGATAGCACGGCTACCGTTGAACCATGACTATTATCGATACAAATCGCGGGTGAGGTGAGCAGTGTTTGGATATTGGGATGCCAGGGTTTGGATCAACAAGAGTCTTTTGAAGGTTCGAACTTGAAGCAACTGATCAGTTGCGAGGAATCTCGAAAGTAAAATAAAGCACATTTGTCTCATGTGTGGCATAGGATAAGGAAGTACCAGTGATTTACAGGGTACGGTTGATGCGTTCCTTAAGTTTACCATACTAGCCACTGCAAACTATCTCCACACAGCACGACGTTTCCGTTTCGAGATAGCGCAAGAGCGCGTGGTACAGTGGGAGGGAAGGTAAATACCACGAAAACTACCTTGATAAGTTAGCATTATGCTCTCCCACTCAATCTCAATCACGGCTCACCATTTATTATTAACTTGACAAAACGTTACGTGTCCAAGAAACGTTGCACGTCAAAAGACTTTATTGAAGTCAGCGTCTTGTCCAGATATCAATATTTTAGACAGGTTGAGGATATAAGACGTGATAGGACATGGCACGCGTCCCCGAACCGTCATGAGCAAAACAGCCGATAAACGATCATGGGCCAGGTACGCCTTTACGTATCGATGCTACCTAGTGACGATTACCGCTTGATATCGCAGCCAACGAGGATGACTGGAGGTAATGCGTCGAGTCGTTATCGGAACTTTATCTGCCGCTTACTTCTCAGTATAGGCAAATTTCTGGTCTGTGGCGTCAAGTATTGATTCCATTGCATGTAAATGTCCGCAACATGCTGTCGAGGCGAGGACGCAAAGTTGGAGAAGACTGCGCTGGGCAGTGGGAACGTGTCCCTTGACAATCACCAGTATACGTACACTATACAAAAGCTTAGGAGTGGATTTACAGAGAAAGAAGAAGGCGGGGTTAGGGTTGAGGACACCAGGCGGTAGACTCCGAAACTCCGCTTGCTTTGCCTTTTCTGTGTGTCTTCACTGATTTCGAACAAAATTACAGCTGCAGCTTTTTTTTGCCAGTCACCATGTCCTCCAACGTTCCAATTGCTCATGGCGATATCACAGCCCCTACTCCGCAGAACACGCCCTTGACCCAGGCTCCAATTGCCGCTGGGCTTTCTCGTCCTACTGTGCCAGATATATCTGAAGACAATGAGGAAGATGACAAAGATGACTCCCCTACCGCCGCAGGTGGTGTGCAGGCCGCCATGCTAGGTCTCGTCCAAGGTCGTCTTGCTGATTTGGTCGGAAAGAGCTCTGGTTACATCGAAAGTCTTCCAGTTGAGGTCAAAACGAGTGTAGAGGCGTTGAAAGGGGTGCAGGTAAAACAAAACGAGCTGCAAAATCAGTACAAACGTGAATGTCTCGAACTTGAAAAGAAGGTGCGTATTTGCATCTTGATCTGTTGGATTACACCCTTATCTGTTTTGATCGGCACTCATTACTCCCATCGCAGTATCTTGAACTTCAAAAGCCTTTGTATGAGCGAAGACATGCGATCATCTCTGGTTCCGCAAAACCCACTACCGAGGAGATAGAGGCTGGAGAGAAGCAGTCTTTGAAAGATGATCCCGAGTACGCTGCACTCTCCAAGGAAGAGACAGAAGGATCGACGGCTATCCCCGAATTCTGGCTTACTGCTCTCCGTAACCATATCGGCCTGTCAGAAATCATCACAGAGCGTGACGTAGGCGCCCTCAAACATCTTGTCGACGTTCGCCTCTCCTACCTTTCAAACGATGAGCCTAAACCCGGTTTCAAGATCAGCTTCTTCTTCACTCCAAATGAGTACTTTGAAAACGAGGTACTAGATAAGACTTACGTATATCAAGAAGAGGTTGGATACTCAGGCGATTTTGTGTACGATCGTGCCATCGGCACAGAGATCAGATGGAAAGAGGAGAAAGACCTGACCAAGGAGTTTGAGATTAAGAAACAACGAAACAAGAGTAAGCTTGTGCTTTATCCTTTGCTTATTTTAGTCGCTTATCTTGTCTTACAGACACGAACCGTACTCGTTTGGTTCGTAAGGCACGGCCCACAGAGTCGTTCTTCAACTTCTTCTCTCCTCCTGTTCCTCCTGCCGAGGATGCCTTGGAGTCGGGGCTTATCGAAGAGGAAGAATTGGAAGAACTTGAAGAGAAGCTCGAGATGGACTATCAGATCGGTGAGGATCTGAAAGAGAAAGTAAGAGAAAGTCCTCGGGAGAGTGGTACGATGATACTAATTATAATTGATGATGCCAGATTATACCTCGGGCAATTGACTACTTCACTGGCAAAGCCCTCGAGTATGACGTTATGGAAGAGGATGACGATGAATTCGAAGATTTGGATGAGGAGGATGATGAAGATCGTTTTGAAGATGAGGTAATACCTCACCAGTTTCGAGTTCATCTCAGACCTAACGGTGATCAATCATCAGGACTCGGACTCAGATATTGAAGTTCCCGCAAGACGCCGCGGTCCACCGAAGGGGCGAGGTGGTGCAGCCGCAGGCAATGTCAACCCAGAAGAATGCAAGCAACAGTGATCCAATTTCGTGACTACAATAACTCTTCCTAGCGCATATTGGAAGTTCCAACTTGTCACCATGTTTAACGCCTGTCCCATGTCTTGTTTCTTTTATCTCAATTTCTTCGCAAGCTCGCTGCTAGCGGCCAATAAAATAAAGTCTCACCGTTGCTTCTGACTGGCAACCAGTGTTCTTTCTTATCATACTGTATCACGCTCATTTTTTTTTGATCAGATAGCAACTGCTGAAGTTATTTCTGTTTGGTGTTGGTTTTCTACTAATGAATGTGTCGTATATATGCATAGGGGGTGTCGTCGGGTAGTGTCTGGCGTAATGGAAAAGCGTACATTCAGTTGAACTCTTATCTTGTATTATGCCAGTGTGTTCTCACTCAGGTCATGGTGCAGTAGTGTTGCGAGTATTTTCCCCCGCATAATCTGCGATGACATATATGTCAAGATAACAACAGCTTGCATAGATACTCGTACAATACACGGGCACATTTACAAAATAAAATTTAACAAAATGTTATGAGAGCATTTTATGCTCTTCCGGATGAAAAGCTCATGTCATGCTAAATGACAGGTTTAAGCGGGAATGGGCACCTCAGCTTGCGGGGTCAAGCGGACCGCGTGTCTCCTTTGGACATTAGAGAAGTCACCTGTTGCAGAGTGTACGGTAACACGGTTGTCCTGTGGGTTCGAGTCAAAGATCGGTCAGCATCGCTGTCAAATATGAAACCCCAAGTCTCAGTCCAACCACTCACCCAGACAACGACGGTGCCGGGTTCGTAAGTGGCGCGAATATGTATGTCTGCGTTCTTGGCAATGTGATCATAGAGGAATTTCAGGAGATACTCTGATTCCTCATTTTTGAAACCAACGATGCGCCTTGTGAAACCTTGGTTGACGTAGAGCGCTTTCTCACCCGTAACAGGATGTTGGCGTACAAGAGGATGCTACGAGTTCGTTTTAGCCATGCAGAAAGGGCAGCAACAAAGAGTCTGAGTATTCACCTCAGTCTCAACTGGTTCTCGCCTGACTGGACCGCCTTTTTTCGCGGACTCATCAGCCTGGCGGACAGCGCTATGCAAAGCCCGCAGGCCTTCTAGACGTTTCTTAAACTCGGGTGAAAGCCTGTTATAGGCCTCTACCTGAGAAGCGAAGAGCGTGTCTCCGCCGATTTCAGGCTGCCAGAAGAATTACAGTTAGCACACGACCGTCTCCCGTATCGCAGAGGTACGAACCTGCTCAAGGATGAAAAAGAATGTCGTTCCAGGTGTTTGTTTCTCATATGACTGTAAATGTGCTATCGTGAGCCCTTCAGAAAGAGACCATGGGATTGATTTGCTTACAATGTCAGAATGCCAGTCAATAAGGTTGGAACGGCTATTTCCAAAGTGGTCCCTGAATCTATCATGCTCGGTATCACGATAGACTGCAAAATCATGTGAGCACAAACGACGTCGAGACCTAGCATAAACACCACTGACCAACATGGAATTCGGGATATCCTTTCACATTTCCAGATGTGGGGTGCCTTTGAATGGGACCAAAGTGCCTACGGAGAAAGAGATCATTAAACACACGAAAAGCTCAGTGAATCGTATAAACTTGCCTGGCAATCTCAATCTGTTTTTCGGGACCAATGTCTTTGAAATCTTGATTCCGGAATAAGAGTACCTTTCTCTCGGCAGCGTAGAGAGCGAGTTCGTCAAGGCCCTCTTTGCTGAGTTGTGAGATCTGGACCCCGCTGACTTCGGTACCTAAGTACGTGCTGAGGTTACGGACTTTCGTCTCTGGAGTTAGGATGTGCGGCTTGGCACGATCAGCACGAGTGCCTGGGTCGACGTGATCTGGGAACGAACTCTGTCAGTGATACTCCTAGCTCAGCGATAAGTCTGGCGCACCGAACAGCTGAGTCGGAGGGAACTTCTCATTCAAGTCGAAATGAGGATAGTAAAGCGGGTACAGGGGTTCGCTCTGCTGTGAGAAAAAATAAAAGTTAGCGGTGAAAAATTAACTGTAAAATTAACTAGCATACCCCCTTAGTACTCGACTTAAGGTTGACCTCCTGGACTTGTGCTGTTAACTCGGAGACGGAAGGAGCCATTGTGAAAGATAGAGATGGGTCAAGTCTGGTACAGAACTTTCGAATGCTATATTTCGTTGACGTTATCCATTTATATGCCTGGAATAGCGTGCCTTGAGCATGCAATAGTGAAGCAAGATGGCTCATGAGAATAAGTTCAGTCAAGATATGTCTCTTTCTCCAATTCTGTCGAGTGGTCCGTATGTTACATGGTAGAAACGTGATGTTGCGTGATTGTCAAGAGACCGGATGACCATTATCGAGGAGCAAAGATAAGGATTTTTGGGAAGAAAAAGGTATTGCGAGCTCTCCGAGTGCGATGGCGCAAGCTTACTCTGTATACCAGTCTGGAGCCGGACACAGTTTGACGAAGTAATTGGCGCTGGTCACACCAACACGCATCATCGCGGTCATGTGGTCGCTATAAGGATGTTGAGCGCCCTGCTGGAAGTTTGATGGTATGGGCGTATTACTGTAAAGTTAACTTGTTACTCAAACTCGACAATGGACCTTCAGTGCATAATCATGCTCAAAGGTTCATTGCAAAGTGCTGGTGAGACTAATTCGGAGTATCGTATAAGGCAGTCCATTCACGGCAACTTCCGGCACGCGTTTTTGATACTGATTTCCCGCCACCGACGCTTCAGTCATCGCGACACGGTGAAGGGAAACTCTTTTGGAGAGAACGAGAGTAAATCATGGCTGGCTCGTCGCTAGCAAACCTCGCAAACGGGAAGACCCGTCACAAACGTCCACGGCGGGCTTCAACTCAGAACGCTGCATCCTCCTCGACCACCACCCTCGTCCAACCTCTATCCCCGAATCCTCCTGTTGCGCTACACGACAAGATAGCTCCCGATACACCACCTCACAATGTCAATACTGTACAAGGCAACATATCAGAACGTAATCTAAAGGCAAGAAGAGCCCACACTTCCAACATCAAGGCTAATTTACACGTGCGTTGTTCTTTGCTTCCTTGTCCCTAACTCGCCTGAACATTGTTCATCATGTTGTAGCGTGTACATCCCATATCGTCGTCTTCCTCATATATTCGTAAACAAAATAATCGCGAAGTAGCATATAACGGCAGAAACCAGAAGGCGGGCAGTTCTTCGACCGTGGTGAGTACACACCCTCTTTCGTCTCTTATATTGTCCTCACCTTTCATTCGCGTTAAAGTCGAAACGTAGCAAGCCAATAGAAATCATAGTTCTTTCATCTTCATCACCTTCACCACCTCCTACTATCTCCAAGCCGAACACCAATCAACGTCACGTCCCGCCACTCCTGCTTGAGAATTCAGGCAGATCAACCCAGGATCATGCCGTTCAGCGAGCCGCAAAGCCTGGTCCTAAATTGCGGAGTTCTGGTCAAATCTCGAAACCCCAGGCTTCTGGATCTACTCACGTGCAGCACACATATGATGAGGATAGTGACATTGAAGTGATCTGCGTCGATGATATGCTCGTAAGTATCTTACCGTCCTCTGCTTTTATTGATTTCTATCATCGTTTTCGGCTACCTCTGAATTATCTCACGTTAGCAATGACTCCCAAGACCCTTTGTCGCTTCATTGCATCTATTGAGTCGTGCTAACTCTACCTCTCTCTTATTACAGAAAATTCCCGAAGATAACCATTTACGTGCCAGGCGTGATGCATCAGTGATAAGCATATCATCGTCTATGTCCTCGTCCTCGGATCCGCTCCGTTGCCTTTTCACTCCCCCTCCTGCGCCTCATCCTCATAGGCGGCGATTCCTTTCACACATAGCCGTTCCGCCACTCTCCGCCAGCCGCAAAAAGGAAGACTATAAACCGTTGGTCGATACTGCGACCGGCCGTACCGTTACTTCAGAAACTTCTTGCCCGCAACTTGGAACTGGCGCTGCGACACATCTCTCTGTTAGCGATGCGCTCAAAGCCGCTTTACTCCACAATGCAGCTCACAGCAAACCTTCAAAATCATCTAGTCATCAGAAACGGAAAGGCAAAGAGCGGGAGCAAGATAGCGACGGCGATTCTGTCCCGCTCCGTCATGCAGGTCACCGCGCAATTCCGGATACGTCTAGTTCTCTCCAACGGAAAGGCAAAGAGCGAGAGCGTGATAACGACGATGAATTGGTTTCCCTAGTTGACAGGGTTCTTCCAGAACGACCTAGTTCTCCTAACGGAAAAGGCAAAGAGCGGGAGGACGATAACGACGACGAACCTGTTCAATCCAACAATGGAGCTAATGGTGTTATTCCAGCCTTACCCAGTCCTCCCAAACAGGTAGTCGGTGGACCGGAGCTCGATAACGATGATGAACCCGCCCCGCCCCAAGTTGCAGCTAATACAGTACCTCCAGTCCCATCCAGTCTTCCCGGACGGATATTCGAAGAAAAGGAGCTTCACAACGACGATGGACAAGTCTCACTTCCTAATGAAGTTAGTACTGTACTTCCAGTTCCGTCCAACCCTCCCAAGCGGATAGTCGAAGAGCAGGAGCTAGAGAACGTAGATGAACCTGTCCTATTCCACGATGCGGCTAATGGCGCTCTTCCAGACACGTCCAGTTCTCCCAAGCAGATAGTCCGAGGGCGGGAACATGATAAGGACGATGACCCCATCCCATCCCATGACGCAGTTGATGATGTAGTTCCAGACCTGTCCAGTTCTCCCAAACGAGTAGGCGAAGAGCGCGAGCTTTATAATGTCGATGAACATGAACTTGCCCTATACAGCGATGCAACTAACGGTGTCCTTCCAGACCCATCTAGTTCCCCCAAACGGATAGGTGAAGAGTGGGAGCACGACGAAGGCGACGATACAGCAATATCTGATGTTATAGTTTCAGATACGTCCAGTTCTCTCAAACGGAAAGGCAAAGAGCGGGAACACGATAACGATGATCTTGCCCCTCCACAGAAGAAAGGGAAACCCAATCCATTTGAAGGTTCAAGTGCATCTGTCTCGCACATGGATGAGCTCATGGATCTATACTGGCCGCCAACCATTATAGATATACATGAACCCCCAGATTTCACCAATGCTACCTTTGCCGCCTCCACTCGACATATTCATACCTACATTCTGCGAAAGCAAGCCAATGCTTTGCGAGAGAGCTTGTCACTGCGACCACCCCCTATAATACTCGATGCAGTATATCGGGATCGTGAGATACCCTCTGTATTGAGTGCTTTGCTTCGCAAGAGACCAGATCTGGCTGCAGTCCTATCCCTTCCGCGTCGGTCTATCTCCAAAGAAAATGCCCAGCACCCAGGAACCCCGCGCGATTCGCAACAAGCGGCCAATACAAGCTTATCAACAGATATAAGCCAGGGGGGAGAACGATCAGACTTTTCTGCTGGCCCATCACAGTCGTTGGGAGGGTTGGATGATGAGTATACGTCTTCATCTAGGCCAAGTGAAGCGCCATGGCTCGATTACGATGATGCTATGGGCGTCGACGCAAGTTTGGACGAGAATGTGGATATGAATGATTATTTCAATGACCTCGGCAGCGCATCCCTCTCGATGATGATGAGCTCACCATCGAAGGGGCTGCAGAAGGATACATTCATGTTCTCATTTCCTACTCGTGACATGTTTCCCGATCGGAGTCCAATGGCATTTAGAAACTTGGATGGAGCGCATCTCAATAGATACGACCCCTTATTGTCAGCTACTCAAGGGCCTCTCGGACGTTACGCTACGGATCCCATCTTAGGTGCACACTCACCGGGTTACGACGACGATCCTGACCACATTAGAACGGGTCTATTCCTTGAAGGCGCTAACAACGTCAACGATTCTCACAACTCACAACTAGACGATAGCTTTGCTTCGTGGCTATTGCCCCCGGAGTCTGCGGAGTTTGGCGACCTTCCTATCGATTTAAAGGAGGACTCTCCAATAGAAACTACAGTAGGTTCCGGTACAATCGATCCTTCGCTATTAGGTGGAGGAACTTCAGCAACGGAGTCTCAGCCTCATTCTCCGTCGCCTCCTCCCTTACCATCTGGCCCTACTATTACAATACCTCGACCCCGACCTCCCGTTTCATCCGTCAAAGTCCAAGAGCCTGTTCTAAGTTCTCCGTTATCGTCTTCACCCCTTTCACATGTTGACTTTCATACTGCCCCTTCCACCGATGATGAGCAATCAGAAGAAGTTATTAAGAGGGCCAAGCCTCGAAAGCGAACGAAATCTGCGAGGTCCAAGTCGACTGCTTCCTCGTTTGATCAAGATGCTGGGGTCCGTAGAGGACGTCGTAGTACCATTCCCTCGCTGAAAGTTCGCTTGTCAAAAATGTCACCGCCGGAAGGGATATCTGACGACGACTCGTCCTCTGAAAGCAGTCCTAGTGTACACTCTCGACCTCCATCCACAGCTAGGCGTGCACCATCTGAAAAGAACGGAATCGATGACACGGAGGAGAGGACATTTTGTCACCATTGCAGGAGGGCTACATTCCGCGAAAAGATGAGATGCACCATCATACATCCAGATAAACGCATGTGTGGCAAGAGGTTCTGCGAAAATTGCATTCTGACAAGGTAACAAAGTCCTCTCATTTTTTCTTGTTCGATTGCTGATGTCTGATATGGTCTCCAGGTACCCTGAGGTCGAGTTTGACCCATATCATCCCACATTCGTCTGTCCATGCTGCACAGATACTTGCAACTGCTCAGTATGCAGCCGTAAACGTGGGGAGGAGTATATTTCCATGCGAGGGACTGCATTCGCGCAGTTCAGACAAAAGAAGAAGCTCCCTGTGCCTGAGGAAATTATTCGGGTGGCAGACTCGTCTGAGCGGCATCAATCCCCACCGAAACCCACTACTTCCACTGCAGTCGTACCAATACCAACAACGTACTGGGCCACTGTATACGGTATTACAGGTGAGAAGGTAGGGGCAGCTTTCGTAGGGGACGAGAACGATGACCATGTCGTCATGGCACAACAGCCCCCAGTGCATGCCTCTCCTTCCAAATCTAGTACCACGAAGCGCAAGAAGGCAAGGATTTTTGCTGGTGAACCGCAGACATGGTGGGGAATCAAATCTTATCGAGATGTAGAAGGTGGTCACGATCCTGCGAGCTCTTCTCGTGAAGGGAGAATTAAAGGTAAAGGGAAAGAGAAGGCTGTGGAAAAGCCCGCCGTACGAATGTATGTTGGCGACGTTTCCCGCCTTCATGCTCCATACAAGAGGATGTCAGACGACCTCATTTGTACGCCTCCGCCGTCATCTGGGTTCTCTGGCTCTGTTAACTCGTTAACCCCCCTCTCTGCTTTGGGCGTGCCGGGGTGGCCCCAACCTGCTGTTGGAGAGTGCTGTTCATGGCCACCACCGCAGGGTGTCTGCGATGATACAGGAGAAAATCGCAATGCTGGACTTCAGTTATCGACAGAAGATGTGGCGAAAGCTATTCAAGCTGCACTTTTTGCAGTTGCCTGAATGTACATTAGTGTTATATCTTCATACTACACCCTATTACAATACTCGCAAATGTAACCAGTTAGTACTAGTTAGTGACGACCAGAGGAGAAGAACCGAACCCCGCAGGATATCCTCATGTTATTATGTGGCAATTTGGCTTGCAGTGTTGTTATGGCAGTGTTGTAAAAGCTGCATGTAAACACTGATGGTGAAGCGGTTATCATGCTTGCCTTCCAAGCAAGCGGCAGGGGTTCGACTCCCCTTCAGTGTATGGTTTTGTCTTGACTTCGTTGCTCAACTTTTTCAGGTCAGAATTATATCGCCTGCCGTTTGACCACAGAATAGCGTTAACCTTCAATACAGGTACTCGTCTGAGGAGGACTGCTAACGTTGCGACTGACTTGCGTGCTAAGTGAGACCATTTAGTACTTGTTCCTAAAATAAGTTCCCGATCTCTATTGACGAAACTCCCACTTGTGCAAACGCTACGGTACCCATGGCAAGCAGTGACATTCTTCAAGAGGTGGAAGCCTTTGTTTTCGACGTATTCGGAACGACGGTGGATTGGCATACTACTGTCAGCAGGCAGATTCAGCAAAGAAGCCATGGCTTGATCTCAGGTATTGATCAACCTGTTATCAGAAAACGTACATATTTTCCAACAGCGAAGTGTTGCAGACTCTGGTGATGCCGCAGCATTCGCTGAAGAATGGAGAGATGGATACAAGACGAACGTGTACGTCCTTCGCGTCTGTATCGTGACCTGCGAATAGCTATGAACTGATTGTTCTCATAAGGAGGCGCATTGCTGAAGGGGGAGAAGGTTCATTGAATATCGACGTCGTTCACAGACAAGTAATCAAATGCTTTTTCTAAAGCAGTTCATTCAGACATGATCTTGGACTCAGATACTCGATACAATGCTCGAATCCCCGCGTTGGACTCATTTATCTTCGGTCTGGAGTGAAGAGGAACGTCAAGATCTTTCCCAAATTTGGCATCGCTTAGATGGTACTGTGCTTGTAATTATGATGGGAGGGGTAGTAGTATTCATTACTTCCACAGGTTATTCGGACACTAGTAAAGGACTAGAGGCCTTAAAGAAGAATAAGATAATAGCAACACTGTCTAATGGGAACACAAGGCTTTTGATTGATATGGTCAATGACACATCTGTTTACATAGCTCATTGCTCCTAACTGACTCTATATTACCTCTAGGCTAAACACGCCAATCTTCCATGGGATGCTATTTTTTCAGCTGAGATGTTCAGTTCATATAAACCGTGTGTCTTTTAGCACTGTGTGCTGCGATCTAAAACTTACTCGAGGCGTTCTAAGTAATCCCAAAGTGTATCTCGGCGCAGCATATCATCTATCTCTTCCACCTCACAAAATAGCCTTGGTAGCTGCACACATCTATGATTTACGTGGAGCAGCTAGCGCGGGGTTCAAAACTGTATATGTTCCTCGACCTTCAGAAGATTCTCCTACCGTCAGAGCTGAAGTCCGGATGAAGAAGGATGGGGGTGAGGTAGACCTTATCGTGGAATCATTCCTTGAGTTGGCACAGCTAGTATCAGCCAAGGAATGAACGGAAGGCACTCTTCAATCATCATCATCGCGTACCCGCCTTCTATACTTCCTGTTGTATTGAAGTGAGTCAGCAATCATAATTACCGTGTATTTTCAAATACCATAAGCTGCTAATGAAATATCATTACTGCAGCTTTACAAGAATGTGGAAGATGATATTAGACACCGCAGAAAAAAGCAATCAAGGTAGTGGTCGACCGTTACTAGTTAAGATTAGATGAAGGGATGATATCATGACATCGGAGATTACAGTACGCGCGATGCAACCTCGCCACATCTAAACAGCACATTTTCATGAACCCAGCCTCACGATCATCACACCACGAAGAAAAGGAGTACGAGGTTAAAGCAATTACAGTGCTACTGGTGATACAAAATAGCTATACATACATCTCTACATGTTCGTTTGATCTACAAAGAACACGACCTTAATAATAAGTAATAAACTTGAAACCCGCACATATTCCTACAATAATCGACAAATTAACGCCCCGTCGAAGAAGAGGCATGTGGGCGCTGCGGGTAGTTGCACCTAGAACAAGTGACGCTTAAATTTGCTCAGATGACGTCGACGCAAGTTCAAGTTGTTAGATGGCTGTAATTGGCAGGACGCGCTGTTTCCAGAAGAGGTACCTGTGTTACCCGAAGATGAGCCCGCACCGCCAGACGAAGTTCCACCAGTTGTTCCACCAGACGTACTGGTTGGGTTTGGTGCTTGCGTAGGAGTGGACGTGGAATTGGGAGCAGGCGAGCTCGTGCCTGGGGCAACGAGTGTAGCTACAGGGGGCCCAGGGAAGACATATGTGGAACCAGGATTGTAAACCTGCTCAGTATATCATCAACTATCGGACCATATACACGTTTGCCAAAAGAGACGTACGTCAGGGTCATAAATTCCAGGCGCAGTCTCATTATAGCCACCAGGAAACGTGCAAAGATCGTCTGAAGGAGCAACGCCATTTTGACTCCCTCCAATCTTGAGCTGGGTGCAGGATGGGTAGAACTCAGCTCCACCGATTGAGCCTGCATTCTGCAGCGAGATAAGTTCGTGTCGTAGGAGATAGTTTCCAGGAGCGATGTTGGAGGGAAGGGTCAGATTGGCCCAAGCACCCTGACCTTTGGGATAAAACCGTCAGCGCGCCACCACCTGAGATTATGTATAGGGCGTACTGATAAGGGTCTGGTACCAAATACTCCCATCCATTCCGAGTTCATTGATTTTGAACCATTCCGCATTGGTAGAATCGTATTTGTCGCATGTGGTGTTGACACACTCTGCCATATACGCCATGATAGGCCCAGTTTCATGGGGCCACTGTATTCGTCGAAGTCAGTATATTGCTAGGCATGACTAGCAAACGATACCCTTACATTTGAAGTGCCATCGGAGGACCCAACCCAGTGTATCTGTAGCTGACTCCCTGGATTTGCAGATGCCACCAAAGAGGCCAGTGTGGCATTCATGCCGCAATTTATGCTGGGGTTGGTAGCCGGTTGTACAGGGCCAATGGTGGATATTTGTCGAATAATACTTGGACTCGTAGTACCACCCGGTAAATTACCTTGATAACTCGTCCCATCTATGGTGACCTCCTTAACAAAGCCATGGGAGGCGACGAAAGGGATAATCGCAAACAGAAAGAGAACGAGAGAAGATGAGGCTGTCATGACGAGAATAATATGTTCGAACGACGACAGAAGAATGATAAGCAGCTCGCTCTACGAGCTTAGAGATATTTTGTGTGAGAAAAGATCTGTGGATGGGGAACAAAAGTGAGAGTGGAGGTCTCGGCGAAAATACCCAGGCGAGGTACAGCCAGATGTGAATGGACGTACAATTTTTATATCATCCACCAGCAAGTATAAAGCATGGTAAAGACAACCAAATCGCATTTCTTCCATTTCGCGCATGACCATCAGCCTCATTGCCTCGCGGTTGATTCTGGTGCATGTTCCGCCATTTACAAGGCCCGAAAAGGATATGGGTGGTTATTTTAGATTGCTTGCCGTGTATCACCCTATCACTGCTCGTTGTAGGCCCATGGAACAAAGCAGCATGTCAAAAGAACAGGGCGCCTTCGCGTTTAAATGATTTCGCCCTTTGAACACTTCTTGTTATTTAGGTCCCGTTTGGCCACGATAGTTATTTCCGGAGTGATGGATATCCGGAGCATGATTACTGGCGATTGTCCGTCTGGTAAAGATGGGTTGTCCAGGGTTAATTACCGGTGCGTTCTGTTTTGATACTGTACTTTTACGGTTGGGGCATGCTGAACAGAGGTAGTAAGTAACCGTAACCAACCCATGACTCGGAGAAGACCAGTGAACTCACCACCACCCTATGCGCTTACATAATAACATTACTAAGCGAACCGATATACCTTTTGTGGATTCTCCTCCTCAGATGAGCTGTAACTGGGTTTATTGATTGCCGCTATGAAATATCATTAACAACACGTCCTTATCAAATGCACAGTCTAGCAGCAGTCCTCCTACTGTTTCCTCACGGTCAACTTTCCATACATGATAAAACTTTGCCTAGATACGTATTTTGGTACTGATTTCAGAGTGGTCTTGCGCCGGGCGGGGCCAGGGCGTCTTGGTGCTAAGCTGCCTTGTAACTACGTCGACACTTTGAATCCTCGGTAGAATGCTCGAGATATACTAGTCATGAAATGATCGACAAAGTGATTGAATTGAGGATTGCTAGTGCTACACTATAATTTAAGATACACGTTCATTGGTCTACAAGGAACAAAAAAAAGTCGAAAACAGATATCTAGAAGACTATAGCAGAACCCAGCACCGCTCAATAGCTTGCATGACAAGGTTGCGACTAGAATAACAAATCTCGCATTATACGACTGACACTCCGCGGGCGCTGGACGTTCATACTTTGAACGCGCAGCTTGCACGATGCATTACCAGCGCCAGAGCCTGTGCTAGATGGCAGTGGTACCGGAGAACTAGATGTTGGGCTAGGTGAGGAGGACGATGAAGAGTTTGAGGAAGAACCGGAGGAATCTAGGACGAATTGTGCTATAGGAGGACCTGGGAAGACGTAATTGTCTAGAGGGGTATTAAAAATCTACGAGACACAGGTGCAGGTTAGCTTAAAGTAAAGTTAAAACATAGGAATAATTTACATTTGGATCATATATCCCTGGAGCGGTATCGCTGTAGCCACCAGGGAACGTGACCGTCTCATTCGCCAGCGGACCTCCAGTCTGCGATCCCTTGACTTGAACTTGGGTACATGATGGGTAAAATTCAGCACCGCCCATTTCGTTGGCAAGGTGCAGTGCGATGATCTCGTGGCGGATGAGATATTCTCCAGGTTCAAGCGTTTCTGGGATAGTGACATTTGCTGGATAGCCATTCACTGCTCACAGATTAGAGTCAGTCTTTCATATGGCCGAATATTAATAGCTCACTGAGGTTCTGCTGATACCAGGTCGAGTTGCCTGATTCCAACCCCACCTCGTCGACCTTGAACCACATGGCGTTCGTTGAATCATATTGATCACACGTCGTGTTGAGGCAAGGCGTCATATAGGTCATGATGGGGCCTATATTATGAGGCCACTGTTAGACATTCACGAGGTTAGCATGGCTTGAGGCAATCGCAGTTTATTTATAGCAAAGAGGACTCACGTCACTGCCATCTCCTCCCTTCCAACTAAACGTTAGTTTACTCCCCGGATTCGCGGAGGCCACAAGAGCAGCCTTTTGAGCATCCTGCCCACAGTTGAGATTCGAATTGTTGGCACCTTTCACGGGTGCGACATTATTGATTTGGCGGACGATGGAAGGTGTAGGCGATGCGTTTGGGACGTTACCCACATATAGAGTTCCATCTATAGTCACTTGGGCAACATAACCGTGAGCCCTAGCAGTAGGCAGCAAAGTCAAGGATATAATAAATATGAGAGTAAGCGAGGCGAGGTGAGTGAGCATTTTGCTGTTAAGGAGGGAAAGGGCCGCTACTGAGCTGTATACTGATGAATTTCGCACTGCAAAGATGATGATCCAGTCAACGGAGAAGGAAAATAAAAATCGGGGGAGGGTAAAAATAACGGTACGAGCACTTTATGCAAGGAGGCCTGAGGGTGCGGGGAGATAAACTTCGCTACACACCGTCGCAACGTGTACGTCGGGTACCTTTTGTCTATTCATCTTGTGCTTATTGTAGTCGGCATTGCCCAAGTTGGATTTAGTACAAAGCAGCATGTTGAACGCATGTTTTCGATTAAGCCTTGATAAAGCCCACAATGATCACTTGACATGAACAAAAGGCTTACATTGCCAGAAATGGAAAGTGTTCAAGGTGAAAGCTTCGACAATGTGCGCAAACAAGCATAAAGCGGACACAGCCGACGGTTCTGGGTTGGCGGCATTGTCCGAACGAAGTACGCCTTTCGTTTCTCAGTTCTTCAGACACGACCCCAGTGCTAGCCTTTCCCTTTCGCTGTATGACTTGTGTTTCACGAGGAGCCCTAGTGGTTGCGAACGCCAACACTGCATTGACAATGGGCTGAGAAAGCAGCTAAACGATGCTTCAAGCCTCATCAAGCATCTGAACGTCTCATCCGTCTCGAATTCTCTGGGTGTCTTCTTAACTTGCTAGTTTCACCTATGACTTCTATCTCGTACATTCGCTCGAATGTCTCACATGAAAAAAGGACACTTCTTCCAGCCTCATCTAGGGCGTGCATGTTCCCTTTTCTTTTTATCATCAGCTTGAAATTGTCATGACGATAGCTGCATGAGCATTTCATTCATAGTAGAGCCACCGTCTGCGGTGTTCCTGGCAATATTTACGGTGATCGAGACCGCAATTACTGTAGGTTTCATACATGGAGGTCGGCCATTAACCGTGAAGCGGTCTCGTTCACCCGTCCAGTGACCATCACGGACGCTATAGCAGTCAAAAATCACCTGTCACATTATGGACTGACAGGACTGTCCATCTTCTCCCCCGCCATGTCTCAACGGACCCAGCATCATGTGCTTTGCGGAGCTACTATAGCACCTTCGTTTCTGATCTCAAGTTTCGGACCTTTGCAGTCGCTCTCCTTGTAGCAAATGCTGTCGTAAATCTACTGTTTATCGGACTTGTTTTTCCGCCTTGGGAATTTGGACCACTCCTTCTGCTACACGGATGCAGGGTACGGTATACACATAGTTGATTCTTTCATTACTTGTTGTCGCCTTGGACTTACTACAGCTTTCTCGACATCAAATTTCTGGGGTCGTCATGCCCAAACCAGTCTAATTCTTCTGGTGATCTGGTGAAAGTGTCTAAAACATTCCATGTGCTAGTGGAGTAGGCTAAGGAAGCTCTTCAGCTTCGTCGTATAAAAATGCTGTCGTAGAATCAACAGCAACGTTTATTCACCCTCTTCCCTCTTCAGTTTACCACATACGATCATCATGAAATTCTTTGCTTTCGCTTTGCCTTTGGCCGCTACCCTGCTGCCCCTCGTCAACTCCGGTGAGTTTATCTGCGTAATACTCACTGGTCATACCTAGTGCTCTTTACTGATGCACCATCTTGTTGATACCAGCATTCGTGTGCGAAAATGAAAAGGTCGTCTCTACGTCCTACATCGGAGCTACGAAGGACGTCAAGTCTAGCTTCGTTTCGTGCTCTAACAGCCTCGTCCCGAGCCCTCAGCTAGCCTCGAATGCCTCGACCAATGTTTGTGGAGCAAACTGTAAGTTTGGCCCGCTGTGTCTGACTTAGCGCACATGACCACCCATTTCCGCTTTAGGCACGACCAACTGCTTCACCCCGTCGGGCGGAGGACCGGACCCTAACGATTGCCAAGTCATCTCTAATGCCTTGTTGTACGAAACCAACAACAGCGTCCCCACGTTCAATGCGACCTTGGTAAGTAGACTCGATGCCCAAACTACATTCTGCGGCTTCGTATTGACGGTTCACGCCTGGCGGATAGAACACCACCGGTGTCTACATGCAATACCAGACCTGCGAGACCTTCTTCCTCAATCAGGCTACCACCAACTTGACTTACTGCAACCAAGACTGGGTAAGTTTGCTTAACTCATTATCGTGTTTCGATTTTTTGGGGCGACGAGAATTTTATCTCATGATCTTGTTATATTATACAGGCCCAAGTTGTGGAATATGTGGCTTTCAACTGCCAGGCGACCCAAAATGCACACGGTGGTAACTGCGTTGCCGATGACCAGCGTTGGTTCATCCAGTGCGTCGCATAGTTTTACTTTTTTTTAACTTTACAGTAATTTCTGATATACCTCATTGGCAGGGTTCAAACTGCGAACGCAACGTCGTCATCGTAAGCAGCTCTTGATTTCAAAATAATTTGGGCTCGTCTATAGCCTTGCCCTATCTTGGACTTTTTGATTTCTGTGTTCATCGGCCTACATTACCACACATAACTTGTTTTGGATTTTTTGGTTTGTGGGTACCTTTCGGACTTCGTTTTCTTGGATGAATATAATCAGTGTTATACTTTTGCGATGTGTTCTGCGGTCGGTGGGGTATAATCTACGATTGAGTGGTTCATTGGATACTAAACCCTAAGACTCATGGCGCATTATACAGTGCACAGGACTTTCGACCCCATCGGTGAACAGCGTTAATATTTTGATAGTTTGCTTGTCTCCTCAAGAAACTAGACTTGACGCCGTCTCATTGATCTCACTCATGCCAATTGATTCTTCTAGGTTTCATTTTTCAAGGACATCGGTGCTTCGCTTTGATTTTTACACCAGTTGTTTTACTGATTTTTGTTGAAAGAGGTTCGGAAAGGTGTACCGTTTTCGTGTTCAGCTCCCTGCAGTCAGGCTTATTCATTGACAGCACCGCCGTTTTTCCCATCATGGATTTACTCAACCGCTCATCGTATCCAAACGCAATACATATGGTTCTTCTCCGCCGTATCAGTCTTCGTCATAGAATTTGCGAAGTAAACAAGAGGGGCGGGCGCATCCACATGATGACGTCCAGGAATGGTGGGTACTACGGCATCGCCAAAGCGTTCTAGTGTAGGTTCGTTTCGTTGTTATGGCTGCTCTACAAACCTCACAATTTAGGTTCTCAAGGATGGAGCAGAACAGAAGTGCAAAACGCTGACATTTGATACACCGTGCTTAGAACCTGATGCTTGCGTGATCGTGATCTTCTTATAAGTTATGCTCTTTCCACTTGGATTGGCGTTAACTTGAACTTAAACTGGTACGAAAGGCCTTCAAGCTTCAAGGACCATACTCTTTCTTGAGCTATTCGGACTAACTTATTAAATCCCATCAGTCGGCGGTGCTCACCATAGAACTTGCGAAGTTGATGGTAATTCAAGCTCCTGGGCGCTTACATATTCATGACCACGGTAAAGGAGTGCAACTAAGTAGTCCGGCATAGTATCTTTTTGTGGTCTACAGTTTCAGCCAGGCAGGCCTCTTGCAGCTGGGGCATCGATGATGGATTGCAACTTGAACGCACATACTACCGTTACGAGGAGGCGAATTAAAATTTCAAGGTCAACGTACAAGGGGTGCGTTATGGGAGACGTTGATACAAGGTCATGGTTTATATTTGAAAGCTCCTTTCCATGGCAAGCCTCGACGTGAAGAGTTCTCCTTCCAGGACCTCTTAAGATTTCACTTCCAGCGACAAGAAGCTCAGTTTTACCCCTTCCTCACGATTTCACCCAAGGAATTCGCCTCTCCAAATTTCCAGACTATCCCGCTCGTAAGTTTAGGATTCGTATTGAGAGCAAAGTCATGATGATCTAGACTCGCTGATCTTACTGTTTAAGTTATTCTTCTCTGGAAGTTTTAGTCCCACTCAAAAGCAACGAACGATTTCCAGACTGGTACTAGTATGGCATTGTCCTTGTCTAATCAACAGAGAAGAGATCATAGAAAGTAAAGAAATGAGCTAGGAAACATTGCGTTGAATAGCACTATAGATCGACCAAAAAATCCAACCATTTACACTCGGTTTTCACTTCCACGCCAACGTCGAGCTCTCGTTCAAAACCACGCTAATATTAGAAACAACCAACGCTTCCTGGCCTTCCTCATACGTCCACTCTTTAACAGGTGCCCCACTCAATGTCACCCCTGTCGGCTTCACCTGCACCCCAAGCACAGTGATCTCCTCCAACATCTGCTCAATTGCCCACTCGCCTTTACTTTCTACATTCAGCTCTCCATTCGCAACTGTGAACGTCAAGACTGTGCTTGGACCAGGCGGCGAGCTGATACCATCGTCAACGTAGGCGTTTCCGAACGCGGTGCCAGCAGTGTCAAGTGAGATAAGGAGCGCGTAGGGACCCGCACGCGTTTCTGCGATCGTGTAAGCAGGCTCGGCGTGGAGGAGGAGGGCGGAGTGGTCGCGAATGTGGACGTTGATGTGACTCAGTGGTGCAGAGAGCGTGGTGTTCCCGCCCACAGTCGCATTCACCACATCGTGCGTCCACCAGTCTCTCCATATGACACTTCCACGGCCAGGGAAGATTCCTGCGATGGTATGATTAGTGAATTCATTATTGAGGCCATGAATGTCTGGTAGAGACAGGAAAGAAAGAATGACGTACCATCCACGGTAGTAGCATTCGGCGTCAAGACGGGGGTGACAAGAATATCAGGGCCTACCATGAACTGCCTGTCCACCTCAAAGAGCTCCGGCTCGTCAGGGAACTCGTAGAACAGGGCTCTAACGGGTGGAGTCCCGATCGTGGATACGTTGGCGAACAGCGTCAACTACACATAAATAGTATGATTAGACGGATTGTGAGCATGGACTAGCAGCTAGTAGTGAAGGAGACTCACCCAGTATGGTAACATCGAGTAACGTGCCGCAATAGCAATTCGGGATGCATTTGCCACGCTAGGCCAGCGGTAAGGCTCCTGCGACAACATTCCAAGCATATTATGGTTTCTATAGAATGGCACAAACGCTGACATCTGCATCCATCGGTTGCAGAGTTCTTCGCTTGTATTATCATCTGTACAGAAAAATAATGCATTTTCAGCATCTTCTCAGTACAAGAAACATGATGGGGATGGGATAAGTAATAAAAATGGAGACGCACGGAATCCACAAGTATCTGCGCCTACGAACGGGATTTGGTAAATCTGGAACTGCAGGACACCCTGGATGTTGTAGTACATATATTGCCACTTGCTAAAATTGTCTCCGAGCTTTTGACAATTGACAATCAAATCAAATCATTGAAATTGTCAGCCATACAACATTTAACGCCCGAAGAAAACAGGACGGGCGACTCACCCAATGGCCCGACCACCGCCCCGACGATGGGAACGTCGAGCGCGAGATCAAGAACGGTCTCTCCCCAGCGCGAATCTCCGATACAGCTGCATGCGTCGCCTTCTCCTCCATCATTCCCCACATATTATGCACGTCAAGCTCGACATAGCCACCCGCGTGCGTCGCGTTTGTCGCGAGAGTACCCGCCCACAATGGGCCCAAGGCTATTTTTTTCGGGTGTCCTTGAGTTTATGCGCAAGAATAGGGGTGAAGAGTGGGGAACTTACTGTTGTGAATCGCGTAGGGCGGCTCGTTGAGGTTCACACCCGTCTCCTCACCAGCACCAATAGATACGTCCATGTCTGCTGTGTTTGCGCCCGACCCGCTAACAAACAACAACGTGTCAGCTCAGAATTCCATTCGTTGTATACCCCAGCCCCATCTTACTCGAACGAAAAACAAAAAACAAAAAACAACACGCAAAAAGAGACAGAGGAAAAAGAAGGAAAACTCACCAAGAGCCATTACAAAACGTAGTAACCTCGTTCATATCAAGCCATATTCCCGAAAACTCGATCCCATAATTGCTCCAATTACGAAGTGCCTCGGACCACCACTGCTGGGTGTTGTTCGCGAACCAGTCTCCGAAGACCTAGTGAGCGTATAGCGGTAGCAGAGGTGGATGGAGGTGATGGAGCAGGACGAAGGGCGGGTGATTAAGGCCGTATAGGCATGTTTTTGGGGTGAGAGTGAGTGATAGGTGAGGGCAAATGTTTTGATATGTATATAAGTGGTGAGGAAATGAGGCGAATGTCGAGGTTAATGAGACGACGCCAGTAATTGAGTGATAGCGAATAAAAAGCCAGTTATTTTCCCACTAAGCAACACAAAAATTACGAAAAATCAAAGGAAAACGTACCGTATACCCAGGCCACACCTGCCCAATATACTCCGAACCATCCGGGTTCTTGACGAACACGTCCCTACACGCCATCATCCAAGACAGGTCAGTATTCGCATGACAACCTCAGAACCTCCACACCAGAAGGCGGTAACATAGCACGTTTAAACTCACAGTTCGGAGCCTCGGGAGTAGGGATAATACTAGATGTGAAAATCACAGGTTGGGTTATGTTAGCTGGACAAGGGTGACGAAAGGGGAGAGGGAGACAAATGGGAAGAAGGGGGTGGGGAGGGAGGGACGTACGACGTCGGTTGCATTATTCAGAATCGCCACGCCCGCATCGACAATTGGAATATCTATCCATCGTTGCCCAACATCAATTATCTAAATCATCAGCTCAACATGAAAAGCGTGACTCACAGTGCTGGTTATTCGACGCCTATATTTGTAAGGCACATAGATAGAGACAGGTCAGCATTGTGATATGAGAAACATGAAAAAAGAACCCTGAAAAACACGAAGAACACCAGTTTCGAGAGCATAATTCACTCAATCGCGCGGTGCATGCAAGAACCAAAGCAAAACCCCTCAAAGATGGTCACTCAGACCACCCCATCCTTACCAAAACAAAGGGGAAAAATGAAGAGAAAGACGACTCACGAGCTCCTCGATAAACTCCTTCATCTCGTCCGCCGGGAAACTGACAGGGTCGGACGTAAAGTCGCGATAAGCGTGGTAGAGGTCGATGTCATTCCATTGGGCTGTATGCACGGGGTCATAGTAGTCATAGTAAGTGATTGGGTAGGAAAAGCGGGGTTGTGAGAGGGAAGAACTAGGGGTACGCACTCTCAAGTGGTATATTAGCTTCTCTCATGCTTAGCACCTGGTCTCGTGTGACACTGATGTTGTTATAGCCCCATCTGTGGTAAAATTCGCGTCAGCATCAGTATTTCATATGGTCTGTTCATCCGCCCATCCCCATCTTTCATCTTCAGCCTCCCCCACCCTTCTCAATCTATATTTCCTTCACCACCTTCAGCTCGGCGAACCGGGGAGAATACTGACCTGCAGAGATGAAACCCGAAACCCCACGCAGGTTGCCAATTCGCAAGACCCGTCACAGCCGAATACTGCGCGATCACCTCCGTCGGACTCGGTCCTGCAAAGAAATAAAAATCAAGCACCCCTCCCACCAGCCTATACTCGATCAGCGACACATTCTTTTCTGACTGCGGGGTCGAGAGGAGGATGTCGGCACCGGAAGAGCTGAAGAGCATCACCCCATGCGAGGATGACTTTCCGGTGGTTTCATTGTAGCGGTGCTCGAGGTAGATGGGGTGCGAGCCGTACATGTTTTCGTCGATGGGGTCTGCGTTGCCCTCGCTCCACATGGTTTGGAGGGTCCCGACGCCGCCACCTGTGCCAATGTCGCGTCTGAATCCACTGGAGGCGATCACTTCGCCGAGACCGTAGATGTTGGTGCCATATGGGAGGGAGGAAGTTAGCTGGGGGTGGGTCAGTTAGCACGCGTGTTAGTGGAACAAAAAAGGCAGGGACGGACCTGGAGGTATTGGTCCTCGAACACCAGTGGGAACCCATCCAGTGCAGTGCTATTGTCACCCGGCATGAATGGGGGAATAGGCGTGGCAGGCAGGGATGATTGACGAGTGTCGAAGAGGGGGAATGCATCGGGGAGAGAACGACGGGTTATCCAAAATGCAAATGGCGAAGCGTCATAATTAAACACCAGGTCTGAACCGTTGATATAGGAAGTGGAAGGAGGGTCTGGGCGGGAGATGACGGAGGTTGGGATAGTGAACTGGAGGTTGGAAGTGTCGAAGATGTTGACATGAAGTCTGTGAGCATGGTCAGAAGAGCATATATACAAGAAAGGGAGAAATGGGCAATACCTAGACTCAGTTTCATAGGTCACTTGAATAGTGAGATTTTGGATGTCCTGTCCGAACGCATTACAAGCAGTACCTGCGAGGGCGAGCTGAGCTGTGAGGCCCGTGTCAGACTCAACAAGTGACCCGAGCGTGTACCCTGGTGGATGCGAATGAGCAAGTATGAAAGATAGAGGAATCACTGGTACCCTGACCTGGGCAGTTTGCTACGTTCCCGGAGTAGGAGCTCCTGGAGGCGAGGACGCCATTTTTAGCGAGACCACGTTGGAGGGTGGACGGGTTGCGTGCTGCTGCAAGCAGTGGAAATGCGAACAGATGTAAGCCTGTCCAGAGCGCAAAACGTGCCATCGTTAAGGGGTGCTGTTGTAGAAAGAGAAAAGAGAGTCACAGTATTTAAGTTAAATGGTAGTCCATCTGCGGGATCTATCAGGAAATCAAGGAGAACCAAGCAGTGGCCGTCAACGTGGGAAGCGCTTGCCAATTTGCAGGAAATATCAAATGTAGCCAGAGCTCTGCAGATGTTTATATGATCTATCTTACACTTGAAACATTGACGTCTGATCGATGTTGACCTTGGGAGTGACGGCGTTGGTTCCCGTTGCTGGCGGTAGTTCATGCAGTGTAAATTCTGATCTTTTCCCAAAGAGATAATCTTCGTTTAAAGCCCGACCAAAGGTCTATCGCGCTATGTCGGTCTTGATAGAGGCAAGACTTGAATCATTATATTGTTGTAGAGCTGCTCATAATTAATCAACAATGACACATATTTTGGTTAGCTCGGGAGTGCATGTAATGGAAGCATTTTCATTTTCCCTGAGGCCACCGGGGATATCATTGCGATCTTGAGTGTATGATCATCAGCGAACCGCAATGTTCGTTGCGTAGCGCTGTGAACCCAAAGGCAGGACGTAATCACCTACAAATACAGCTAATTACGAAGATAACCCACTGTTTGAGTGTTGAGTGGTGCTAGGCGAAGAGAGGATGATTTTTACTACCCACATAAATCAGTTATATCAACCCAAGTTGCGTGTATGGTGATAAACTCCTAAAAAGTTAATCTCAATTCCAGATTCTAGGCGCGCGGAGCTTGAAATTCATGCAGAATTTGACCACTTACGATTCTGTCACTACACAACCGGGGGTACATAGACGTTCAGCCGCACTCAGTGCGGGTTAAGCTGTGCCCCAGTTTGTTAATGCACTCAGTCCATGTTCCATTGAGGCTCAATCCAAAACCATTGATTAAGAATTATTACCAGATTTGATGTCCAGTATATCATCTGTATCAGTCGTTTGCAACCCTGACAAAACCAGATAAACCCGGTCTCTGCTAAAGCAGCCATTGTTCTCCATGGAGCATAGCCACCACTCCATGGAGTCATTATACTGTAGTGAGTAGCACCTCCAACTATAAGTAGTAGGGGGTTTAGTATAGGAATACCTCAGTTGTTTCAATAGCCTCTTAGGCAGCGGCTGAGGTATGTCACATTACATTTATTAGAGATCACCTTAAACTAACATCTGTTGTAGTTTCACTTAGGTAAATAATAAAGTCGTTTCTATAGCCTCTTAGGCAGCGGCTGAGTTTCACTTAGATTTATTAGGTTATGAGCCCTGGTGGCGCAAAAGCTACACAGGAAATAATTCTCATTTGAAACGGCAACCTTGGAGCCATGACCACAGCACACAATACATCTGCATGTCCAGTTCTCACTGGACCCAACAATTTCCAGATATAGAAACTCCAGATCATCTCAAAGCTATGTTGGGAAAAAGTTCTCTGAGTTGTTACTGGAGAGGAGCTTGAGCCCTCACCAGGAAAGCCCACCTCCTCTGAGGATCCTGAAATCACCTGGATACTTAAGGATGAGAAGGCACATGAAATCATCCAGGACCACATCTCTGATGCCCTCCTAATGAGGACTGGAGACCTCACCAGCTCTAAGGAGTTATTTGATAAACTTGTTTCACTCCATCAGACGTCCAACATTGCCTTGGCCTTCTATTCATTCCAGCAACTCACCAAATTGTCCTGGGATGGGATATCACCTATCCAGGACCACATTGCAAAAATCTGGACAATTGATTCACACCTCTCCGGAATGAAACTAGGAGTTGATACCAAACTCATGGCCTTCGCTCTTCTCCAATCTCTCCCATGCACTCCTGAATGGCAAATATTTCATCGGTGTCATGCACCAAAGTTGATTGGTAGCATGGACAGGTGTCAATAACGAAGCGAATATTCAAAAAGACTCACCTTTGCGCCACACAGGCACAGTGCCACGTGGAATAGTAATTAATATTGCCTGTTTCGAACTTGTGGCTGATCAGCACCACCTCTATTAGGCAATCCAGTCACGCTCACCTTTGCTTTTCCATTTGGTACTTTCCGCGTTTCGGCATTTCGGCAAATTTTCGTGTTGCCACTGGCTACACATTGCATTGCGCCCTCGCTTTTGTCGTTTCCCTTACTCCCCTTCCTTTGCCTAGCCCCACCATGGGCCCCTTCCTCTCCTTTTTATTCTCACCTGACGGTCGTTTCTGGATCCCCATTCTAATCCACTTTTTCGTCACCTCCACCCTCCTCCTCCTCATCTTATTTGCACCCCCACCATTTCTGATGTCACCACTTCCTATCCGCTTCCGTCGCCGATCCATTGACTACCACGTGCCACTGCTGATATCAGCAAAGCCCTGGCGGCTGGTCCAAATAGGGCAACAGGTCCATCTTCATGACGTCGATCTGCCATCATATACTATCAAAACATCGGTCGTTCGTCTTGCCTGGTTGGAGCGTGGGTGGGTAGTTTTTGAGCTGGAGAAGGTTCATCCCCTTGCGTTGCCCATGTTCATCGCTGTCCCATTCACTTGGGTACACTTATCTTTTGTCCATCGTCTTCGCTACAGCTACACCTACCACACGCTGCCTGGGACTCACTTGTTCCAAATTGGAACTACTCCTCTCCCTCCCTCGTTTGATCAGGTGGTCCAACACAACCAGTCCATTGGTAAGGCCATGGAACTGTCGGATTTGGACTAGGTGGTGGACTGGTGGCTCCAGTTTCTTTTTCTTCAGCAGAACATTCATTTACAGTGCGATTATTTTTGATTTTTGAATCATTTTTATGGACACATATTTTTTAGAATGCCTGACTGACAATAAAGGAACTGTGTTAATACTGATAGTGTTTTGCCTTGCCCTTTTTTTACTGCATCTTCCCATGACATCATGATTTTCCTGCTCTCTTTTTGCTATTGGACTTTACTTTATGGCTGTACAAACCTGTGACATTACTCACAGCATTCATTGTTCTATCCCTTTCTTTTCCTTTTTTTGACAATCTTATCCTGTACTACCTACGCAGGATCCGTCAGCGTACATTCCTTCCTTCATGTTCTTTCTCATTCTTTTTGCACAGCTATACCGTGCATAGCCTACTTTTCTTTTACTATATAAACCCCTGTATTTTACCTTGTAAAAAAAAGACAAGAACTCAAATCCAGACTTCTTCTCTAATCTCAGGTTCACTACTCACTACTACTTGTGATCCAGTGTGGTCACAATACTTCCCACTGCTACCACTGTTAATTGCTGTCATCGTCACTTCCCACTTTTGAAGTCATTGTTATCCCTTTCGATTAGAGTCCTTCTGAGTACTACAGTTTGTGCGTCAGGAGCCTGCTATCACTGGGAACCTCGTCACCTCGTCATCCTCGTCGTTCTCAAACCTACCTTGTGCTACAATTAGCAAGGTAGTGCTCATCTATACTCGTCACTAAGCCCCTATCTTCTATAAATTCAACTATCCCTCCTCCTCAAAACCCACACTCATACACCTCTGGGTTTTACTTTGAAGGATCTTTATACGTACCACCCCACGAACAACCAGACCACTCCACTGTTCTAGGAGGCAAAGCCCATAAACAAGTTCCATGGGAATCTGGGAGGATTGTGTGTTAGTTTGTTTTTTGTGTGTGGTTTTCTAACAGCAGTTCTCATCATCAACAGCGGCGCGAGAAAGAGGAGTTTGAACAAAAGGGGAAGTGCCGCGTGGCACCATGTGTGAAAGCTAAAGTGTACAAGGTTAAAGTGGAGAATGAAAAAGAAGGAAAGGTCCGAAAATTGTGTTATCGTAACAATCAAAAGCTTCTTGTTCTTTGGCACCCCAGTGCCAGACAATGTCCTTTTTTGTGAGATCGTTCAACGGTCTCCTTATATTTGCGAAGTTTTCAATAAACCTTCGGTAGAAATTATCTAAGCCCAGGAAGGCCCTAACTCCTTTGACACGAGTAGGTTCTGGCCAGTCCAATATAGCTTGAACTTTCTCAGGATCCATCCTGATTCCGTTCTGGCCAATTATCATATCGAGGAGGTCAACTTCCTTCACTTTAAAGTTACATTTTTTGGGTTTGATGAATAAGTCCCATTCCTGTAAGTGTCAAAGGACTTGTTGCACAATCCTGTTGTGCTCAGTCTCATCATCCGGCTTTGTAAATATCAATAGATCGTCAATGTAAATGATGACACAGTTTTCCATATCTGCAAAGATCTCATTCATCATGCTCTGGAAGGTTGCCAGTGAATTGGTCAACCCAAAGAACATAACGAGGGGTTTGAAGGATCCTCAGTGGCATGTGAACATGGCCTTCCAAGCATCTTTTTCTTTGATTCGTACATTATTATACCCCCATCTGAGATCCATCTTTGTCAAGATTGTGATGCCAGCTAATTTATCTACTAGCTGACTGATCAAAGGCAGTGGATATGCATTTTTAACCGTGTACTCATTCAAGTAACGATAGTCCATAATCATGCACTTATTACCATCCTTTGTAGGAATGAAGAACACTGGGGACATCATAGGGCTCTTGGAAGGTCTGATGTAACCCTTCCTAAGCTGTTCATCTATGAAACTTGAAACCTCATCTCTTTCTGGAGCAGAGAGGGGAATCATGTGTCCCTTTCTAGGTTTGAAAGTGTCCTTCAAATCTATAGCATGGTCCCAAGGCTTAGCCTCTGGGAAGCACTCTGATTTGTGTTTTGAAAAGACTTTCCAGAAGTCATGGTACTCTGGAGGTACCAGCCTCTTAATCTCTTCCTCGGGTTTTACCTCATTGTTTTCATTGTCAATTTTTTCTAAAGATCTGAGGTTGGCATAAAAGTGACCAGCATTTATCCTTTCATCACGCTCAGTTTGACAGACACAACTTGGCTTACCCAAGTCATTACACTCCTGAGGGCAATGTGACAGTGTGGCAACCCCTGTCTGCCAGTTGATCCCAGGGTTGTGTTTTAATAGCCAGGTCCAGCCTAAGATTAAATTAATCTTCCCTAGTTGGGTAGCCTCAGCGGTGACTTGTTCTCTGTGTCCTTGGTACTCAACTACAAAAGAACACTTGTATATAATGCAGCCACCCACGTTAAGTGTACCGTCAATGTTATAGACGGGAATAGACATATCTAATTTTACAAGGGGGAGTCCAATTTGCTCCGCCCAGACCTGATCTATGAAGATTCCGTTAGCGCCTGAATCAAGCAGTGCACTGGTTGGGTGTACTATGCCCCGGGCAAGGTTTTCCACACCAACGTCTAAACGGATCTCCTTTTGGAATAAATATGTGTGCATCAACACACGCCTTGGGATTTCGGGAAAGGGTGGCTCCAACGAAGAAGAAGAGGTATCAAAAGTTACATGTTTTTCTATTTTATTTTTACCAGAATCAAGCACCCTAGTGTTTGTCTCGCCGGGGCCACGCTCCAAGGGAGACGCTGGTGCAGTGGTAGTATCATAAATATTACAGTTACAAGTTTTTATACAAGTACATACTTCAGATAACAAATTTAGAAATCTATTTACAAATTGGGGAGCCATCCCCGTCTTTCCTTTATTGCTCGTGCAACACCCCGGAGCAGGGGCCACCTTGTTGTGGTTTACTTCATTGTTCATAGGAGCGAAGGCACCCAAGTGACCTAAGCTCCGAACTCTTTTCCCTGAGCCTTCATTTCAGCAGCCTGCTGATCGTAGAAGAAGGCCCGGATTTCGTTGTACGAACGACCGGCCAGAGTCTGGAGCCTCTTGTGAGATAGGGCTGGTTGGGACGGTGGGAATATATTTTTCCCCCGACGGGATGGGCGTAGGTCGACGGGTGATGATGTGGTAAGTGTGCTCTGGGGTAACACTGGTCTGGTCTGGGTGTGACAGGGACCGGAGGGACAAACCGGGTGGAGGAGTACTCGTACAACCGCCTCGCTCTATCCACGTGCGAGCTTCATTTAGCAATGTCCTCCCGCCTGATTCCAAATATTCCCTTGCCGAGTCCATCTGCCCATTCAAGGAGCTCATCCTCAAGCGTCATTCCTAAGATTCCAAAACTAACTTTTCCATCCGGAGTGCCCGACAGATACTCAAGTCCTGACTGTTGAGCCGCGAATGCTCGCTTTCCAACGAATGTATTGAGTCTATGGATTAATTCTATGGCGTCAGTGACGTCGGCTTGGTTGTGTTGTTGCCCATGGGCAAAAGACACTCGTTCGTTGGCTAGCAAGTTGGCGTCACCGGGTATTGAGTAGGTGGTGATAGGGAAGCCGGTGGAGTTAGAAGTAGACATGTTTTGTGTTGAGAGACAGAGGATTGTTGGTAGTGGGGTGATTGTCTCTTCAACGCAGCTTGTGGTCCTTCTTATAGGCTTCCAGTATCTCCGCAACATTGGTTAAATGTTCTTCCGGTTCCCATGAGTTTTCGGAATGAGGGTAATGGCACCATTTTATCAGGTAGCGGCGCCCTCGTTTCCAGGGTTTGTGTCTGAGAATACTTTCTACTTCATATTCCTCTTCTTTGTTGACCAGGTCAGGTGGTGGTCGGATAAAGTTCGGGCTGTGAGTGTTGGTTTCCGTATATGGCATGAGAAGGGATGCGTGGAAAACATTGTGTATCCTCCAATGGGGAGGCAGGGATAGTCGGTAGTTCACCGGGGAAATCTTTTCTTGGATGCGAAAAGGTCCGATGCGTTTCATGTTGAACTTCTTGTATTCGGTAGCTTTTTCTCGCAGGTTGGTGTTCTCTAACCACACCTTTTGTCCTTCGGAGAATTGCGTGAACTTTCCGTTGTTTCATTTCATCATCTTGCTTCTCGCGAGTTCGTGTGCTTTTAGGGCGTTTTCCCTTGCCCTAAGCAGTTCGGATATTCGTGGATCTGTGTTTAGTCGGGATTCCTCGGGGTTCATATCCCATGAGGAGGTAGAATGGTGATTGGTTGTTTGTGGAGTGTGGTCTTTGGTTGTGACAGAATTTGGCGGTTGTAAGGTATTTTGCCCAGCTGTGCAGTTGGTTCTGGCAAAATATGCGGAGGTAGATCTCCAGTTCTTGATTGGATCATTCTGTTTGTCCATCCGTCTGGGGATGATACGCAGAGGAGAGTGCGGTTTCAATGTTCAGGAGTTTGTGGAGTTCTTTGGATACTTCAGAGGCGAACTGTGGTCCCCTGTCGGATATGAGTTTATTGTGCAATCCGAATTGTTTGAAGATGGAATTGTGAAAGATTCGTGCAGTTTTGAGTGCGTCAATGGTTTTATGACAAGGTGAGAGGATTACCCCCTTACTAAGTCCTTGGTCTACCACGACCATTATACTGTCGTATCCTGAAGATTCTGGTAAATCAGTTATGAAGTCTACGGATAGGTACTTCATCGGTTCGGTGGTTTTTGGGGTCTGGTTTGGGATTAATGGTAAGGTGGTGGGATGTGTGTTTACTTTCGCTTGTTGACAAGTTGTGCATCCTTTCACGTATTCTTCCACTTGTTTTATCATTCCTGGCCACCAATAGGTCTTTTTGATCAACTGGTAGGTTTTGAGCCTTACTGGGTGTCCTGCGGACAGGGAATTGTGGTGATCTTTGATGATCATCCTTTGTTCTTCTACTTCGTCAATCAGTAATTTATTCTGATAAAAGAACTGTCCTTCTTCTTTTCTCCAATCGTCTTTCTTCATTCTTCCTGGATAATTATCATTTGTGAGCATGGCTTGCTCGACTGTGTTTTTAATTGTTTGTGTGTGATACAGGAACGCTGAGGCGGGTATCATTGGTGTGTCATCGTCATCTCCTTCTGTTTCGACGTATAAATCAGGTCTTCTTGAGAGTGCGTCGGGTACCACCATGTGGGTTCCTGGTACGTGCTCCAAGGTGTAATTGTATTGTGACAGTTCCAGCTGCCATCTTCTTTGTTGTGGTGTGAGTTTCCTGGCTTCTTGCCAGTACGTCAGGTTCTTGTGATCTGTCAGGATTTGGATCGTGTGGGGGCTTCCCAAAAGTAAGTGTTTCCACTCTTTTAAAGCTCTCATTACCGCTAATAACTCTTTGTCGTAGATCTGGTAGTTCTTTTCAGCGGGGGATAGAGTTTTGGAGAAAAATGCACATGGGTGCCATTGTCCTTGGTCATCGGGTTGCATTAATACAGCTTCTGTGGCGTGTTTGCTGGCATCTGCAGCAATCTTTGACGGTTTTGAGGAGTCGGGAATTTGTGTTACGGGGGATTCGAGGAATTTTTGTTTCATCAATTTGAAAGTATTGTCTTCAATTTGGGTCCAGTTCTACTTCCTATCCTTTTCTAGTAAGGCATTCAAGGGTCTAGCAAGGTCAGAGTAATGACCGATAAACTTCCTGTAGAAGTTTCCATAACCTAAAAACTTCCTTACGCCTTTGGTGTCTTTCGGGATTGGCCAATCCCGGATTCCAGCAAGTTTGGCTGGATTCATTGATACCTGATTGTGGGAAACAATCATTCCCAAGTATTCGATGGTTTTTGCTTCGAAGGTGCATTTTTCTAGTTTTAGGAATAGGTCGTTATCGCGTAGTCTTCGTAGAACCTGTTTTGTTCGGAGTCGGAGTCTTTCAATGTTGGTGTCAAAGATGAGGATGTCGTCCATGTATATGATCATCCCGCCTTCATCAATGTAGTCTTTGAATTTGTTGTTCATCAGCCTTTGGAATGTTGCCGGTGAATTGCACATGCCGAAGAACATGACCGTTGGTTCGAACACTCCTTTGCTGGTTTTAAACGCAGCTTTCCATTTGTCTCCTTCTTTTATCCTTACGTTATTGCATCCCCAACGTAGATCTAGTTTTGTAAAGATGGTGGCTCCTTTCAATTTTTTGATGAGGTCGGGTATCAGGGGTAGTGGATAGGGGTCTTTCACGGTATATGCATTCAGTTTTCTGTAACCTTGGCACGGTCGGAGTGATCCATCCTTTTTGCCGATGAAGAAGAAGGGGGACACCTGTGGCGACTTGCTCGGCCTGATGTATCCCTTTCTGTAGTTTTCCGAAAAATTCTGTTAATGCTTCGTCTTCCTTTGGTGCCAATGGGTACAATTTGCAATCTGTTGGTACAAATTCTGGTTTCATGTTGATTGCATGATCATATTCCCGTCGCTTGGGGAGTCTTTCCGACTTCTTTTTGTCAAAGACGTCCGAATACCCTTTATATTCATCCGGGAGGTTATGCTCCTTCTTTTCTCCGTGTATTTGCGCGTGTTCCATTGCCGAGTTGACCTTTAATCAAATCGTGGTTCGAGGATAGGGTGTTTGGTCGGATACGTATCTATGAATAGTTTTGTACACGTCTTCGTTTACTGCGGTTGTCCTGATTTTTGTTTCCGTGGTTGTTTGGTTTATCCTGATGGAGTGTTTGTCCGAGTTTGGTAATTCTTTGTCTTTCCAGTTAATGACAGGATTGACTTTTCGTAACCAGGGAAATCCCAGTAATACGTCTTCTCCGTCTAGTCCGGTCAATAGGAACTTTGTGAACCTGTTTTGTCCTCCTGCATCTATCCTCTGATAGGTGCAATGTGTAATTTTTCTGTTTTTGTTCGTGGTTCCGTCAACATTTTTACATGTCGTAGGAGTTGGGAGTTTTTGGAGGGGGAGTCGGTGTCTGATGGCGAATTTTGTGTCCATGAAGTCGTCTGTAGCTCCTGAATCTATCAGGGCTTTGGTTCCGATGGTTTTCTGTTTCAACGAGCAATCAATTCGTAAAGAGTTGGCATTGATTGTTGCTATTGTTACAGTTGCCATTTTTGACGGTACTAACATCGGGGTAGTCCGTCGTTTCAAAAACCCTCATCTTCTAATTCTTTCATTGCCTCTGTTCTTTGATCTTCTCCTAACTCCCTCCACATCCTCATGATGTTTTGGACCCTGTCTTCTTTTACCACTGTTTTGGTGTCATCTTCCGTTTCGGTTTGACGTACCTTTCTTTCAGGAGTTTTTCCTTTGTTCTTACAATTCCTTCCTATGTGTCCTTTCTCGTTACATATAAAGCATCTTCCTTCTTTCCTCCTTGATTCTTCTTCATCTTTGGTTAATCTTCTGGTGCTGGTGGATGGTCCACTTTTGCGGTTTCTGTCATTCTGTCTTTCTTTGTTTCTGGCGCCCCACGTTCCTTCCAAGATAGCGTTGGCACTGATCCAGTTGGCGTATAGGTTTGCCACTGTGCTCATCTAGTCTTCGATGGTGAGTAGTTCCTTTCCGGTGAGTGCCCCACGAAGGAGGGGTGGTCGGATAGCCTTTTGATAAACCATGATCATGGCTTCGTTGTTGATGCCGCTCTTCCCAGCATCTAGCATGAACCTTGAGTTAAACGCTACTGTATTTTCTCCTTGTTCCATCTTCATTTTCATCAAGGCAGCCAAGGCCGTTCCTTTGACGTTTGCCATTCTGAAACTGGTTGTGAAGGTTTTCATGAAGTCTGCCCATGTGGGGTAGGTGTTCTTCTCTTTGTATTTGGTCATCTTGGCTTTGCTCCATGAGGTGGCGTTGCCATCCTTCATGTAGCTGAGGGCCACATATACCTTTTTCTTGTCGGAGTTGTAGATGGTGTTGTTGATATCAAAGTGTAGATCGGTGGACAATATCCACCTTTGGGCTTTATCTGGGGTTCCATCGAAGTCATCAATTTTCCCGATCATCGTGGGTTTGGGGGCTGCAGCGTTAGACATGGTGCGTGGTGGTGGGATATGGGATGGAGCAGGTGCAGCGGGGAGTATCTGTGGAGTGGGAGGTGGTATCGGGTCACCGCTTGCTGCAAACTCTTCAAAGTCGTTCTCATCGTAGAGGTTTTCTACGGTTACTGGGGGATCGTGTTGTGTTGTGGGCAGTAGCTGTGGGTGGCTTCCTGCGTAGTACTGTAGCCAATGTGTTCTGGCTTCGTAGAAAGTGTCTGCTTGTTCTCTGGTGTGGAGTTGGGTTACGTCTGGTTGTGGAAAGGGAGGTGGTGCTGCTATCCTTTCTTGTCGGGATGACATTGGTGGGGTTGCTGTTTGTGGGTTGTCTGAGCTTCCTCTTGCTCTCTGGGATCTGGTTGTTGGTCATTGCGACGTCTTGTTGACTTTTTCTTCCCAAACCTAAATAGGTGGGACTTCTATGATTCTTTTGTTACGCACAAAGTGCTTAACAAAGTCTGAGGGTTCGTCGAGATTTGTAAAGAGACTTATCCGAAGACAAGTCTGAGAACGTGGTTCTGAGTGGAGGTTTTCCAACGGGAGTTGGCCTTCTTCTGAGTAGAAGTCTGATCTTAGGAGTCTAGCTTTGTAAGCGTAAACTGCGTAGAATCATATTGGAGTATACTACTGCTGTTACATGGTATTTATAATAGAAAGGAATCGGTGATAGGAGTTAGGTCCTATCTAGGGCAGGTCCGTCTGTTGAGGACTAAGTACTATAATAGGTACTGTGAATGCGAGAGGAACAGAAGTGTACGTGAAGGAAATGAGTCATCGGTCTGATGGTATAACCAATGAGTAAAAAGAAATGAGTAGTCCTTAAATGTCCAATAGAGATCGTAACAAGTGCCGCATGGCACGGTGTGTGAAAACTACGAAAGAAAGTTAAAGTGGAGAATGAAATTTAAAGGTCTGAAAATTGTGTATTGTAACATTCAGACTGTGTAGAAAGGCACTTCAGTCACCTTCAAAACATAAGCATTTAGCTTCAACTATCTGTGTAAATGTATAAAGCTAAGAGCTTGTTTTTCCTGGTATCATCCCAAGTGCTCCAGCAAGGATGGGATCATCCCAGAAGCGGAATAATACCACCCTTCTGGGATTTTCCCATGGTATCAGACCATGTACCATAGTGGGATTATCCCTCAGATGGGATAATCCCAATAACCTGTCACATGTCACATGGTATCAGGGGGATTGGTGCTAATACTAACATGTGAGAATGCTGGGCCAACTAGTGAAGATATTTCCAGTCTTTTCCACCTGAATAATGGTACTTTAGCCCAATATAATCAAGACTATTTTGAAATATATGAGTTACAAGTTCCTCATTGTAGCTTACTGCAAATTTGGGGAGAAGCATTCCCTTTTTTTTAAATGTGGAACATTATCAATTTCTAGATATAATCAATTGCAGGAACCATACACTAGAAAGATGCTGTTGTCCTTGCTGATAGATGTGATATGTGAGTTCTGCTTTTTTGCAAGGTTTATTATACCCTTAACTGAAGTAAAAACTAGGAAACACAACACAAATGCTGTGACAACAAAGTAATCTGCAGAAGGACATCGAATATTAGATTTACACTAGATCTGGCATATTCTGTGAGGAAAATCCTGACCTTGTAGAAAGTAAAACATAGTAAAAAGAAACATAAAGTCATGTTCTTGCAAAAACATGAATTTACCACTTTTGTGGCACTACCAAGGTATTTGATACCTTATATTGTACATTCTCTGAGAGTGGTTCCTGGGGGCTGCTGGCTGAAGGTCTATGGGGAGAGGGGGATGCTTGCTATGTACAGTATAATACACAAGATCTCCATTTTGATACTCCTACACTAGATGACTTGAGTGTGAGGATTAATTAGGCACTGCTTAGGTATTTAATACCTTGAGTTGTGCCATTTCTGGGAGCTACCAGCTGAAGGTCTAAGGGGTGACTGGTGCCTATATGCTGACTGTGTATAGTACAGTATCTAAGTCCACAAAGAATCTGAGTGCTGTAAAGGTATTCTTTTTTTAGATTCTTGAGAAATTGAAATGAATCCGGAAAATATTTTTTCATGCCAAGTAAGGTTTCTGCCAACATTCTCTGTCTCTCATATGATAGTGATGCTGTCTCACACCACTCTTTTTGGATTATCATTTTTATGGCAATATGTAGAACTCAGGTAATTTCCTTCAAAACTGATTCTGACCATTGACATTGCCCAACTTTTGATTTTTTTTACTGAGGATCATCCCACACTGATCTGGACAAATCCCTGAAATAGGGTGTGATCATCCCAGTTAAATCTGTACATGTCCCCACGTAACATGGGGTTACCCACTTCTCACATGGACAAATACCAGAAGGGGGTGGGATCATCCCAGTTCAATATGGACAAATACCATAAAGGGATGGGATGATCCCAGCTCAATGTGGACAAATACCACAAGAGGATGGGATAATCCCAAGCCAATCTGGGATGATCCCAAACCAATCTGGGAAAATCCCAGTTAAGCATGGACAAATACCAAATGAGATGGGATGATCCCAAACCAATATGGGAAAATCCCAGCAAGAGATGGGATGATCCCAGTTAAGCATGGACAAATACCAAAAGAGGATGGGATGATCCCAATTGAATCTGGGAAAATCCCAGCAAGAGATGGGATGATACCAGTTTAACATGGACAAATACCAAAAGAGGATGGGATGATCCCAATTGAATCTGGGAAAATCCCAGTAAGAGATGGGATGATCCCAATTGAATCTGGGAAAATCCCAGCAAGAGATGGGATGATACCAGTTTAACATGGACAAATACCAAAATAGGATGGGATGATCCCAATTGAATCTGGGAAAATCCCAGTAAGAGATGGGATGATACCAGTTGAACATGGACAAATACCAAAATAGGATGGGATGATCCCAGCTTAACATGGACAAATACCAAAGAGGATGGGATGATCCCAATCCACTCTGGGAAAATCCCAGCCAGAGATGGGATGATCCCAGCTCAACATGGACAAATACCAAAAGAGGACGGGATGATCCCAAACCAATCTGGGAAAATCCCACCAAAGGATGGGATGATCCCAGTTAAGCATGGACAAATACTAAATAAGATGGGATGATCCCAGCTCAACATGGACTAATACCAAAAGAGGATGGGATGATCCCAAACCAATCTGGGAAAATCCCAACAAGAGATAGGATGATCCCAGTTAAACATGGACAAATACCAAATGAGATGGGACAATCCCAGCTCAACATGGACAGATACCAAAAGAGGATGGGATGATCCCAAACCAATCTGGGAAAATCCCAACAAGAGATAGGATGATCCCAGTTAAACATGGACAAATACCAAATGAGATGGGACAATCCCAGCTCAACATGGACAGATACCAAAAGAGGATGGGATGATCCCAATCTACTCTGGGAAAATCCCAGCCAGAGATGGGATGATCCCAGCTCAACATGGACAAATACCAAAAGAGGATGGGATGATCCCAAATCAATCTGGGAAAATCTCAGTTCAACATGGACAAATACCAAGGGGGGATAGGGTCATCTCAAACCAATCTGGGAAAATCCCAGCAAAAAAGGGGATGATCCCAGTTAAATGTGGACAAATACCAAATGGGATGGGATCATCACAATTTGATATGGACCAATGCCTGAAGGGTAAAGCATCATCCCAAACCAGCCAAGGAAAGTCTTGGAAAGAGATGGGATCATTCCAGTTCAATCTGATCTAGAAAAATCTCCAAATTACATAGGATCATCTCACTACATCACAGACAAATCCAAGCAGGGGACAAGATCACCCTGAGTCAGAATAGGACAGGGAGATCCCACAACAGGAACAGAATTATCGAATAGCATGCTTAGGCTGCTGGTGACTCAGCATGACAGGGGAAAATACTCCTGAAATGCACTAAGGTTATTCTGTAACATATAATCATAGGTAAGTTCCCAGCAGCTTAAAATATTATTGTCCTTTTCCAGCAGTTTCCATTTTTTACATGTTGCAGTATTTTGTTTGTAAACCAACTATTATGTTATGGTAGGACCTGGATGAACCTAAGGTTGAACTGGGACAGTGATTCAGAGTAGCCCTCACGTAGGTTCATCCCAAGTCACATGAAATTGCATAAGCATGCAGAGCACACCTTTCAGCCATTTTTGTTTTCACAAAAATTTATAATCAATTGTATGCGTGGGGACATATAGTGGATAAAATGGGTGTTGGCTTGTGGATGCTGGGCTGCCACAAAGAGCCAGCAATTTGTCTCATGCAAGACATGTTCTGCCTTTGACAATGATGCAGCAGAGGGAAGGATAATGAATATGTAGTACTTACTCGGACTGGTATCTTTGTGCATTTTTCAGTTCAGGCACTTGGATAAAGCTGCACAATTCAAAAAAATATCATATCTTTTGGATCAGCACATTAAATGGATTTGTGACATATCTTTGCCTGGTTGCAAGAGTGTTACATTATTTAAAGTTGGATGAGCCTGAATGAGAGGTATTGTAATCCTGCAGATGTATATGCTTGGTATTGTCAAACATCTTGTATTCCTTTGACTATAAGCCATTTTAAGTAACATTGATAGAAATCCAGGGTAGATAAATCTACTTTGTGATATGCAGTAAATTATATGATAAGTAGGAATGACAAAGTTATATAGTCAGTTAAGGAAAAGAGATATGGTTGAATTATCTCCTAATCAACTGAATTAAATCAGGTTAATTTGTAAATGGTTATATGTCACAATTAGTTACACTAACCTTTGGTCAAAGTCTCCTCCATCAATCTATAGTATATGATATTACACTAGAAGCTGGACAAATTAAGGTTCAATTGAGAGTAAACACCATTTGAAATTTGTATATATGTTATAAATGATGAAAGCAGGTAGTATTGTATTCTGCTTCATGGCTATTAGTACTATTGATAATGTATTGATGTTGGCTACATTTATGCAGGAACTATTTTTGCAGTAAAGCCCCCCTGACACCATGTGACATGTGGCAAATGTCTGGGATTATCCCACCATAACAAATGGTCTGATACCATGGGAAAATCCCAGAAGGGTGGTATTATCCCACTTCTGGGATGATCCCATCCTTGCTGGAGCACTTGGGATGATACCAGGAAAAACAAGCTCTTAGCTTTATACATTTACACAGATAGTTGAAGCTAAATGCTTATGTTTTGGGGGTGACTGAATTGTAGAAAGGTCTGAAGCAAGTCTCTGTGCTCGAGCACCTTATAACCTGTTACTTGGCCAAAGCAACAGCGTACATAATCAATTGTCCGGCTTTGAAGCTGAGACATACATGCATTTGTACAATGGTTCCATAGTTCCTATTTGTCCATGGCTTAAAGTGGCAAGTGGCCTGTCCTCGCTTGTACTCCAACAGACTAGGGCTCATAATCTATTGAAACTAGGTTCTATCAGTACTGTAATAGAAATAAATAAGTTACTGTTATCATAGTAGAAGACTGAAATAACATACCCCTTCAGTAGATTGGAATCAACTGAAGGGGGAAAAAAGTACAAAATCTTGTATATATAAAGGAGGGAAAGGGAGTCACATATGTGAATATCTGATAGTATTGTAACTATAATGTTAGTGTATTAACATTCCAACAAAGACATTTGTCTCTGTGCTCTCTTTGACTTTCTCTGTCACAGATGGAGCACCAATGCTAAAAACAAGCCCCCCTTTTCCACTATTAATGATTATACTTCTTGGGATAGTTCACACCGACCATATCCCTGCTATATGGTATGGTCCACACAAATCATCTGGCATGGTTAGTGCTTATCGACCATATCCCACTAGCAGGGTATGGTCCTCACAGATTATATGAATAGTGCTCACTGGTTTTGAGGTGCTGCCTATCTGAGGCTCGCTGATCTCACTATTTAAGATACTATCCTCTTCGATGGAAGTTGTAGTCCCATTCAAAAGCAAGAAACAATTACTGGTACTAGTATTGCATCATCCTTTTTAAATCGTTAAAAGTGAGAAGAAAGCAAAGAAATGAGCTAGAAAACATTGTATAGCACTATAGATCGACTAAAAAATCCAACCAGTTACACTTGCTCCTCACTTCCACGCCAACATCGAACTCTCATTCAAATCCACGCTAATATTAGAAAAAGTCAATCCTTCCTGGCCCTCGTCATACGTCCACCCTTCAACAGGTGCCCCACCCAACGTCACCTCCGTCGGCTTTGCTTGCACCCCAAGCACAGTAATCTCCTCTAACATCTGCTCAATCGCCCACGCACCCTCACTCTTCACATTCAGCTCTCCATTTGCAACCGTGAACGTCAAGACTGTGCTTGGACCAGGCGGCGAGCTGATACCATCGTCAACGTAGGCGTTTCCGAACGCGGTGCCAGCGGTGTCAAGTGAAATGAGGAGCGCATAGGGGCCTGCGCGCGTTTCTGCGATCGTGTAAGCAGGCTCGGCGTGGAGGAGGAGGGCTGAGTGGTCGCGGATGTGGACATTGATGTGACTCAGCGGTGCAGAGAGAGTGGTGTTCCCGCCCACAGTCGCGTTCACCACATCATGCGTCCACCAGTCTCTCCACACGACAGTTCCACGGCCAGGGAAGATTCCTGCCATGATTTGTGATCAGCAAAGCCAGCACAAATAAGGGAATGAAATCAACGTACCATCCACTGTAGTAGCATTGGGTGTCAAGACGGGGGTGACAAGAATATCAGGGCCTACCATGAACTGCCTGTCCACCTCAAAGAGCTCCGGCTCGTCAGGGAATTCATAGAACAGGGCTCTGACGGGTGGAGTCCCGATCGTGGATACGTTGGCGAACAGCGTCAACTACACATAAATAGTATGATTAGACGGATTGTGAGCATGGACTGGCAGCTAGTAGTGAAGGAGACTCACCCAGTATGGTAACATCGAGTAACGTGCCGCAATAGCAATTCGGGATGCATTTGCCACGCTAGGCCAGCGGTAAGGCTCCTGCGATAACGCTCCAAGCGTATTATGGTTTCTATAGAATGGCACAAACGCTGACATCTGCATCCATCGGTTGCAGAGTTCTTCGTCTGTGTTATCCTCTGCACAGAAAAATAATGCATTTTCAGCATCTTCTCAGTACAAGAAACATGATGGGGGTGGGATAAGTAATAAAAATGAAGACGCACGGAATCCACAAGTATCTGCGCCTACAAACGGGATTTGGTAGATCTGGAACTGCAGGACACCCTGGATGTTATAGTACATATATTGCCACTTGCTAAAATTGTCTCCGAGCTTTGAACAACAATCAATTTGATTTGATTTGAATCATAAGTCGTCAGTCACTCAAACATTCAACGCCCGAGGAAAATAGAACTGGCAACTCACCCAATGGCCCGACCACCGCCCAGACGATGGGAACGTCGAGCGCGAGATCAAGAATGGTCGTTCCCCAGCACGGATCTCCGACACAGCTGCATGCGTCGCCTTCTCCTCCATCATCCCCCACATATTATGCACGTCAAGCTCAACATAGCCACCCGCATGCGTCGCGTTTGTAGCGAGAGTCTTCACCCACAAGGGGCCAAAGCCTGTTGTATTCATTATGCCCTTGAGTTCGAGGTGCGAGGATAAGGATGAGGAACTTACTGTTGTGAATTGCGTAGGGCGGGTCGTTGAGGTTCACACCTGTTTCCTCACCAGCGCCAATCCCACGCTTGGCAAGAGCACCTTCGGCACCAGCTATACCACAGGCATACGTCAATGTCCCGTTAATAGTCATGTTACCACTCGGGCCTGAGAGCGTGGAGTTGTAGCTTTTGTGATTTTTGCGGTTTTATAACCCAATAGAGGTGAGTTGGGATGGGAGACTCTTAGTGTGTAAACGAGAAACAATGTAGTGAACGCGCTCACTCACCACTCAGGATAACCAGTGACGAGATTACCAGGCTGTCCTGGGATTTCAATAGGTACGCCAGTGTCTGCTGTGTTCGCGCCCGTCCCGCTAATCAAGAGCAACACGTCAGTTTGGCACTTCATTTTCTTCTTCGCATACCCCAGTCCCATCTTGCCCGAACGAAAAGCAAGACAAAGAAAACAAAAGAGAAAACTCACCAAGAACCATTACAAAACGAGCTAACCTCGTTCATATCAAGCCATATCCCCGAGAATTCAATTCCATAGTTGCTCCAGTTGCGAAGTGCCTCGGACCACCACTGCTGGGTGTTGTTCGCGAACCAATCTCCAAAGACCTGGCGAGTATGTGTGGTAGGGTTAACAAGCGAGGATTAGGCGTATAATTGATTTGGGCATTTAGAGTATGTGTTGTTGTGAAAATTGAACGAGGGAAAGTGAGAGGATGCCAATGGTCGTGTGATCGAGTGATCGAGAAAAAAAGTCAGTTATTTCACATAAACAAAGCACGAAAAACCAAAGGAGACGGAGGCGTACCGTATACCCAGGCCACACCTGCCCAATATACTCCGACCCGTCCGGGTTCTTGACGAACACATCCCTACATGCCATCATCCAAGACATATCAGTATTCGCAGGACAACCTCGCAACTTCCACACCAAAGGGCGTCGACATAGCACATTTAAACTCACAGTTCGGAGCCTCGGGAGTAGGGATAATACTAGATGTGAAAATCATCAGTTGGGTTGTGTTAGCTAGAAACAAAGGGGAAGAAGACGGAGGGGACGGGTGGGAAAATGGAGAGGAGGAACGTACAACGTCTGTTGCATTATTCAAAATCGCCACGCCCGCATCTACTATAGGAATATCTATGTGACGTCGTCCATCATCAACATCAAAATAATCAGTTCGATACGAAAAGTGTGACTCACAGTGCTGGTTATTCGACGCCTATATTTGAAAGGTTTACGGGGTAACAAAATTTGAGAAAGGTCAGCGTTATGATATAAAACAAATTCCTCGAAAACATGAAGAACACTAGTATCAAGAGCATAATCCACTCAATCACTCAGCACATACAAAACAAAAACAAAACCCCTCAGAATGCCCACTCAGACCACCCCTTACCAAAACGAAGGGGAAAAATGAAGAGAAAGACCACTCACGAGTTCCTCAATAAACTCCCTCATCTCGTCCCCTGGGAAACTGACAGGGTCGGAAGTAAAGTCACGATAAGCGTGGTAAAGGTCGATGTCGTTCCATTGGGCTGTATGCACGAGGTCAGAGTAAGTGATTGGGTAGGAAAAGTGTGGAAAAGCGAAGTTGTGAGAGGGAAGAACGTAAGGTACGCACTCTCGAGTGGAATATTGGCTTCTCTCATCCTTAGCACCTGGTCTCGTGTGATACTGATGTTGTGATAACCCCATCTGTGGTATATATCGCGTCAGCATCAGCATTTCATGTACTATTTCCATCCGCCCATCCCCATCTTTTGTCCTCCATCCCTCGCAATCCACTCCAACACCTCCCAACCTTCAACTCAACAAATCGAACGAAAAAAGACTCACCGACATAGATGAAACCCGAAACCCCACGCAGGTTGCCAATTCGCAAGACCCGTCACAGCCGAATACTGCGCGATCACCTCCGTCGGACTCGGTCCTGCAAAGAAATAAAAATCAAGTACCCCTCCCACCAGTCTATACTCGATCAATGACACATTCTTCTCTGACTGCGGGGTCGAGAGGAGGATGTCGGCACCGGAAGAGCTGAAGAGCATCACCCCGTGCGAGGACGACTTTCCGGTGGTTTCATTGTAGCGGTGCTCGAGGTAGATGGGATGTGAGCCGTACATGTTTTCGTCGATAGGGTCTGGGTCATCTCTGTCCCACATGGTTTGGAGGGTCCCGACGCCGCCACCTGTGCCAATGTCGCGTCTGAATCCGCTGGAGGCGATCACTTCGCCGAGACCGTAGATGTTGGTGCCATATGGGAGGGAGGAAGTTAGCTGGGGGTGGGTCAGTTAGCACGCGTGTTAGTGGAACAAAAAAGGCAGGGACGGACCTGGAGGTATTGGTCCTCGAACACCAGTGGGAACCCATCCAGTGCAGTGCTATTGTCACCCGGCATGAATGGGGGAATAGGCGTGGCAGGCAGGGATGATTGACGAGTGTCGAAGAGGGGGAATGCATCGGGGAGAGAACGACGGGTTATCCAAAATGCAAATGGCGAAGCGTCGTAATTAAACACCAGGTCTGAACTGTTGACATAGGAAGTGGAAGGAGGGTCTGGGCGGGAGATGACGGAGGATGGGATAGTGAACTGGAGGTTGGAAGTGTCGAAGATGTTGACATGAAGTCTGTGAGCATGGTCAGAAGAGCATATATACAAGAAAGGGAGAAATGGGCAATACCTAGACTCAGTTTCATAGGTCACTTGAATAGTGAGATTTTGGATGTCCTGTCCGAACGCATTACAAGCGGTACCTGCGAGGGCGAGCTGAGCTGTGAGGCCCGTGTCAGACTCAACAAGTGACCCGAGCGTGTACCCTGGTGGATGCGAATGAGTGAGTACGAGAGGTGGAGGAATCACTGATACTTACCTGGGCAGTTTGCTACGTTCCCGGAGTAGGAACCGCTTGAGGCGAGTAGGCCATTTGTAGCGAGACCGCGTTGGAGGATGGATGGGTCGCGTGCTGCTGCAAGCAGTGGACATGCGAACAGATGTAAGCCTGTCCAGAGCGCAAAACGTGCCATTGTTGAGGGGTGTCGCTCTAGAAAGAGAAAAGAGAATAACGGTATTTAAGTGATTAAATGGTCGTCCATTTTCGGGATCTATTAATACGAACAGGTCGCGTAAAGGTCACGTTAGACAGTCAGACGACATGGTAGTTCATCAACGACCGTGGATCATGCGGATCGAGTGGGAATCGAATGGGATGCCTGCAGAGAAGACAGACAGCTGACGAGCGTTATACTTAGGAGGCATTTTGGCTCACTCGATCACTCATAGTCGTGGTGTCAGCGTCTCCGGGTTCTGCCGCGGCATCATACTAAGTAGCACTGACAATCATCTCATGTCGATGTCCACGTTGAGTCTGCGCGAAAACACAAAGCAGGTGTTGAAACAGGTAGTCGTCGACGTTAAACAGATTCATTGTGACGCACACACCATCAAATTCACGTACCACACTCCTCATTACCTCCTGCTTCGACCGTAGCACTGTTTCTATCAGAAGTCCTCAAGCGCACTACAGTTGGAAAAGATGAATAAGAGGGAATTGACGGAAATGCAGTGAAGTGGAAGAAGGAGATTGAGATCATCCAGGTGGGTTTGAAATGGGTGCGCGATATACTAATGGCAATTGGGCATACTGGTACCAGGTATTATTCCATGAGGACTACAACGTGAACACTTAAATCTCATTGACAATACAAGGGCACGTGTGGGAAGGAAAAACCATGGCTGAAGCCATAGTATGCGATTGTCATCCTGTGGTCTTGTTCGGTTTCTATCCAAAGTACTCCAATTCACCCACTTCCAGGGCCATTGATGTCAGTATCGACGCCGTTTTCGAATTCAATGGGCACGCCGGGCACGCCCTGGGCGAAGATGGAAGGCCAGGGATGCAATAGGGCGATGAACTGGATACACACACGTTGAACGTGATTAAGTGGTGAGTGAACCAGTAGATTAGAGCGCACCGCGCGCCAATAAGCAGATCCAACTCACCTCGAAGGTAGAAAGAGCTCAAAGAACCAACTAGAGCGTGAAACATTACAACGGGGGGGAGGGAGAATAAGAATGTGAAGACAAAAACGGTACTCACGACTTGTCTATTAGAAGCTCTGTCAGCGCAAATACGCTATACGACACCCTTCCCATTACGACCTGTAGAAGCCTGTTCTGCCTTCGACTCGTGCCAAGTTACTGCACAAAGGTAGAGCTATTAGTGCAGGTGCAATTAAAACGCCTGCGGCTGTGGGATCAGCTGTACAGATTTCTGAAGGGTAGGCCAGATCGCATGATGTACGGAGAAAAGTCGAGGAGAAGGTGGTGGAAGGGTTGCCAGGGGATTAGTGTGAGAAGGTAGCAGAGGAGGGCGAAGATTCGGGGGGATACAGAAGTGGGAAAAGTCGCTATTGTGCCATTGAAGGGATAGTATATAAATGGGCGAGGACGCATATGACGAGTACTAGTTAAAAGGTACAGAGATCGATTCACCAACTCGGTTGACGGTCTTTCATTTGTAGATTTGGTCAGGTCCAATCCAATGGTCTCTTTATTATAAGCATCCTGCTGAGAAATTATCTCTGGTAGTATATCGGATAGTACACCCGCCTGTCACTTTCACTTTTCAGTGGCGCGGGAGAGCGGGGTTCGACTCCCCGCCAGAGAGCTCTTTTTATTTCCTTCTGCGTTTATGTTACTTGCTCACAGTCATAACTAGAAGGAGACTGGCCATAGATACATTGTGCTTGAAAGGCCGGGACAAGCGTTGAGTTACTAGATTCTCAGAAATTGTACAATACTCCTGGTGTACCTAATGGAGTGCCCATACAGTTCCTTTCTCAGGATGTAAATTCTATAATGTTTCCAGGTTAAAATACTATCGTGAAAGCCAAGAAACGAACGTACATCGGTAGGAACGTCGAAAGCGCGCAGCGCCTCCAAGACACCTCGCCCACTCCACTTTTCAATCTCGGATACCTGTATAGGTGAGATGAAGTCCTGCGATGTGCGAGACGCAAACACCATGTGGACAGCGGCAGCTCTTATTCTCGAGTTTGTTGCCTTAGCGCTCCCTTCAATGGGAATACTAGGTTCAGAGGGAGGTGCAGGCGAGGTAATTGCTGGGGTAACTGGACCGGTGGCTAAAGGAGGTGGCATTGAAGGAGCAGGAATCCTGCGACCATGCCAGCTGGAGGCGAGATGGAATATGTAAAACGTTTCCATCTTGGGCGTTTCGAATCAGTTCTATGTGGTTCCGAGGATGATGTAGAAAAACTAGTACTTCAAGACTAACCAGCTCTGGCACAGTGTCCTTCAAGCGCTCGATGAGGTCATAGTTATGATCCGGAAATGAGGTCTGTCTTCCTTGAGAAGAGTAGAAACTGCGACACAGTTAGAAAAGGCGGGGCAGATAGTAGTTTTGAATATATGACCTGTCAGCAGAAGCATTCATAACGTCTGAAGCTATGGCGGTCTGGGATGAGGCAGGGCGTGTGCCCTCAAGGGCTTTCCAGAGCTGTCAAACGATTCAGATAATGCAGCGATAGGTCAGTACACCCGTTACCGTACCCCGATATGAAGTTCTGGGTCAGCATATGCCTGTGAAGAAGGTGGGTAAGATGGCGGGTATCAATAAGTTAGATGAAGTTAGATCTCTACTAACAGCTTTACTGAACCGATATGCCGTATTCGTATTCACAGAATTGCCAGCGACAAAGTCGAAATCCAGATTTCTTGTCACGGCTATACTAGCCTTTGGAACAACTAGAGAGCCCACTGGTAAGTCTGTTAAACAGCCACATGATCCTAACCTTGCAAATGGGGCGTGAGTTTGGTGTACAGGGTAGGGGTTGTGATAGTTGACCGCACTGACCTGATTACAAGCATATCTCCGACGATACATTCCCTCACTTCCCGAATAAAGAAATCGACGTTGGGCCCTCCCATGCCAATGCATATAATTGACAATGGGACAGTTTTGTATCGCCCAGTAATAGTTAGAAAGCCACGCTCGGAGTATAATGAGAAAGGTTTCGGGACAGGATCTAATAACGATGCAATACCATTGGCGCGAGATATCGAGCCCACGGTAACCTAGAAGTAGTGAGTGACCTTCCACATTAAGGAGAACAGAGTTACGACGTACAATGCGATTGGCGACTTCTCCAGCTCTTATACCAAGGTGATAGACACGACCATCTGCTGTTTTGGGAAAATCTAGATAACAAAAGAGCGTGGTCTAGTAGCATCCATCTTCTGATACAGTATACGCAACATACTGGCATCTGTTAGTAAATCCTTCATCGTTATAGAAGAAAAGCTTGCCAGTTTTACCGTTGGGCTCAGTATACGTATCGATACATCAAGTCATTCCGTGCACACCATGCTTACTAAGCGATCTGTTGACAGCCAAAATGCTGTTGTTCGCATCTTCGTTCGCCGTCACCAACACTGCGCTCGCAAACGTCCCAGGGAGCGCCGCAGTAACCTCCACACCAATCGCCGTTGCCTGTGATATGATGACCCGACCAAAGAATACTGTAAGTCGCATCAGCATCTCTTCGCAGCTCAACTACGCATGTTCTTTAGAAGGCTTTACGACCATCCGTGTTTGCTCTGTCTGGTTCGATACCTTCACATGTGCTATTCATAAGCCCGCATCGTTTCCGTCATCCCGAATTGTGTACTCGGTACGCTCTTTTGTGAGAATGGCGTGTAACCTCGCAGGGTGATATATGCGCCTGCGAATATAAGGTTGACGTAGGTAATGGAAGACACTTCGCAAAATGCTACTATTATGAGTCACTGATATGGTTTATCTGGCCTTACCCCATGTGCCTCGCAGCCTCAGTTTACACATGATGTCAGTCTTGACGTGCAGCGGTAATTGGTTTTACGGGCACTTCACTGTCCATTTCCCAGGGACTTTGATTTCTCAAACCCGGTGTAGTGAGTTGCATGTCCTTGATATTTTTACTCCGATCAAGACGGTCCTTGAATGCACAGAACTCTTGCGGTCGCGCATCCAATCGTGTCTCTCATCTATCAATGGCACAAGACGATCCAGAACGTTGAGTCTTCACTCTCAACGGTACTTTCATTATCTAGTAGTGCTCGTTCGTTGCGGCATATGGCAAACCCAAAAAAAATTTAAAAAATCTAAAAAAAAGGAATTTATGCGATCACATAAGGTAAGTAGTTACTAGCAGTCTAATCAGGTGGTTTACTCCCGCATCATTCCGTTGCGCACTCATTTATAGCATATACGTGATCACTCGTTCCTCCTTCCATGCTGATAGGACACATCATCCAGGCGCCCTGAAACTCCTCTCCAAGATTCGCATAAACCTCCTGCCGGGTACGCATTAATCCGGTCACGACCTTCTTAGCAAAGTATTCCCCGCTTTCCCATCCACATCCACGGCGGTATGACAAGCAAAATCATACGGTCCTATTTTAAGACAAGTGACAAATGACCAGTGGGCATCTATCGTGCGAGATTGCAACCTCGTTGCACTAGCACCCCCCACAGTGGAGGCTTCGTTGACGTGTGATAGCCGCCCCAGAGCACTTTGTCGACACTGTTCATTTGAGGACTAGCAACTTTATAGTCCACTTGCCTGCATGTCAACGCAGCCAAAGCAGGATGAGGCGTGTGATCACCAGGTACCGTGAAATTTCACACAGAGATCTTGTAACTTTATTTCTGTGGCAAATAATCAATAGTTTCCCCACTGACGGATCTGTGAACCTTACCAGCATGATCAATCAAATTTCGTTTGCCCACTCTTGCGGACCGAGTTCTCCTAAAGAAGACGATCCACGTTGCTCAGTCGACAAATTCTTGCAACAGCAGCTTGAAGTTCCAATTCAGATAGCTGGCCTGCAGTCCAGCACGGCCATTTTCACTACTGATGCGCGTCCCGGTATTCAATGCTTATCGATCGTAGGTGAGGCGAATCCTCATTCCTTCTTGCATTTTCAGAATTATATAAGCGCTTATTACTATATTCTTACCCTCGTGGTCTGTCATCCTAGTTATGGTACATTCCCCTCTCAGCGCTAACACAGGCGCATCCGATAACAAGTATTTCTTGGTAAGGCTCAGTGATTTCTATCTGATGGACTGGGGTCGATATTAGGCCTTGACTGCAACGAGACGATTTCCACGAGTTCGGACCGACCCAAAAGTGCATAAATTCTAGGCTTTTCAAGGGAGAAAACATTAATCTTTCTTTGGAAAATTTGTACCCGTTGTGGCTTCGGGCATGGATAGCATCTTAGGGCAAGGGTAACGGTTGTTCTTCCACGCTGCCCAAGGGCCTCTATCGCTACGCGAAAAGTTCTTGCTGGTCCCTGCTTTCTGATAGTCTGGTGACCCGAGCTGCTTCTCACCTGCGATTACGTCTACAACCGGAGCATGTTTTGCCAGTTCGCTGAAGATTTATCACAAGGATCTATCTACGCGTAGCAGCATGTCATCATGACCGGCAAAGGCGCTGCGGCGTCTTCGGTTGGAGTGTAGGAGTGAGTCCACGATCACGAGCTCGCGGACGTCAAATAATAATCGCTGATTGACAGGCGCGTGGGCTCGAGAGTCGTTCGCAGATCCGGATTGTGACTAGTTTTTCAACCCATACCATCTAAGCACACTTGGACGGCGTGTGAGTGCGCGGTCTGCTGCGGTTTGTGCTACCTCTGGTAATAATTCCATCTCCCATGGTGACTTCGTGGAGGCCGCCCATCCCTCGTTATCTACGATGCAGTAAGTAATGTTGTAAACTCACCAGAGGCAGAACAAAGGTGCATCCTGTAAAGGAATATTCGATATTACAGCCACCGCCAAATTCTCATGTCAGGTTGTTGTGGAAGTCACGTTGTCCCTCTCACGTATGATCGGAGTCAGGGCTTCCAAGATATCAGAGGTACCGCATGAGAGGGTTTGAGTATTGGAAATTTGCCCTGTCTTCTATTACCTGTAAATCTCTGTCCCTATGGAACCCCGTGGTTTATCAAAGAGTAATATAGGTTCTCACTACCTTGTCGAATGTAACATACGGTGTGGACGGGAGCTGCGTATCAAGAGCTGTTGAAGACGTATTATGATAGACTATGCTAACGGTAATGAAGTTTAATGAAGCCTTGAGGCCCACTCGAGGCCGTAGTGCAACTCGCAGCGCCTCCGCCAAGATCAAACCTGGCTATGATCGAGTTTTACGAAGACAGCGTCAACTGAGAATCATCGATTAACTTATCCCGTTTTGGTATCTGTCCAAGCTGTGGCTATGGGAAGCGGCAGCATTGACAACACATGATAACGCCTCCAAATAAACTTCAAGGGATGGGTGACTTGAGACGTTAATTGGGGTGCTCCCTGAGGTTGTGAATAATTTTTGCCTTTGCACCGCAGTGTGCGAGGTCAACATGGCTTAACTTAGGGTTCAGGCATCAAAAGAAGGGACGAGGCCAAAGAAGGATGAGCTCGGGACTAGCCGGGCCAAGAAGCTGGAAAAGTAATTTGGACCAAAATGAGGCAGGTCATGCCTTCATTTGCCCGGTGCTGCTTTCGAGCCTCCATCCTACGGTAGCATCTTATATCGACGGTACCGAATCGAGGCGGATCCACCGAGGTCAAATGATAATGTATTCGGCTGGTCAAGTAATACTGACTACATTGTCTAGACTCCTTCGTGATAGGCTAGGCTGGAAGGCCATCCCAATGACCCAATAAACGGCTCTTAGTCGCGCAGCGCAAATTTTTTCTGCTCAGACAAATCTCCGCCGCGCGGGAGCGGAACTGGCGCTAAACTTATGTTGGCATCCAGACGATGGACCGTTAGAATTAATTTTGGTGGGTACTTGGAGCTCAAAGTAAGGTTGCTGGTGCTCGGTTACGACCTACGTTGCTGTTTGGATATCGCTGAGGACAAATACAGGGTTGCTTTTTCCCTTAGCTATATAGGAACGAGCGATCTGGATCTGGGACGTGCGAGTATGTATAGCCCGCCTCGTAACGGGTTCAGCCACATTGGAAGATGGCATTGTGAGTATAGCCTTCCTTGGATATCATGGGTATCATGCGACAGGTTTTGAGGGTTTTTGAGCGCCTGGAAAAAAAAGGCTGTTTTTCCGTAGGATCTAGCTAGAAAGAGGTAACCAACGTTCTGGACGCGTGAAAAAGGTAAGCTTTGGCCCTGGAATAATCGTAAATTCTCGGCCAATAATTACTGGGAGACTCTTCGAGGACGGAGAATCCATTTGACTGGCGGATTGTGCCTGTGAATTGTTCGATTTCATAGGCGTGATCTATCCTGCGTCAGATGGGCCAAAGCTCCGCGAACTAGGGACCTGGCAAGATTCACTCGAGCCGTGACGATCAAAATCTCATTCCAAATGTAGGCTCTGCTTCATTTTTGCCATGCCTTGTATCCTGCGTTCAAGTACGTCAACCCCACTCTAGAACAAAAAATTGGCGGTAGCGAACAGTACAAACCGTCTGGTCAGCCTTCCGACTTGTACTCAAAGCAGTGCCATTCATAACACCGTCCCCAGTCAGCTTCCTAACCGCGTCTGAGACACACGCGCCGATCACATATCCACTCTTCAAAAGCTTCGTTGGCCCCGTTTACACGTTCTTCCTCAGGGTTACAGCATTCTCTGTCCAACCCTTTAACTTTTGTGTTCCACCTCTCCACCTCTTTTCCCTCTTCTCATCGTGTATGATCGTTCCTATGAATCCTTACAATCACCCAGAGTACCCAGCGCATGCTTTACTGGCGGAACATCCCGGTTCTTTCAATTCCAGCTTGAGGGATGGGAGGCACGACGAGCAAGGGTCACAGTCTGAATCAGAGGATGGTGCTGGGTATGCGTATCCCGACTCGCATAGAATTGAGCTAGAGATGGAAGGTAAGATTTACAAAAAGGATCCCTTTCCTATCTGACTCGTGTGTTATCAGAGGATCCGAATGCCTCATTGACCATTCAAACTCTGAACACTGATGGCACACCCAAGCGGCCCATGAACGCATTTATGATTTTTGCTAGGAGGAGGAGGCCTCAAGTTTCTGCAGAAAACCAATCAATGCGCACAGGCGAAATTAGTAAAATACTGAGCCGCGAGTGGGTTGCAATGGACATGGTAAGGTGCTACCTTAGCTCTTTGAGCATGATTCTTACTTTTTCTTCGTCAGTCTGAAAAGCAATTCTACCTGGACCAAGCAAAACTGCTGAAGGAGAATTTCAATAACAAATATCCTGACTATGTCTATAGGCGGCGGCCCAACAATACTCGAAAAAAGCGACGAACAGACCCTGGTACCAGCAAACCTCTGGAACACCCTGTTGCTGTCGACCAATTGGCTGATGAATTACCGCAGGCCGATTATGGCGATACTTCACCCATCGACTCAGAAGATCAGGTCATGGAGGGCGTTCCACAGAACCTTCGGTACCCCAGCCTGGAATCTGATATACATCATGGTACCGAATACGATATTCAGAGGGGCGTAGCATCTTCACACTCACGGTCGTCAAGCTATCACCCCCCTGACAATTCTTACCGTCAAATGGGAGCAAGCGGCACCAGGCTGTCATATATTTCTCCCCCTCATGGTCGTGCTACTCCTGATATGGCTGTTGTGCCGCCTGCTGCATCTGCTCGTCTGTTAGATAGTGTCAATCATGCATCACAATTTCCCTCGTACTTGCACAATGTCCAGAGCCATCACCACCCATCATTGTATTCCTCAGAGACGAACAGCGCTCATGGTTTTTGGGACGCTAGTGCCACCACGAGGGGTGATCAGGGTCGCCCGCCTTCTTGGGTTAGTGGCAGTCACGATAGGTCTGCCGTACCAATGGACGATAAAAGTCACTTATATCCCAGTGTATCCCCTCACCCTTGGAATGGCAATGTCTCTCCTGCGCCTGTAGGCACGTCTAGTGTTTCAGGACCGCATACCCCCAACTACGCATTTCCCACCCTCAATTCCCCCTTTTATCCCAACCAAGGCCATCTACAGGGAAATTACAACCCGTCATCTTCGTCCCCTTCAAACTCTGCCCAGCCCTACACGACTTCCTCTCAAATGCAAAGCAACTCGTTGGGGACCAGGCAAAGCTCGGGCCACGGGTACGAAAATCGTAGCTTCTCCCCGCTCCCGCCTATCAACCCCTCCTACTCTCAAAGTAACAGTCACGACATGCAGTCTTATCACCACCAGCAGATTCGCAACCCAACAGCACCATCACAAATGTCTCTTCCCACTGTTCAGACGATATCTCAGGCTACCTATCGACAATCACACCCTTTGCATCCTTCCCCCCCAGCTGGCTCGGGGGCTGATCTCTCTTCCCATATCGGATACTGGAGCGGGGACAAAATGGACAACCAATAGCTTGAAACGACCGGTTGACCTTCTCGTCATAGACCCTTTTCCATCGTTAGGATATACGTATTTTACTTGTGCATACATTTCTATCACATCAATCGCTCCGTTGTCTTTAGCTACCGTCTTTCTCGCTGTTCATTGCAATTGCTCTCGTATTTCCAACTGTGTTACCCACCATCATGTATAATTAAGACAATCTCGTTGCCTACGACATGGGTCCTACTTCATAATACTCATAGAATAACTCGGGTTAGACCCGCAGGATGAAAACAAACGCTCAGATGTAGTACGGTGCTTGAGCCAACTGCGTGGATCATCGATCATCAGCGTTGATGCGAAATGGAACGGCGTCGAGAGTCGCAAGGCCCACTCTGAATACATAATAATGTCGGTTCGCGGGAGGTAATCTAATTAGCTCTAACGGCGAACCTTCAGCGTATTCTCCTCCACCGCGATGAGTAAGCTTATTAAATAGGATTTTTTTTTGCGGTGGCTACGAGCACTTTCTCCGGATTGGACCCATTGCGTATCAATTATATTGTCAAGAAAGAATTGTGGGCGGCGGGTATGGATAGGTATGCATTCTTGACGCATATAAGATCAGCTATGTATCTAGCATGGGTCGTATAATACATGTGCCAAGTGCGCTTGAAGATGTACCGCTCGAGTTTCAACGCACTTCAGACTGACAATGTAGGGACCAAAGACTGTTCAAGGACATCGGCGGGCGTGGGGGATACAGCCTGAACGTTACATAGCCTTTGAAAGGCAGGCCAGACATTCTCTCGACCTTGATCGTCCTGACGAAGGGAAATTTTGGGAAGCAGGTATATGAAGTTTATTGCGGTCTGGACACGTAGCAGACAGATTCGAAGACGGTAGGTAGACTCTGGGTAGCAATATAAGGCGTCGCAGATGCGACGAGCATTATATGGTTTGTGGCATGTAATTGCGAGGACAGGAGAAAGATATCTGCTTAGAGATTCCACTGTTAAACGTTGACTGAATATACAGACACGTTGTAACTTGAGAGACGGTCAGTCGTTGGAGGTAAGGTCTGGTTTAAAAAACTGATGAAGACAAATATGGGCGAGCGCTGGACGTGCACGATGACTATCATAGAGCTGCTTCACAGTAGCATGCTACTGCGCGCGGGGAGAGTTTTCATCGGAGAACAGAATGGGACCAGCTCCTGGGTCCTGAGTTTGAACTATCATACCGTGAGACTCACTGGTGCATTTCTTCGTTTTCAAGCGGCTGTCTATTGCGTATCAAATGACGCCGATAAGTGATTGTGGGCTATCACGAGACGATGAAGTAAGTACGGCGTTATGAAAAGGACTCACATCGGTTCCCAGTGTCAGAACGCACGTCTGCCACATGCCTAGCGGCGGTTTTCGTGACCCTTTGAGAGTTCCACGAGATAACCTATAAAGTATGCTCAAACCCATTAGGAAAGCAAGGATTCAGGAGAATAGTGTCGTACTTACTTGGGGTAGCTCCAGTAATTAGACCCATTGTGGTGTGCATGCCAATGGATTTCTGTTTTAATCGGCGTGTGAGTGGGATATTCTGAAAGAAGGTGTCAACGTTCGTTAGAGGACAAAATTTCATACCTAGATGCAGCGCTCTTACGTCGAAGTAACCTTGATTCCTTTTCTTTGCAGCAACCCGACTAGATTAGTTATATGGACGTTTTTTCCATGAGATTTTTTTCGCGCTGAGAAGGCTGCTTGTGGGCTTGGTTCCGAGTCGATCCACTTGGGTTTCATTCGTTCCTTTTGCTGATATAAACATCCAAAACAGGAAATAACACCTTTTTGTAGGTCCAAGTACGATGGTTTCAGCTCAAAAGCGTCAAGGCTCAATGGATTCGATACCTTACAGGCAATAGCACTTGTACATTCATAAGATTAGCGCATCAGATCGCACAGCAAGTACGATAGCTGGAACCGAACCTTTTACTTGGAGGAGCCTACCGTGACGTAACGTAACACAACCACCGATCATTTGATGCGCGTACTACGCTCTTACTGTCTTTACACGCACACGGGTTGAAGTGAGCAGCCAGATCTTTAGTGGAGATAGCAGAGATGAGACATGTGTCATACTTGAGAGAGAAAGAGTCGTGTGATTGGGAAACTTCAACGTTGCCACTATCAGTCGTGGTGCGCCACAGCTGGTAGACTTATTTATCCAGGGTGAGACTCTTGAGAACTTCTAAAGTCAGCAAAGTGCTAGCCAACTCTGAGTAAACTAGTAGTTGGTGGACTATTCTTGCATAGTTTTACTCCCTTCTCAAGTGAGCGCTGTGGGAATACTATCGAAGGTGGATGTCAGCAACTTCGCCGCCACGGCTAACTTCATGCAAGGGATCATGATAAGTGGCGACGATGTCTATATTTACGGCTCGCACTGAGAAATAACTGGCTGATAACAGATGAAACAACTTGACATTCTAGTGGCCGGCGTAATAGTATGAAGGTGTCGTATAATATGAGAATATTCCTCCCCAAGACCGATTGGTCGAGATGTAAATTAACCACTCGATGTACTAAGCCCGGATCAATAATGCAGGGATTTTATGGCCTAGTGACTTCAGCAAAAAAGGATGAGATGATATCAACAAACGACCAGAATAAGGCATACCGCTCTGTCTTGCTAGCTCTGCAACATCTGCGTCCCCTTCCCCTTCAGCGGTAGATGTTCGCCTGCTCATGCAGGGATAAAAAGCTCGCCAAATGTCCTCGCCACAAAAACACCACCAGCAAATACGCTCACTCCAGTAATGATGCTGATATTACCAGGTAGCTTTTCTGGTGCCCATATTTGTTCTCGCATGAAACGAGAAAACGACGACTCGTTTGGATCATGAATTGCACGGCGTGTGGTAGGTGCAGACAAGAATGCAGGAGATGCGTTGGGTGGTGCTGCACGGCGAGCCATTGTATGAATTTGAGAAGGTTGCGGTAATGCAGTGATGAACTGACGTGAGGCAGAGCGAAAATTGAGTGCACTTCGGGAGAACCCGGGAAACATTCGCGGTGTCCGAATATATCACCTCATGATTTGATTCCTTTCATCGATCTCTGAAAAGTGAAGACAAAGCTTAGAGGGACACCTTTGAGACAATTCTACTTGATGCTTCACTGCTTCAGCTACTAGGGACACACTCAAAGCAATGACAATTCTTCTTCACTGGCAATTTTTGTTCTTAGACTATAAACCCCTTGTCCTTGTCGATTTTCTGATGCAAGACGGGGCCAAATCACGATCGTCGTCATCACCTGCTCGCACCAAGGGGCTACTCAAGAATGCAACGGATCGGTATTATACCAGAAGAGGGATCCGAAGTCCTCAAATTGAATATGCTGCGGATAACCTAGAACACTCTTTTACTTTGAATGGGTACAGAGTCTGTGAGTCTTGAGACTCAGCTGACTATGATAGGGGCAAGGACATAAGTGCTAGCTCAACTGCGCATTGCGTCACTTAAAGTCAGAGGTACGTATATCCCCAGCACCAATGCTAATTTCTTGACATATAAGAGTGGATTCCATTTGTTTTTCTGGCCTGCATATTCTATCAAAGAAAAAATGTTGTTTCTGCTCTCTTTTATCATTCTAGCTTCCGTGCCAGCTGTCATTGGGCAAAACCTGACGTATCTTACGGGCCTTCTGCAAACTCTCAATGCATCTGGACTCACTCAATTGGCTTCCGTTGCGCCGTCTTTGAATAATACTCCCTCTGGACAGCGGATTTTGTCAACTCTCCCACAGGGTAATTGGACGTTGTTCGCGCCTAATAATGCTGCCTGTACGTTATAATCGTTACTATACGAAAACAAATTCTTACTATCGAGCGCTTTTTCTAGTCGGAGCTTTATCGTCAACGGATACCGGGAATACCACATTCCTGACAGACACAATATCTTATCATATTGTCTCTGGAAACTTTACTAATGAGACTGCCTCTTACCCCAATGTTACCATTGGTCGGACCTTACTCAACGATTCTTCACTTGTCATGTTGGAAGGGAACAAGTCACAAGTCCTTTCTTGGACGAAGTTAGGCAATGGCACGACTGCGGTTCTGAATCAAAAGTGAGCCTTTTATGCACCCCCTATCCTGTCATTTCCCCTTTAAAAAATATTTCTTCAGTATGAACGTGTCGGTGACCAACACGACTCAATATGAAAACCTCGAGATTCTTGTCATTGAGGCAGTTCTCATCCCACCCCCAAATATCACGTCTATACTCACAAACGGAGCGTACAATTTGACCAGCCTATCTCCCATCCTATCACAAGCGACTCTACCCGGCAATACAACTACTCTATTACAAGCTCTTAGTAGTGCCAGGGGTATCACAGTCTTCGCGCCCAACAATGCTGCTCTTTCAGCAGCTCAGAGTACATTAACTAATCTGACATCCAACATTACTGCCCTGAGCGCGCTTTTATCTAACCATGTATGTTAAGGTTATCTTTGGTGCTGCGTTCGTGCACTAACAATGTGTTTACCTACAGGTGATTAACGGTACATCGGTCTACTCTCCGCTGATCTCGTCATCTACGAACTACACGTCAGCTGGGGGCGAGCCGCTCATGTTCACAACTAACTCATCTGGCACTTACGTCTCCTCTGGTGGTTCTTCAACCGCCCGGATCGTCAGATCAGATATATTGGCTGAGAATGGTGTAGTTCACGTACTTGACGGCGTCCTGGCAGACGTGCAGAGTAACCCCTCGGCGGCAAGTTCTGCGTAAGTCCACACGACTCATTCTTGCTGTTTTCATTTCTGAAGTGCAGGATTCAGGTATGCATCAGCCACGTCTATTGCTGCGGTTTCCACTACCCAGACAGGGCCCTTAGGTCCTACTGGTGGAAGTGCATCGGGGAGCAGGTCTGGTGGAGCTATTGAGTTGGAGCCCAGTTTCCAGGTTGGCGGAGGTATTGCCATTCTTTTTAGTCTATTGGGACAGCTGGCATGAGAAAGAAAAGGAGACGAACCAAGAAATTAAATATGAGGGACTTGGGGGATATTTTTCCATTTGACTCGGTGTATTATACTGTCTATCTTGGATGTCTGCTTATATGGACCATGGGTGCTCAGGATTTGTTGTATGATAGTATGTTCATTATATCGATATTTTGGTATTTCTTGTGTCTCAATGTGGTATGGTGTGTTGCAGTTGCTTTTTTAAGAGACTGGCGTCTCTACTTCAGTCACTGATAGCAAATCAGCGCTTAACACGCTAAACATGGGCATAGACCGTGCCGAGCTCGATTTGCCGTATCACTGCTGACTTCCTTCTACATAGAAACATGGAATTGTTTTTCAAGGAACATTCTATAGCGAGCTTCATCTGAGCCGCCACGTCTTGATATAGAATGGCTATGCGTCTGTAACCGAAGCATATGATCCCTTTCAGATCTTTTGATAGAACACAATATACAGGATTGTCGCACTCCACCGCTCTACACGCTCATATTTTGCCAGCTCAGCCTTGAATACCAGAGTCAGCGTTGAATATCGCCCACCAATCCGTCCTCGCGCTATCGCACCTCACGAAGCCTGTCGCCGAGTTCGGCTTTAGTTCTCCCGCTACTGTAGCCGCTGACCTCCTTTCTGGCGCTCGGTCGAATAACAGCGATACCACTTCCAAGTTCAAACCTCTTCAGCCTGCACGAGCAAACACGACTCATACATAAAGATTCTCTGGAATTGGATTCACTTTCGAGTCATATTACAACTCCTCAATCATGCACCTTACCCTAAAGGATGCACTTCTTCCGCAGCCCTCTAGCTTTGGGAAGAAAAAGGCTTATGAGATCCATGAGGTGTTGGGCACGGGGACGTTTGGAAAAGTCATGGTGAGTACCTGGCGTTCATTGTTTGATTCGTGTCTCGGCATACGATAGACAGGGGCGTAGTTGAGACGATGGTGATTTCATCAGTTTGTCTTGTTATCTATCTCTTGATGTCGATACGTGATGGAATTTTCGTTGATCCTCCGTGATTTGTTTTCGCGTCTATCAGCGAGCAACTTGGCACGTTCCGGTAGAACAACTTTCTGTAGCGGAGCAAGGTGCTTCAGCTGGTCCACCGGATTCTCATAGCAACTCTTCAACATCAGTGCCCTTGTTTCGAAAACATTCAATACCTATCCTCCGATCTCCTTCACAATCTGCATCGTCGGTGAATTCCGGAACTTCGGGAGTGTTGAAGGATGTAGCTCTGAAAGTGATTGCAAAGAAAAAAGTAAAAGGGAACGAGTCGACTGTCTGGGGTGAAATGGAAGTGTTGAAAGGTCTTAGCCATCCCAACATAGTGCGGCATTTATGCTCTTCGCTTGCACAGACCACTGATTTGTTGCTCGCTTCCAAAAAAGGTCAAATTCTATGAGTGGTTCGAATCACGCACCAAGTACTATCTTGCTTTCGAACTAGCAGTTGGTGGCGAGCTTTTTGAGCGAATCCTGCAAAGAGGGAAATTCACAGAGCGGGATGCTGTGGTCGTTGTTCGGTGCGTATGTAGTTCCTCCAGACCAGTGTAGTGATCTTGGAAGGATTTGCAATCCTGAGTTGGTGAAAAGTACTCACTACTACTATTTTCAAGATCAATATTATCGGGTGTCAAATACTTGCACGACCATGACATAGTTCATAGAGACCTCAAGTACGTTATCAGCCATCAAAATACTCCTGCCAAGCCTCCCCACTGCGGTCGTTTGCTGATATTCTTTGCTTGCCTTATTAGACCAGAGAATATTCTCTATAGAACCAAGGATGCAGATAGTGATATCGTGATAGCCGACTTTGGAATGTAAGTGCTATTCTTTATATAACATTTTTTCGTTGTATTGACATGTTCATTATAGTGCAAAACACCTTCACTCTGCAGATGAGCGGTTGCACACTGTTGCAGGCAGCTTTGGCTATGTCGCGCCAGAAGTACTCAACAAGAAAGGTCACGGCAAAGCTGTGGATATATGGTCGACCGGGTGAGTAGCTTTCGTTCAGAAATGCCAAGAAACCAATTGGTTAACAACTTGGTTATCATCGTTTCGATCTATCTTAATTGTATCGTTTCATGTTGGTTTCGATCAGAATCATTACATACGTCCTATTGTGCGGTTACTCGCCGTTCCGGTCCGAGGACACCAAAGAAATCATCAAGGAGACCACTGGTGCAAAGGTCGAGTTCCATGAACGGTACTGGAGTAAAGTGTCTAAAGAAGGTAAGTATCTTTTGTTGCTGCTATTCTGCCACAATGCTCAAAAAAAGAGGAAACCAGCGAAAATGTTTGTAAAAGCCTTGCTTGATCCCGATCCTGACCAACGACCCACCGCAGAGGAAGCCTTTTCTAAACACGTACGTGACTCGAACCTTGCTAAACTTTCGAAGCTCAGTTCTGACCTTACATTCGTTGCAGTGGCTCACAACGCATGAACCATCGACAGAGCACGACATCAGCGTTGGATTGAAAGACAATTTCAATGCTCGCCAGAGATGGCGTACGGCTATCAATTCTGCACGAGCGTTGCATCGTCTCGGTAGGCGTACCAGCGCAGTGAGTTCAGGAAGTGGAGGATGGGGGAACGACAACACAGCTGCTGCTACAGATGATGATGATGACGACGACGACGAACTCGGGCATGCGGTGCCTAACGGCGAAACGGATGCAAGCAAAGCGACACTGGGCAGAGGTCATCCAGGTTCGAATGAAAACGTCCATGTAATTGCAGCTGAGGATGATGTTGCTTTGTCCGGTAAGAAGGACGATTGCAATGGTACTAATAATGCATCTTTGACTGGTGTCGGTGAATCCAGAGTAGAAGATAAGGATGAGACACCGTCGCTGTTGCATAACGAGGCAGCTCCTCAAAAAAAAGAAACGGGAAACGTTCCCAAACAGCCGAACTTCATTCTGGATGACACACCCCGCCTGGAACGCGTCGATACACCGGATTCCTACGTTACAGCAGAAGATGAAGATATACGGATGCCGGGATCATTCATTATATCGAGTTCGCAGAATGGCTGGGACCATCGAGCGGAGCCGGAACGGGCAGGTCGACAGAATACTTGGTTCGACATGCTAAGAATGTTTTCAGCTGCATGATTGATTTGGGGAATATTATTATTGAGGGGTGTATGGGTGTAGAGGCCTTTCTGTGATCGTTGGAAATATTTAACTTTGTGTATTGTATTTCGTGATAGTGTAGTTGGGCGTACTTTAGTACTTTCATTCTGAATTCTTTGGATGGGTCCAGGAGACCTGGCTTGAACGATTACGAGCCAAAGGCCGCGCAGAATTTCTGCTCGAGTTTTCCAGGATTAAGAATTTGACAAGTACGCTTGTATATCAGACATACAGAACCTTGGCAACAATTGTAGCTGGGACATGCTAAAGTGGCGATATACATAGCAGTTGGCAGCTCCACTTTGCCACTAATCCTCAGTATCCCAGGAGGATCTGAGACAAGTCGAATGAACGAAAGATAACTATTCCTTCTGAAGTGGCAGATGGAAATAAGCCTGAGCAAGACAATCTCCTTAACGATCTAAAGGAGAAAGCGGGGAAAGTGAAGGGGTGAAGACGTGAGCTGTGAAGTCAGTTATCTCTCTCATTAATGTCAATTTGAAGTGTGGAGGTGAGATTTCACAATCAGGAGATGTCACATCTCTGGGAAACGAACTGGCGAGGTGAACCACCCTTACCTTGACATCTTGATCTAAGTAACACAGAATAGTCACTCATATTTTCTCTAGAAGACCAGAAGACTATATCTCTGGGCTACTTGTTTGGGGAAATGAGGAGATGGGACTGACGAATGGTACCATGAGATTCTTTATTAAATCGGGATACTGTACGATGCAGGCACCTACTTAAAGGAACTAAGTCGGTCAAGGTCCAGAAGACTCGATGGTGCAACTAGGTTGCATTTTAGGCAGAAGATGATGTCGTCCTGGTTGTGGCCCGGCCGTTACCAATGACGGGGAAAGGTATTTGAATGAATCAAGAAAAACCATGGGTTAGATTGACTCTGATTCCGAGTTGTAATATAAACTTGGAGTTAAGTTAGTTATGAAATTGCTAGACTCACATCATGATATAACTCCGAAATTTCGTGGACGTTGCGCGTCGTTTCAGCGCAGCCATTCTCAGTGAAGTGAAGTATGTTTCCTGTGCACTGCTAGTCACTGCACTTCAATGCTTTTCAATCCTCGTGCCATGATTGGACTTTATGGGGTCCGTAGGGAAACCAACAATAGAACAAAGGATGAAGCACACTCTCACGATTGTCTGGCAGTTGTATGGCCCCGTGATTTCTATGTTTTCTCATATACATATGATGGGAACGCAAATATCATGATATTCTCTGGGGAGCCCTCAGCCTTGGCAGGATGCTTAAAGCTAGCGTTGCAGTTATAGCGGTTTGCGTATATTTGAAACGGTAAATTGGCAGCCTGAGCGGGTTTGGGGTGTCGAGTATCGAGCATTCTCGTTGTCATGATGTTCTGATATGAAAAAGCAGTTGCCGGTTGTTTCAACGAGACTTGGAGAGGCGCAAAAGCCCGACATGAGTGGAAGAGCGATCACACTTCTCCCCCGGACCGTGTGCACTGAAAGGTCCTGATACTGTAATCCAGGTATCGAGAGCATACACATATAAAGTAGGGGCCATCTGGTATATTACTTACAACAATAGATAGCAGCCCCCGCCTTTCTCCCCCACACTGCGAAAAGCCCCCGACTCGGAACTCCTGTCTGGTTAGCGAATTCGCGAGGCAATTACCGACTTATCGTTAAAGTCACGGTTGATAGATAAAGTATGTCGCACATTGCTTCAATCTCCACCCTATCCGCTAAAGCTCAGTGATATAAGGCGTCGTCTGTCTTCTTTGTCACGGTCGACGAGTCCTTCAAGTTCTGACCACCATGGGTAACTTCTACGACGAAATCCCCGAGAACACAATCGAATGGATTAAGAAACAGCAGATGTTCTGGGTTGCATCAGCTCCCCTCACCGGGAGCGGCCATGTAAACGTCTCACCAAAGGCTACACCAAATTGTTTTCATATCATCAACCCACGCAAAGTGTACTATGAAGATCTCACCGGGAGTGGTGCGTAGCTCCATACTTCATGTGTCTGCGTTCATCCTCCTCAACTCTGAGTGCAGGTATCGAGACTATCTCCCACCTGCGCGAACCAGGAAACGGAAGAATTACGATACTCTTCCATGCCTTTGAGGGTCCACCGAGACTGGTGAGACTGTTTGGCACAGGTACGTTACCGACGATCTTTTAATATTATATATCATTCTGAACATCCGCAGGAACTTTCCACGAATTTGGTACCCCGGAGTTCGATGAGTACGTTCCACTCGAGGGTCGAAAGCCTGGTAACCGCGCTGTCATCGTCATTGACATATATAAAGTTGGAACAGTAAGTTGTCCCAGTTGCCCTTACGAAAATTCATATCACGTTTTTCCTTCTTCGACAGTCATGTGGTTACGGCATCCCGTTGTACAACTTCCAATCACATCGTGTTCAGCTATATCGGTGGAACGACTCCATGGAAATCTTTGACAGAGAAAACGATGCAGAGAGCAAATCCGAGCTCAACAAAAAGGGCATCAAAGCTTGGTGGACAGTGGAGAACTTGAGAAGCTTAGATGGCCTACCAGGGCTGCGTCATGCACATGTTGCACAACGAACACCAACGACGTTTTTCGACCGAAATGCTAAGGAAAACAAGACACCCGTACCAAAGTTGGGAAGAAGTAATAAGAAACGGGAGCTTGGTTTCGATGCGCTTCCTGTGAAGCTGGCTGCAGCGTTTGCGTTGGGGGTTGTTGTCACCACCGTTTATGGGAGGGTGGTTCAGACGATGGCCTGAGGGGAGGTATCCTTCGTGAGTTTGTTGAGAATGTATGTATGATTTGATGAACTTTGTATTATTGTATTCTACACTGGAATTATCATTATCTTTGTATGTCATTCAGAGCGATGTTGTTTCGAGTCCATCTTTCTAGTTTCGACGACTATGAATGCATGGAGGCTCATCGTCTCGCAGCTTTGCGCCCGACGTACAGCCGTATAGTGTATGCTGTATCAGCCAGCGAAGGTGTAGGGTACGTTTTCAACGGCCGGGGACCATCCCAAGCACGAAAGCGCTAGTCTTCTATAAGTTAATGAGTCAGAAGATAGGCGCTCCTGATCAACTACGAAAGCTGGCTAATCATATTAATGATTCTCAATACTAATCCGAAGCTGAGTCGCTGAGGGTGTTCTTTCAGGGTTTACTATGGGCGCAATAACGTCGAAGCTCGTCGAAGCTCGAAGTTCAAGGCGTAACAAAGAACGACGACAAAAGGAGCAGGCATCACTCGATCATATATTCAAGCGATATCTTCGAGGGTCCTCCAAAGGTGCCTGTGAGCGCGATATACGGGGATATGCAGTATCGCATGCGAGGATAGTGGGTTACATGCTCGTAGTGTAGTGGCACCGCCTTTCGCAGCACTCTTCTCTGGAGCCACTAGTAGAATAGGAAGGTCAAGAGACGAATAAGTAGTAAAGATAGGGCCGAAGAAACATCACTCGCTTAACAGATAGAACCATACCTGTCACGTCTGCATGAAATTCCTGTATTCTCCTGCACATGGCCGTTCGTCGAATTGAGGATAAGGGCGGTCACATAACGGAGCGGGACGACCGTTGTCGCAAGGGGATGTGGATGTGCTATCTGGGGTGCCCAAATTCGAGCTTGAGGCACTGCTTGTCTCTGATCAGGGAAGGTTGGAATTTGTGTACGGCGCTATCCTGTCATAATATTGCGTCGCAACTAGTTGTCTACAAGCCACCAAAGGGGGAATAGGAGCGTCCCCAGCGACCTGTTCTCTTTTGAGCAAATTGATTGAAACAGATGTGATCAAACTGTGAAAATCGATGAATATATTTCGTTGTTGTATCATACATAATCTGCTGATGTGACTTGCCTGATCAAAATCCTGCGGCCGATATCGTAGACAGTTAAAAAGATGATATGTCCAGGTTACATCGATAATCGAACAGAACCGCACTGCGCACTGTAGGAGCAGCCTCGTCCTCTACGAACTTGGGGTCCGCACGCGTCGGCAATCCGCGACTCTTTACTGGAATAAAGACCTTGAACTGAGCCAGATTAAAGAGTTCATTCCAGCGTCCAGTGAGTACCTGCCATTACGTTTGGCAATATTGACAAAGTTGCTTCCGATTCTTGTAATGAATTTTATGAAAGGAATCAGTCTCCGACCGTTTCTAAGTCAGAGATACTGGCGAGCTTGCATATGCACCATCATCGTCTGTAACCAACAAGCTCACCATGGCAGAGTCGCGCGAAGCAGGGAATCTGTACGCGTCTTATCAATACCCTGCCAAAATTACTCATACGTCTTTTAGCGCCGAGGTAAACCCCTCATCTGAAGTACAGCATTTGCCATCCCTGAAATTTAAAATGCACTACCACCCATATCCTCCTAAGAGAGGCATCGAAACTGCGAGGTACAGCACCGAGTGTCAAGCGTCAAGGTGCAAGTATCTGTCATGGTCCAGCACCAGCTGACAGACCCACCAGCGGCTATCGCTATCTACCATGCTATTTATCTGTCACATCTCCAATGCAAATTTGCCATCACCATCGAGTCTATTTCTTCGTAGACCCCCACCGTGACTTCCCACTAGCATCCATATGCCCCGGTTCTGGTTCTGGTGCTCCTCTCGTCGGATGATACGGTCTTCCTCAGTCCGCAAGCTCGTCGTCGCCGTCGTCGCTGCATGCATCGTCGTTTTGTCTTTCGTGGTGGACCTGAGATATTCGGAGGTCTTGCCGTGTGGATTTGACCGGTCGCGGGTCGCACTGGAAAGGCCCTGGGATCCGTGGCATCCACACCCACTTCCACGGTGTGCGAATACATGCCCTCGGCTCGATTCGGGTGGATTGCCTCCCTATCTATCTCCCGCACTTGCCCAAGCGCCTATCAAATCAAATTCCCTAATATCGTCAGAGTCAGAGTCGGAGGAGCTGCAACCTCATCAGTACGGTGCAGATGGCTTGCTTATCGTCAACGCAGAAGGCCCCCACCCCATTTTCGAGCTGATGAAGCGTGCTGAGGCTTCCTGGCGTTCAAAGCTCGATCGCGCCAGCAAGACCCTAGACGAAGCTGTCGCAGAATACAAAAGACGCTATCATCGTGCTCCGCCCATGGGGTTCGATGTTTGGTATGTCGTCCATCTTTTATTCTTGATATCTCTCTTTCTCTTCTGTATGCTCCTTCGAGGTGATCTGATAACCTTGTAGGTGGCGTTACGTCGTCGAGAACAATGTCCAGTTGCCAGACGAGTACGACCAGATATACCACGACCTGGAACCCTTCTGGGGACTCGACCCTCTCGACCTGAGTGCTATTCTGACGCAGCTGGAGGTCGATGAGGGGGTTATCACCATTGGAAAACACCACCCCACCGACCCTATCACCGTCTTCAATACCACTCTACCAGAAAATCGGCAGAAACTGCTTACAGAGATGGTGAGCAATGTGTTGGAGGTGGTTGAGGGGGTACAGTACGATATACCCCCGTTTCGGGCTGTGTTCTCCCCGTACGATAATCCGAGCATGCTTTCGGAGTACACGGTCAAGGCTATGGCTCTTGAGGCTGCTGCTGCACGTACTTGTGGGTGGAGTGTTGTCCTCGCTGCTTGTTGCTATATAGGACATTGCTGATTAATATCATGGGTTCCAGTTATCAACGTCAGCGATCTGCCACCTATAAAAACTCGGGGATGGATACAGGCGTGTTCACCGTCATCTCCTGCGCGTCAACAACCCATAGACCTCGACGCTCCGCCCTCACCGCCCTCAAAGAAGAAGAAGACATTCATCTTCGACCATTACCTCTCCATGGACCCCTGCCTCCACCCAACCCTCCTATCCCACCACGGCCAATTCCTCTCCCACAACCAAGGTCCCTATCCACAAAAAGCGCTCGTCCCGCGATTCTCCCAGTGCTCCACGCTACTCCACCACGACATCCGACCTGCAACGCTGTATAATTGGGTCGACGATATCCTCCCGCGCAGTAATGATCCGCCGTGGTACGAGAAAGTGGAGGATAGACTTGTGTGGCGCGGCACGAATACGGGTATTTATCATGCTCCCGGGACGCGCTGGCGGGATGCACATCGTGCGCGTCTTGTGAGTTGGGCACATGATTCGTCGGGTTCGGCTTCCCTTCTTCTTCTTACCAGTCGTAGTGCAGAGAAGGAGAAAGTCGGTCGGGGACAGGAGATTAGCAAGTCGCACATCAATCCTGCGCTGTTGGATATCGAGTTTGCGGGGAAGAGGGTAGGGTGTGCGCCTGAGTTTTGTTCTGTGCTAGATGGGGAGTTTGAGTGGCGAAAGCGGCAGACGATTAAGGATTCGGGAAAGTACAAGTATGTACTTGACGTGAGTATGGTTTTCTTGCATCACATCTGCAGGAGATGGTCGTCGTTGATGATGATTGATGATGTTATTGTATAGGTTGATGGTAACGGCTGGTCTGGTCGTTTCAAGCGTTTGCTCACATCCAATTCGTTGGTCTTCAAGTCGACGATATACCCTGAATGGTGGGTCTAATTCAGGCTATCATGATGTGATGATATGAACGAGAAAGGACGACGTGAACAGGTTCATAGACCGCATTGAACCTTGGGTACACTATATACCTGTCCAAGTCGATCTATCCGACCTGTACGACTGCCTAGTATTCTTCCGCGGCGGTCTGTATGGGGAAGGCGCACACGAAGAGCATGCACAGAGGATTGCGAACGCTGGGCGGACGTGGAGCAAGAGGTTTTGGAGGAAGGAAGACATGACGGCTTATATGTTCCGGTAAGGGTTACCATCTTTTTGACGTGTGTTAAGGGGCTGACGGAGATGGTTTGTGATGTGTTGTGTGGCAGCTTGCTTTTGGAGTATGCCCGAGTTATGAGTTATGATCGGGATGCGATGAGTTTTAGGTAGTCGGGCTGCGAGTTTAAGTTGGCTGGGAATCAAGGTACGATGAAGACGGCGATGGCTTGATTGAACTGGCATTTGTATTTTACCAAACCTATCTTGTAGTGACTGTGATACCTTTGTCCGCTGTTACTGGTACGGGCAAGTGTGCCTGTGGTAAGTTGACTTCTAAACTCGATCACCGCTGATGCTCGTCTCGGGATTCTCCGTCAACGCTCTTCTCGATCAGTCTTATCTGCCCCAACACTCATAGCTTGATACTTACGGCCTCTCTCCCTTCGATTTCTGGAAAGCATGTGTCTTTTGAGATCAACTCCACCTCTAGAAGACGACACGCATGGCAACGATGGTCTGGTACCGAGTAACTCTCGTTCAATCAGGTTCGTTGGCATCTCACGAACTTGGCCCTGCACAGGCGCCCATCCAATCTGCCATAAATCCCCATCTCTCGTCATGAAAAAAGAAAGAGTCCGTAAATTAGGCCATGGATGGTCCTCACCACCAGGCTTGACCGTTTGACCGTTTGAACTTCCTCGTGTGTCTCCGCCCACCTCCTCGAATGGCAAAATCTGCCTTTTTCCGCAGACTAGTCGCCCTCGCCGCCTCTATCGTCGTCATCTCCGCCGTCGTCAAATATCCCCAAATCATCTTCGCTTCCGACAGATCAAAAACCGTACAAGACCCTGTCAATTTTCAGGCATGCGTGTCTGGCGCTCAGCTTGATTCGGCGTCTTCGCTTTCGCCGCCGCCATTGGATTTGCCTGCGCTGGAAGAAGAGGAAGAGGACGGGGAGGCGAGAGGGCTGCAGCCACATCATTACGGCGATGATGGCCTGCTTGTCGTCAACCTCAATGGGCCTCACCCTATTTACGAGCTCATCAAGCGTGCAGAGGCATCTTGGAACGCCAAGCTAGATCGTGCTAGCAAAACTTTCGAACAAGCCATTGCAGAGTATAAAAAACGCTACCATAGGCCTCCCCCCAAGGGCTTTGATCTCTGGTGCGTTCGCGTCTCCCTATCCCCGATCGCTACTCGATCCTCGATCGATCGTGTAGTAGAGTCTTCGACATCTCGACATCTCATATCTGAGTGCGCTGACTGACATGTAAAATTATGAACTGTTTGCAGGTGGGACTACGTCGCGAAACACAATGTCCAGCTACCCGACGAGTACGACCAAATCTACAAAGACCTCGAGCCCTACTGGGGCATAGACCCCCACGACCTTGCCTCCATCCTCTCCCACCTCGAAAATGACAAGGGCGTGATCGTGATCGGCAAACGCCCCTCCAACGACTACATCACCGTCTTTAACTCCACTCTTCCGCCAGACCGCCAGGGCCTGCTGGCGGCGACGATCAAGGATCTGCTAGAGGTCATACAGGGAGTTCAGCAGCATATACCTCCCTTTCGCGCTGTGATGTCTCCGTATGACAATCCTGGGATGCTTTCAGACTATAGGATCAAGTCTATGGCGCTCGAGGCGGCTGCGGCGCGGACATGTAAGTGTTACGCGTCTTTATGTCCTTGGGACAGTCCTAACTATTAACCCTTCCCATTTTTGTGTCCAGTTATCAACATCAGCACTCTACCACGCATAGAAACCGAAGGATGGATACACGCTTGCTCTCCCTCCTCTCCCGCCCACCACACCCCTCTCTCCCTCACCTCTCCTCCTGTCCCTCCTCCCACCAAACGCTTCATCTACAACCACCCCCTCAGCATGGACCCCTGCCTCCATCCCTACCACCTCACCTCCCACGGCCAATTCCTCTCACACGACGCCGGCCCCTTCCCCCAAAAATCGCTTGTCCCCCGGTTCTCCCACTGCTCTACGCTGCTACATCACGACATACGCCCCGCGCTCGCTTATAACTGGGTGGAGGACATTTTGCCAAGGAGCGACGATCCGGAGTGGGAGGATAAGGTGGATGAGAGGCTGTTGTGGAGGGGGAGTAATACAGGGATATTTCATGGACCTGAGACGCATTGGCGGTATGCGCATCGCGCGAGGCTTATCCGCTGGGCGCATGATCTCGCTGGCTTCACCTCCCTCCTTCCCTCCCCCCCTTCTCCGACCGAGAGAGTCGGAGAGCTGGTGGAGAGCAAGAAAGCTTATTTGGGCCCGGCGCTGCTGGATATCGAGTTTGCTGGAGAGCCGATTGGATGTGACCCCGAGGTGTGTCGTGTTTTGGATGAGGTGTTTGATTGGAGAAGGAAGCAGAGTATTAAGCAGGCGGGGAGGTATAGATATATTTTAGACGTGAGTCCGGCATCTCTATTATATTCTATTATGCAGAGAAAGTCAGTTTGTTGACGACAATCTGTCAATTTAGGTCGATGGGAACGGCTGGTCCAGCCGTTTCAAACGTCTCCTCACCTCCAACTCTCTCATCTTCAAATCGACAATATACCCTGAGTGGTGAGTTGCTCGTTCCATACCACTGCATTCAAACCGCTTAACAACACTAATCCCTCACCCCCAACCCTCCCAGGTTCACAGACCGCATCGAACCCTGGGTGCATTACATCCCCATCCAACTCGACCTCTCCGACCTCTACGACGCTCTCGTCTTCTTCCGTGGGGACCCAACAGGCGCCGGCGCCCACGAAGACTTGGCAAGGAGGGTGGCGGAGGAGGGGAGGAGGTGGAGTAAGGGATTTTGGAGGAAGGAGGATTTGACGGCTTATATGTTTCGGTGAGGCGTTGCGTTTTCGGGGGGGTTGGGGTTGAGCTGACTTTTAGACCGGCTGGTCTTAGATTGTTCTTGGAGTATGCAAGAGTGATGAGCGTGGATCGGGATGCGATGACTTTTACCGAGGAGAGTTAAAATTAGATGAGTGACAGTTGAGTTAACTCACGTCGTGGACCACCTGCGATCTCGTCGTCTGCATGTTGGTGGGTGGGAGGGAGTTTGACGGAGGGAGGGAAAGATAATACTTAAGAGAAGTGGGCCCGGATTGTGGTTTTGTGGTTTTGTATGATAGTACAAATCCCTTTGATAGATATGCGCTAGGGCAGATTGATGACTCTGTGACAGAGAACTTAAACTGAAAACTTATCACGCGTCGTGATATTGGCTGTTTTGGCTCATGCGTCCGCAATGTTGAGGTTGTCATGGGTGGGGACCAATATGTGATGACAGTCATTGTATATAGCCACCCTTGCTGTGATGCTGCTAGTATTTCAAGCACGCATCATAGTTGTGTACGTGTGCAATAGCACCTGTGAATTCAATAAAACTCCACTCAGGAGCACCTTGTTGATGCATATGGCACCCACAAGAAGAATGGTGGTCACATGAAGCAGACCATGAAACTAGAGCTTGAATGATTCCTTCTGTTTGTTCAATCCCCTCAGTTGTTCTGTATGCGAGCATCAGTAAAGTGTCACTTTCCTTTGAAGATCTTGACTCACCTTGTGTGAGGAATCAATTTTTCTCATTGCATTCCCATCATGTTGTGGTTATCCAACTTGTTCCCCATCACTCCTCTCACCCTTGGGCTAGAGATCACAGCCGGTACTTTATTACTTCTATCTTTCTTCTTCTTATTTTCCCTTCATACTCACATTCTATTGTACTTATGACAAAGGAGAACCGTCATAAATCCTTGAGAAGATATCCAAATGGCATAGCCACGATTCAATGCTATGTCCGGGAATACTTCAGCAAGAGATTAATCAGCAATGTAGGCTGTGACTCAGTATCTTCTCATGGGCTTACTGATACAGCCAACCATACATCTTTTACTAAGGCTCTCTCTCATATGATTAGTAAATACAATACTTCCCTTTTTTCTTATTGGTTAACCGTGACCATTTAGTCAGGCTGTAATGACCAAGAGTTTCTTACTCTTGTGCACAACTCAGACAAGCATAAGAGAAGAGAGAAGGAAGGGATCACCCCTTAGGTTTCAACAAGTTAGTTATGCTAGACAACAGGAGGGCTTGCTGAGGAGTCTCCTTGATCTATTGAGGTAAATATACTAATACAGAGTGTTTGTACTTATGTACTGTACAGTTGATAAAAGCAGTGGCTGATGATGTCAGAGGGCGCAGCCCGTGTGACCAGCTCCACTGCGTGAGAGACTTGTATCTAAAATAGAAAGAAAGGCAGCGCAGCGCAAGAAAGGGGAGTTTGAACAAAAGGGAAAGTGCCGCATAGCACAGTGTGTGAAAACTACAGAAAATGGTTTACAGAGGAGAATGAAATTTAAAGGTCCGAAAATGTGTTATTGTAACACTACCCCCCTCTAAGGCTCGACTTCCAGGCGAGACCAGATACCGGAGGTGGTAGTTAGATTTTCAGACATAGTTTGAAAAAGGGAATTAAAAAGTTTTGAATCCATGCCTCTAAGCTTCCTAGGAGCCGAGGGATTCTTAGAATAAAATTTGCGAACAGCATTGCGGGAATTGTCCAGATGGGCTTCTGGTTCCCACGTTCTGTCCCCGTCTCCATAGCCCTCCCATAGGACTAGGAACTCTAATTTTCCATGCTTCAAGCGTGCATCCACCACTTGTTTGACTTCGAACTCTTCTTCACCTTCCTGGGTGACTACAACCGGTCCGGGCTGGTCTACGTGCTGTCCCAGCAGCGGTCCTTTGTAGGGTTCCACATGGCTAATATGGACCGTGGGTACTACCCTCATCCGTTTTGGGAGTTCCAGCTCCACTGCATTGGGTTTAACTTCCTTAATCCAGTAAGGGCCAATCCACTTTTTGGTCAGTTTTCTAGACTGCCGGTCTTTTAACTTTAAGTGGTCGGTGTCTAACCAGACCAGGTCGCCGACCTTGTAGTCAGGGGCCTTAGAGTGTCTATGCTCTGCCCTGTCTTTCATCTGCTCTGCAGTTTTGAATAGCACCTTGCACGTTTCATCTAAGACAGACTTCATGTCTTTGGCCATGTTCCCAGCAGCCTTGTTCTTGCTTTTGCCAGGTTCTACACCCATTCTTGGAAGGTAGGATCTTGTAACCTCGAAGGGTGCTTTTCCTGTAGCCGACAACTGTTTGATATTGTATGAGAACTGGGCTATCTTTAGCCACTCGGCCCAATCCATCTGCCTGTCGTTGATAAATATACGGAGGTATTGCTTCAATTCCTGATTGAGCCTCTCCGTTTGTCCATCAGTCTGCGGATGGAACACTGTTGATAATTTAGGTTTGATGCCCAGCATCTGGCATAGTTCTTTCGTAAACTCGCTGGCGAATTGTGGTCCTCTATCAGAGATAACCGTTTCTGGTAACCCATGGATAGACCATACAAAATCTTTAAATAAATCTGCCGTACCAGTGGCGGTAATGGTTTTGTTGGTGGGAATAAATACCACTTCTTTGGAGAAGCGATCTACTACCACCATTACTGAATCATACCCATTTGACTTGGGCAGATCCGTTGTGAAATCAACCAATATATCTTGCTAGGGACCAGCTGGTATCGGATTTGGCATAAGTTTACCGGCCAGCGGTTGGTGAGAATTCTTAGCCATGGCACATCTCAGACAGGATTTTACGTAGTCCTGTACGTCTTTGACCATGCCAGGCCACACGTAGTTTCTGGAGATCAACTCCATTGTTCGTTGCCACCCAGGGTGCCCAGCCACTGGAGTGTCGTGATGTCTGTCTATTGCCTTGATCCTTGCGGACTCAGACACATAGATTTTGTCTTTAAAATGGAAGAGCCCGTCTTCCCATAAATAGTTTTTATTGCCGTCGAGGCGCGCCTTCTCTTCAGAGGAGATGTCTTTCTTGAAGACTTCCAGAAGATCGGAATCCTGCCTGATTTGAACATTGGCAACCCTTGATTGGTCTATCAGGGTGACACCTTTTTTGTCATCCTCTATGCCGTTGGCATGATCTTCTCTTCTGGACAAAGTGTCCGCTTTCCCCATAGAGCTTCCAGGCTTATGAATTAATTTATAATTAAACCTTGACAAGTATACCGCGTAGCGGGCCTGTCTTCAGTTTAAGTCTCGGGCCGTCATCAAATACTCCAGATTCTTATGATCGGTCCAAATTTCAAATTGGCGCCTAGCACCTTCTAAGTAGTGCCGCCAGTGCTCCAGAGCTCTAATAATGGCCAGCATCTCCTTATCATAGATTTGATGGTTGCACTCTGTAGGCGACAAACTATGCAATAAATAGGCACAAGGCCTCCAAAGATCATCAGGGCATTTAATTGATAAAACAGCCCCACTAGCAAAATCAGAAGAGTCAGTTTCTAGCCGGAACTCTTTATCTAATTCTGGAAATGCTAATATGGGCGCTGTCGTAAATGCCTGCTTAAGCTTATCAAAAGCTTCTTGTTCCTTGGCGCCCCAGTGCCAAACAACGTCCTTTTTAATGAGATTGTTCAACGGTCTCGTTATTTTTGCGAAGTTTTCAACAAACCTTCAATAGAAGTTGCCTAAGCCAAGGAAGGCCCTAACTCCTTTGACGCAAGTAGGTTCTGGCCAATTCAATATAGCTTGAACTTTCTCAGGGTCCATCCTGACTCCGTTCTGGCCTATTATCATACCAAGGAAGTCTACTTCCTTTACTTTAAAATTACATTTTTCGGGTTTGACAAATAGGTCCCGTTCCTGTAAATGTCAAAGGACTTCTTGCACGATCCTGTCATGCTCAGCCTCATGGTCCAACTTCGTAAATATTAATAAATTGTCAATGCAAATAAGGACACAGTTTTCCATATCCGCAAAGATCTCGTTCATCATGCTCTGAAAGGTCGCTGGTGAATTGGTCAACCCAAAGAACATAACGAGGGGCTCGAAGGATCCTCGGTGGCACATGAACATGGCCTTTTAAGCATCTTCTTCTTTGATGCGTACATTATTGTACCCCCATCTAAGATCCATCTTTGTTAAGATTTTGGCGCCAGCCAATTTGTCTACTAGCTGACTGATCAAAGGCAGCGGATATGCATTTTTAACCGTGTACTCATTCAAGTAACAATAGTCCATAATCATATGCTTCTTACCATCCTTTTTTGGAATGAAGAACACCGGGGACGTCATAGGGCTTTTGGAAGGTCTGATATAACCCTTTCTAAGCTGTTCATCTATGAAACTCAATACCTCATCTCTTTCTGGAGAGTGGTATCATGTGTCCTTTCCTCGGTTTGAAGGTGTCCTTCAAATCTATAGCATGGTCCCAAGGCTTAGCCTCTGGGAAGCGCTCTGATTTATGTTTTGAAAAGACTTTCCAGAAGTCATGGTACTCGGGAGGTACCAGCCTCTTAATCTCTTCTTCGGGTTTTACCTCATCATCGTCACCGTTGATCTTTTCTGAAGATCTGAGCTCATAAACGTGACCAGTGTTTATCTTCTCAAGATGCTCGTTGTGACGGACATGATTCGGTTTACCCAAGTTTACACACTCCTGAGGGCAACGTGACAATGTGACAACCCCTGTCTGCCAGTCAATCTCAGGATTGTGTTTAAATGGCCAGGTCCAGCCCAAGATTAAATTAATCTTCCCTAGTTGGGTAGCTTTGGCGGTGACTCGTTCTCCGTGTCCTTGGTATTCGACCACAAAAAAACATTTGTGTGTGATACAGCCACCTGTGTTAAGCGTACCATCAACATTATAGATGGGAATAGATACATCTAATTTTATAAGGGGAAGTCCAATTTGCTCCGCCCAGGCCTGATCTATGAAGATTCCGTTAGCGCCTGAATCAAGCAGTGCGCTGGTTGGGTGTACTATGCCCCGGGCAAGGTTTTCCACACCAACATCTAAGCGGATCTCTTTTTGGAATAAATATATGTGTATCACCACACGCCTTGGGATTTCTGTGGGAAGTGGCTCCGGAGAAGAAGAACAAGAGATATTAAAAGAAACTTGTTGTTCTATTTTGAGATTTTCTATATTTTTATTTTTATTTTTACCAGAATTAAGCACCCTATTGTTTGTCTTGCCGGGGCCACGCTCCAAGGGAGACTCTAGTACAGCGGTGCTATTATAAGTTGTTTCAGCATCAACTCTTTCATCATCTTGACCCACTGAATTAGCGCTCAAAGCAGCTATATCATCAGGAGGGTCCAAGACAAATCCACAGTCACAGCTTTGCATACAAGTACATACTTCAGATAATAAATTCAAAAATCTATTTACAAATTGGGGAGCCATCCCCGTCTTTCCTTTATTGCTCGTGCAACACCCCGGAGCAGGGGCCACCTTGTTGTGGTTTACTTCATTGTTTAAAGGAGCAAAGACACCCAAGTGACCTAAGCTCCGAACTCTTTTCCCTGAGTCTTCATCTCAGCAACCTGCTGGTCGTAAAAGAAGGCCCGGATCTCGTCGTACAAACGACCGGCCAGAGTCTGGAGCTGATCGTCCGGTTTTTCTGTTTCTAATTGGCGCGCCTGGCGCCCTTGGTTATTTTGAGCGGCCTGCGCTCCGTTTGGACACTGTTGGGCCATGTGCCCCTCCTGCCCACAGCTGAAGCAGGTGAATCTGCACTTTTGTCCGCCCTGGACCGCGCCAATATCCATAGGGGCTCCCTGCCCTGGTTGCAACCCAAATGGTTGGAACTTGTGAGAGTGATTTTGTTTTTGGTTTGATGACCCAGGGCTCCTCTGGGAATAGTTGTTTTTGGTGGTGGACCCGCCACCAAATTGCATAGCGTAGAGCTCTATGGCCCTACCAATTTTTTGAACCTCCTCAGCAGCTTCTGCAAGGTTCTTGCTCCGCATATCTTGTATGTAAAGCTGTTGTGCAATGGCCGGTGACACATTGCGGTCCAACAGCTCTACTGCATGTTCATTTCCCAAACCCCCTTGGATGGAGAGGGCCAGAAATCGGGTAACAAAGTCATCCATCCTCATATTTCCTTGTTTGAAGGTACGGATTTGCTGATGCGCCCGGTCATGCTTAGCTTGCGGTTTGAAGTATTTTTTGATCTCGACTTTGAGATCATCCCAGGTAGGCCACACTCCCGTGGTGTAGCACTCCTGCATTCGTACTTGGGCGTATTGACCCACCACAGGTCCTTTTAGCCGAGATAGCACTGCAGTGGCTACCTCAAAGTCATCGGCAAATGCATCCCAGTTTGCCTTGACCCAAATCTGGAGCTTGATCTACCATTCAGCGAATCGCGCTCTGTCTCCTTCAAAGGCGCCGGGGTCAGCGACGACTTCAACTGTCTTATTAAACTTCTTTTCAAACCGAGGGGGTTGCTGCAGGGGGGTTCACCTGCAGCTCGGCGAGTTGCGTGGTCAATGCCAGGATCTGTGCATGCATGTTGTGCAACAGAGCGTTAACATCAGTTTGTTGGGGTTGCGACAACATGTCGACTTGTTCTCTTGTAAAGTATAGTAAAAAGACGTAACTGGGGGTCCCCACTTGTTAGTTTTGGTGATTCTGCACCTTTGTGCTACCTATATATTTTCATTCCTTTCTCTATCTATTCTTCTATCATTCACTATTGATTGTGTTCTCTATTATTTCGCCTTTGTGGCTGCTTTGTTTACCTTTGTTTACAAAACTTCGGACAGTACTGCAGAGTCCAATGCTTCCTATTCTCTAGTTACTCACATTGGACTCTAGGTACTGTATACCTGTCATACTCTCTAATAATATAGTTACTCACATTGGACTCTAGTTCCAGTCCCTGATTGCTCTCAACAAGTGGCTAGACACTTCCTTCAAGCTTTGTTCTTAATAGGTTATGAGCCCTGTGCTCTAGCCATCTTTCTGACCTTATATCTCACCATCCAAGCGTCCTACTGCTTATCCATCGTAACCATCGTCTTCTGGGACTCTTATTACCTCATCCATCACCTCAGATTACTCTGATCTCATCTTGATCTCCAACAACAACTCCTTGTTGCAAGTTACCCCCATTTCGGACGCTTTTTTTGGTCTTATCTGCACCATATCTTGCCCAATCCTTATCTGATCGTCCTGTAACTTCTACCATCGTCTTCTACGGCCTAAATAACCCTAGAAGACCTGTCAGAGCGGTTGGATTTGAGCTGGATCTTTCTGTGAGCCTTCATCATCATTTGATCATCTTTTGGCCCCCTATTCCATATATCTCCACATCCTGTGCTCGGATCTTGGCCCTATTTGAGCCATCTACTACCCTATACTATTGCACTTTACACCCTCAATTTGGGGGCAATCCATCCACTCCATCATCCTCTGTGAAGTTCGCATTTTTGGCACTTTCACCCCTATTGGACTCCTATTGCATATCTCCACATCCTGTGCTTCACTTCTTGTGATATTTGGGCCATCTATTACTCTATAAAAACGTTCCCTATACCTCTGATTTGGTGGCAATCCATCCATCTTATCTGTCTCTGCATCAATTTCGACTTTTTGCCCTATTTTTCGCTTTTTGGCATATCTGGTGTGTGCATAAAGCTCCAATCTTCTCTACTCTGTCCATTATCAGATAGAACAAGCCTATAGACTGTGAAGCTCGCCTGCATTGCCTCAGTTTGCTGTTGCCTAGAGCCTCTCTCAGTCTGCGGTGTTTGGGGAGCTTAAGTCACTTTGTTGACTCATATACAAGCCCTATTAACCAACACTGTCTCGAGGCGATTTCTCTGTTAATATCAGTGTGGAATTGAAAGGGGAACACAGGCGTAACCCTGTAGCAGCACTAGGAAGCCTTAGCACCCTCCTGGATCACTTTTGGACGCTTTTTGGACCCTATTTGGACCTATCCTTGCACTTTCTGACCCTCTCCATATCCTCTCTCTACCGCCTCACCATCTTATCTGCTCGCCTCCTACTGTTGCCCATTGTCTTTGCCACTATGCCATCGCCTATAGCCGTCTCCTACATCATTTATCATTGCTCTATTGTCTTATACAACACCCATCATGTCTGACTCTGATCCCAAGTTCCATCCCTTGTCTGGCACTAACTACCCCCAGTGGAGTGGTGAAATGCAAGCTTGGTTGATGACCAAGGGACTGTGGAGGCTCGTCTCTGGCGCTGAAAAGTGTCCTGGGACTGACACTGAAGCAATAGAGAAATGGGAGTTGAGAGCTGAAAAGGCTGCTGGTGCATTATACCTCAATGTCACCAAAGAGCAGTGCATCCATCTTGATGGCATCATTGATGATCCTGTCAAGATCTGGGAGAAACTGGCAATTGTGCACGTCTCTAAGAAGCCTGGGACGAGATTTAATGCCTATGACGACTTTTTCTCTATCAGAAAGAAGGAGGACGAGTCCCTGCAGTCTCTCATGACCAGAATTGACGAAGGCATGCATCAGATTCAAAATCTTCGTCCCACTGGCTTCTCATTGTCTGAATTGGACGATGAATTGACATGCATGGCCATGATTAGGGCGCTTCCTGATCAATATGCCCACTTCACTTCATCTCTACTACTTCTGGGCACCTTGGACAAGACCCAGCTCAGGGATGCTTTCCTTGCTGAAGAGGTCAATCGCCGTCGTCGTGCTGAAGTCGATTCTGCCTTGCATTCTTCGTCTACCACTGCCAATAGCACCTGCACCCATCCTAACTGCCATCATTGCAACCAATCCACCACCTCTACTCGTGTTCAGTGTGATTTCTGTGGTTTACTTGGTCATACCCAAGACAAATGCCACAGATACATTGCTAGTCGCCAACAGGCAGTGGAGGGTGCTAAGAATCGCTACAAGCGTGGCAATAAGGCTCAGGCAGGCTCCAGCAACTCTCAGAATACCTCTCAGCAGCCCAAATCTTCGCCCAACAATGCCAATTCATCTACTGTGGTCACTGAATCAGCTGGAAATGCAAGTCTTCGTTCCATTCATCCCTCTGATCCTCATTGCACTCTCCAACTTGATACTGACATTGATTGGAATGCAGACACAGGCGCCACTTCTCATATGACACCTCATCGTCATTGGATGCACCACTATACCCCATATCGTGTGCCAATCAAGCTGGCTGATCACACTGTTGTCTATTCAGCTGGTGTTGGTACTGTGGTGTTTAATCCTGTGATGAATGGCAAAGTGGCTAGGGCTGTGGAATTCTCTAGAGTGCTTCATGTACCAGATCTTCGAAATAATCTCCTCTCAGTCTTGTATTTAACTCGTCAAAGTGGTTTCAATGTCACTATTTCGTCTCATTCCATGTCCTTTATGCGTGACAACACTCTCTTGTTCACTGCAACTATCAATGACAACAGTGCAGCATTCCTTGATGGATCTACTGCTGCTTGTGTTGAATTGGGACATTTTACTGCGACTATACCACTTGATTTGATGCTCTGGCATCGCAGATTGGCTCACCACCATCATGCTGATGTCAAGAGACTGATACAGAGAGATCTGGTCACTGGGCTTACACTGGAATCCAAGGCTGCTCCTGATCCTGTCTGTGAACCGTGCTTGTCTGGCAAGATGCATGCCAATCCATTCCCCTCATCTGATACTCGCTCTGCTCATCCTTTGGACCTCATCCATTCTGATGTACACCAAGTCTCTTCCCCCACATTCTCTGGTTATCGCTACTGGGTCACCTTCATTGACGATCACAGTCGATTCCGTGTTGTTGTGCCTCTCAAGGCCAAGTCGGGTGTCTTTGATGCTTTCAAGAGATTCAAGGCTTATGCTGAGACTCAATTGGAGCGTAAAATCAAGGCTCTGCGCGATGACAAAGGGGGAGAGTACATGTCCAAGGAATTTGAGCAATTCACAGATGACCATGGGATTGTCAGACAGCATACCACCAGGAATCGTCCTCAGCAGAATGGTGTGGCAGAGCGAGCAAACAGACTTCTCACTGAGCGTATTACTGCCATGTTATCAGAGTCTGCATTATCTAACAGCTTCTGGGGTGAATGTCTGTCCGCTTTGGTGCATGTCTGGAACAGGTGTCCCACTGATGCAGTGGCCCATGCCACTCCTTTGAGTTGTGGTATGGATGCAAGCCTGACATGTCTCACCTTTGCGTTTGGGGCTGCACTGCCTATGTGCATGTGCAAAAGGACAAAAGAGGCGTCTTTGGCTCTCATATGGAGAAATGTGTGTTCATTGGTTACCCTGAGGGATACAAGGGATGGAAATTCTACAATCCTACCACCAAGCGCACTGTTATCTCTGAGAGAGCTGATTTTGATGAGCGCTACTTCCCTGGCTTGAAGAGGTCTTCTGACAATGTCCCACCTCCACCTCCCACTCCACCTTCGCTATCCATGCCATTGGGCTGATTGAGGATGTCCCTGCACCAGGTCCAGGGGGAGATATGGGCCCACCAGCTGCGCTTCAGCAGCCTCAGCCATTGCCTGACAATGGGCCTCATTTGGACCTTGATGCAAAACCACCTGTGAATCAACCTCCTGAGCTTCCAAATCACCCTCCTCATCGCTCACCTTCTCCTGACTTGCCTATTGCACTGAGACGCCCTGTAAGGGCTAGGAGACCACCTAGACCATGGTGGCTTCAACACAGACAACCTACTCCTGCCATTGAGAGTGATGACAGTGATTCTGAGGCAGTTGATGATGAAGCGGCACACTTTGGAGACTCTGCTGAGCCTAGGTCATTTGCAGATGCAATGAAGCGTCCTGATGCAGATAAATGGAGAGAGGCAGCCATGGAAGAGCTTCAAGCTCATGAGCGCAATGGTACTTGGTCACTAGTGGAACTACCTCCTGGAGTCAAGGCTATTGGTGGCAAGTGGGTCTTCAAGATCAAGCGCAACTCAGATGGCACTGTTGAGCGCTACAAGGCCAGATATGTGGCCAAAGGTTATAACCAGCGCCCTGGCTTTGATTTCCTCGAAATATTTGCACCTACTGTCCGCATATCATCCATCAGAGTTTTCCTTGCCATTGCAGCCATCCACAACCTCCATTTGCGCTCCATTGACATTTCCCATGCATTCCTGAATGGAGTCATGGATGTCAAGGTCTACATGCATCAGCCAGAGGGATTCCATCAGGGTCCTCGCAATCTTGTTTGCCAGTTGGACAAGGCCATCTATGGGACAAAGCAGGGAGGCAGAATGTGGAACCAGAAGATGCACACTGTGCTTGAAAAACTCGGATTCAAGCGTACTTATTCAGACTCTGCCATCTATGTCTTTAACAGAGCTGATGTGCGCATTATCCTGCCTGTCTTTGTTGATGACATGACACTGGCATCCACTTCTACCTCTGCACTTGACCAAGCTGTCAAGGACCTCTCCCTGCACTTTAAGCTTCGTGATCTTGGCCCTACTTCTTACCTACTTGGCATTTCCATCACTAGAGACCTAAGTAATCGCACCATCTCCCTCTCCCAACATCAGTACACTCTGGACATTCTGGAGCGCTTTGGCATGAAGGACTGCAAGCCTGTGTCCACTCCCATGGATCCTGGTTTGCGCCTCACCAAGGACATGTCTCCCAAAACATCCAGTGATGCTGCTTTGATGAAGGACATTCCCTACCTTGCTGCTGTTGGTGCTCTGATGTATCTGGCCACTACCACTCGTCCTGACATTGCCTACACTGTTGGAGTCCTTGCCAGATATAACTCTAATCCTGGTCTTACTCACTGGAGCGCTGTCAAGCACTTGCTCCGCTACTTGCAAGGCACCCTTGATCATTCCCTTGTCCTTGGTCCTGATCCCAATTCCACTGAACTCTTCACCACTTTCTCTGATGCTGATCATGGTGGTGACAAGGACTCTGGTCGTTCTACTGGTGCCTATATTGTCAAGATGGGATCTGGTGCTATCTCCTGGAGCTCCAAGCTTCAGAACATTGTTGCTCTGTCCACCACTGAAGCAGAATACATTGCTGCTGTTGAGGCTGGAAAAGAGATTTGCTGGATGCGAAATTTGTTGAAGGAAATGGGCTATCCTATCACCTCTCCTTCCACCCTTCATATTGACAACCAATCTGCCATCTCTGTATCCAAGAACCCTGAGCACCATGGTCGGATGAAACACCTTGATCTGCGATGGCATTGGTTGAGAGATGTTGTTGACTCTGGGCAGATTGCTCCTACCTTTGTTCCCACTGCTGAAATGCCTGCAGACTTGTTGACCAAGGCTCTTGCCAAGCCTAAAGTGGAAGTGTTCAGGAAGATGATGGGACTTATTAGATCAGGGGGGAGCTGATGCTTGGGAGGTGCAGCATCAGGGGGGAGTGTTAGTTTTGGTGATTCTGCACCTTTGTGCTACCTATATATTTTCATTCCTTTCTCTATCTATTCTTCTATCATTCACTATTGATTGTGTTCTCTATTATTTCGCCTTTGTGGCTGCTTTGTTTACCTTTGTTTACAAAACTTCGGACAGTACTGCAGAGTCCAATGCTTCCTATTCTCTAGTTACTCACATTGGACTCTAGGTACTGTATACCTGTCATACTCTCTAATAATATAGTTACTCACATTGGACTCTAGTTCCAGTCCCTGATTGCTCTCAGCAAGTGGCTAGACACTTCCTTCAAGCTTTGTTCTTAATACCACTTGCTATCTGCGGATCTACCTCTTTCCAGCTGAGTATTGGATCTCAATCTCCGACTATCCACACTATAGTTTTTGAAAATGTATATAAAAGGTATTCATAATAAACCCTGGTCCAAACAGTTGTCAGGGGGTGGTCCGCTTGTTAAGCTGTCAACCCTTCTCCAGACTGGCGGAGGCAAGTGCCCAGCCTGGTCAGAGGTATTTAAAGAAGAAGATTTTGTATTCTAAAACTAATCAACAGTGGTTCCACACCAACTGCTGAGCTAAGGTACTCCACTTCACGCTGGGGGCCACATATCTGAAATTTATTGTTTCTTCTCCCAAATCACTACAAGGCTGTCGCTAGGAGCGCACCTATCTGCTATGCGGGATATTCCCAAACAATAATAATATCCCCTTAACCCTGGGGTCCGGGTTTGCACAATGTGCAAATGGATCAAGCCCTTTGACACCATGCACTTTGCTGCATCAATGGCTATATGGCCAAGGCACTTGTGAAGTTTGGTGGCAGATATGCGCTCAACAGCTGCATTGGCGCTTTTGTGGCGGAGGTTTGTGGCTCACAACTGGTACACACCACCCACTTTAGGTATGTGCCCTCTTATTTTTCCTCTTGGGTCATAAATGACACATTCGCCATTCTCAAAGACAGATTTGTAGCCTGCCTTGTCTATACAGCCAATTGAAATCGGGGTGTAGGCCACATTTGGTGCGTATAACACATCTTTCAGGCACACTTGTGTGTCTCTATGGGTGCTGTTGGGGACACTTATAATCATATCCCCTGTTCCTACAGCAGGGAAGGAGTCCTGGTTTGCCATGCTTATAGGGTAAGGTGCAATTGTGCAGTAATTGAGTAGGAGGTGTTGGTGAGGGGTGAAGTGACTTGTAGCACCGGAGTCATAGATTTCAATGGGCTTCTTGGGTCTTGTGCTCATAGCGAGCTGGTGAGCAAGGGCACTCCATGCACCTTCTTCTTGAAAATCTGATAGGCTCGCACTGTTACATTTGACGTGAACAGCAAGGTTCGCTTTTTCAGGTCTCTTTCCTTTTGTATCACCCACCTGTCCCTCTTCTTTTTTATCTCCTGGTGAGTCACCCTTTGACTTGTTCTTTGCAGGGCGCTTATGCTTCTCGCTGGGGCACTGGTGTGACCCATGTCCCTTTCCACTGCAGTTCCAGCATTCAAGCTTGCTGGCATCTTTGTTGTCTTTGCCGCCAGACAATTTTCCCTTTCTGTAATGACCTTTTCCGCCTCAATTTCCACGTTTGGACAATCCCTGTCCTCCGGTGGCTGACATCGCAATGTCTTCAGATTTTGCTGTTGGGCGTTTTCTGAATATAATCTGGCAGTCATATTCTTAGAGAAGGTACGAGATCAGTGTCTCTGGGTCCAAAGTCTGCTTTGACATATGTGCAGATGCTGACAGGTGCGACACGTAGGTGGCGTATGAGTGTGGTAGAGGCATGATGATGCTGGAGGTGAGTTCTTTGTCTGCTATTTGGACTCATGCTGTGCTGAGCTGTTCCCATAGTGCGTGGATCTTGTCCAAATGTGTGCGCAAGTCTCCTTTCTTGGCGCAGCGTAGGTTCAACAACCTTTCTCTCAGCTCGGACTGAACTAACTCTGTTTGGTTCTTGTTTTCTTGACAGATCATGGCCCACATGTTGGCGACAGTGGGCTTATTTAGGATCCTTCACAGCATTGAATCAGGTATAGTGCGACCTAATATGTTTCTTGCACGGTACTCCTTTTTCAACCAGGAATCAAGTGCTTCTTGATTGGCCTTGCTGACTGCTGCAGGAGGAGATGTTGTCGCTGTGGCCTGGCCAGCAGTCTGGCTAGTGGTCTGGGATAGTGGTATTGGCTTTTTTGCTGTGCTATGGAGGTGCTCGACACAGTCTTGGTCAGCACGGGCCCATTAGAGGATGTATTTGCGTACCTAATGTAAACCAAAATACTAGGTACAAGGTAAGTACATTACTAAAGATAAAAGAAAAGGTATAAGATCCTCACCTCAGACTTCATGGGTGAAGCTCTGAGGTGGGCATTTGTTGCTATGAGGGTTTTTAAAGAAAGACGGAAGTATAACCAAGGAGAAAATTGGCCATCAAATACACATGGGCCATCCAACCACTACACCTTCCTAGTATGGTGCCCTGCACCATACTTTCTCTTCATACAACGCTTGTCTTCATAACACATAGGCATATTGGAAGCCTGCTCTTTGATATGAGGAGTGGAGATACAGTTATTGTTTATTTATGAGGCAGTATGGACTGCAGGAAAAAGAGTTTCATTTGTGTTTAGCACATATAAGACTTTTGATGAGGAAAAAGAGAAACCAAGTGTGAGGCAACATTAAACTATAACAAAAACAATACCCGTCTCCGACTGCACTTGCAGGGAGTAAGAGGTACAAATGAGTTTGAGGTTAACAGATGCTAGAGATTATAGCAGGTAGAGGACTGAGAGTAAACTCAAGGGTTTCTGATGAGCAGTAAAGCAGGTTATTCAAGTAATAAAAAACTAAAAAACAATACATGAGTATGTAGGGTTTTTATAGCTAATTGTCTATCTCTCAGACCAGAAGTACAATAAAAGAAAAGTGGTCTGAGGATGAAACTATCCAATAAGAAAAAAGAACAACTATCATACAACTTCAGGTATTGATCAGCAGTTGAGAAAATGTACTAATAATAGGTAGTGTCATGCATGTTCAGAAACTGTATCCTTATGATGAGGTACAATCCTGACTAAAGTGTCTATTAAATTATCCAGGCACTGATGGGACTTGGAGCTGGTTGGCAAGATCTCAGCTACTAGTCCTTGTCCATTGTGCTGGCTGGCTGGGAGTACTACCGAGTCTCTGATCTGCAATATGAAGTGGTAACAATGGTTAAGAAAGCCTGTTAGGGCTATGAGAAGCAAGATGGCAAAGGATACCTCTAGCCCTAGAGCCAGAGGTGTAATGGGGAAAGTGTTTGAGGACAAAAACATGGAACAAAAAGATAAGAAAACATAAATGGTCCTTACACCAAGAGCATGTACTATTTATAATTCCACCAAAGCTAAGTGTAATACTCAAGCTGTTTGATGGTATACTTCATACATGACATCCAGAGTAAACATGGAAAAGGGTTTTTGGAGTCACTGTACCGTTGAATATAACCCAGGTTAAATTCAATACTGTGTGAGTGAGTGAGTGAAAAAGATCATTAGATTGAATCACTATCTATAAGTGAAGCACTCCCCAAGTTTACAATAATGTATCAGAGCTGATTTCAATAGGCAGCAAAGATTTAATATATCGTAGCATGTACTGTGACTGGCAAAAAGCCTGTGCAAAGACATCCTTGTGTGCAGCATAGGGAACTTTGTGAGCCAGACTTATTAATATGATGTTATGTTGCTTAATCTTGATAAAAAAAATGAGCACAAAGAACATAAAAAGGCTTGCAACCTTGGGCTACTGGGACCAGAAGAGGAGGACCAGAAACGTAGGAAAATGGTGCACTTTTATCCTGACATGGTTCATGCACTATCACAGCTGACATTGACAATACAACTACAGAAGCATTATATTAGGTGAGTATAATGAGAAGGCAGGCATAAAGCCAAGTCCCCACTGACACTTGCAAGGCGATGGAAGAGATGTCATATCCGGGAACCTCCGGAGGCAAACTCAAATACAAACACATGGTACAGTCCTCACAGAATACTTCCTGAAGCCACAAAGTAGTCCAATTTTTGGCAATAGTAAAGGTGCAATGTTCAAGGTAGCTTCATGAAATCCTAATAATTTTGTCCAGGGAGGCCCTTCATAATTATGTTTGAAATTTGCTACCACAAATCCAGCTCCTCAGAGGGAACTATAGGTATAGTCTAGCACCATATCATTCATAAATGTTAACCTTGGGTCCATTTTTTTGGGCATAATACACAAGAAATTATGACCATTAGTTCTATTTATTAATGCAGGTAATTAATCAATGAGAACTTATTCAACAACATTGAAAGAGTGTCTCTGACCTTTGAAAACAGCATTTTAGACAATGTGACTGTGCTATAACGCTGCCTCAGTTTAAATTGCTCATAATCAATCACTGCACTTTTGAGTAAAATATCAACTTGTATTTTTCTGGTGAAATCCTAGATAATATGCAAATAATGGTTGGGTAATGTTCTATTTCAGGTAATACCACATTTTTATTTCGGCATTTTGACTTTGATGCTGTGAGTTGATCATCAATATCATACTAGCTAGCTGGTGCTTAAAATACAAGACATTTCTAAATCTCTCTAAGTGCGCTTCTCTAAGTTCAACCACTGCATCACCATCAGTCCCATCCAACAAAACCACCAATATTATTTTTACTCAAATCACCTCAGGACTACTAGTAGCACATCTACATGATTATAATACATATCTAGCCCATCAATGTCTGGACAGTATCTCTGGTGTTTGTTTTCAACATGCTCCAAAGCCCCTGATTGTTGACTCTGGCAGCTTGTCAAAATCCCCCAGAGACATGTCACAGCCAATGAACTAAGACAGGCCAAAATAAGACTTGTGGGTAAACAAGAATGAATTGCTGAATGAGCATATAGCCAATGTATTGGCTCATATGGGGCTAGAATCCTGTTGATTGTGGCACCCTCTTCAATATATTCAAAGCCTGGTGAGTTTGGTTTGTCCATTTGCTGGTTATTATTAACTGAATGGTTTTATTTTTGAGGCCCTCTCTCAGTCCTTGCGACAGCCTCAGCAACTTAGAATGACAGTATGGATGGCTCTTGTCTTGCTGGTCCCTTGGAGCTGACTCAGACACTTCTGTGTAGTCGTGTTTAGCCTGGACATCTTCATCATGGTTGATCAATCTCCTCTTGTGAATTATAATCTTTAGGGAAGTCCCTTTTTGCCGCTTTTGCCCTGTTTGGTCTGAGTCTTCAATGTCATTGACTTTCAAGTTTTTTCTTGTTTGTGAAGCTGTCCTCATGCTTACACCCAGTGCTTTTTACAGTCTTTCTCAAGGCATGCACCTGTTTTATTTAGTCTAGGAGTGGGAGTGCTGAAATTTGTAGATGGGAGGAATAATCATATAGGCTATCATAGCTGTACATGTAGCTATAATGAAATCTTTTGTGTTGCTGTACTACAAGGTCATACCCAATAAGGAAAGAAAAATGATGATAAGATTATTGTGTTATTATCCTTCATGTTATTTGCTTATTATTTTGGTATTATTGAATTTAAAACTCTAATAATCCTAAGGTAGGGCTCATGCACACACCACTAACATCACATGATAAACCATGTCTAGGACATTACTTTTTGCAGAAAGTTAATGGCACTTGTAAATTGTATTTTCAAGCTAAAAAAAATTGCACAGAAAGCTTTGTCGTTCAATTCTCCACAACTCTGTGCGAGCCAATTTTTGAAATTGTGAGATTTACAAGTGCCATTAAGAATATGGAGATAAATACGGTTATTTGCTGCATGACAAAAAGGGATACACCAAAAAAGCGAACAACAATTGACGCACACATTCTGTCTTCATGCCTCAGACTGCATAATGCCAAAATGCTCATTGAAGAACCTCCAAAATCTGGCACCGCATACTTTTGGTGTCAGTAAATGTACCAGGAAAAGTAGGGAGCTTCAGATGGACAAAGAATATCAGAACAAAGTGCAGACAAACCGGTGACTACCACCAACCATTGGACATGCACTGACTGCATTTGTAGTCCGGAAGACACAACCTTGGGGCACTGGAGCACAACGAAAACAACACTCAGAAGAAGAGGAAGAGGTGGGAGTGGTTACCCATTTGGTAGGAACAAGTTAGTTGTTGGTAGACAACAGGAGGACTCGCTGAGTCCTTCCCCATGTATTGCTCCTGTATATATACTAAAATACATGAGGTACTGTACAGTTGTAAATAAAGTTTAAAGTCCAATGTCTAGCATGTGACCGGTCACATGATGAGTCTAGACATTGGTCAGGTGTTGTGTCACATGACTTGGTCATGTGACTATGAAAAGTCGAAAATGTAAAGTAAAGTAAATGGTCACATAACTGGTCATGTGACTTGGAAAAATAAAAGTAAAAGTGCAAAAAGTGAAGCGTAAGTAGGTACTGGTACGTCAATTGTAACATCATTCAGCCCCCCACTTCAAGACTCGTTGAATACTATACCTAGTGCTACAACTGCCAACACTGTACATCACCCTTTCTGGCTGAATGTTGACCTTCTTCTTGAGGCATCTGAAATCCTTGAACGGCAAGGATTTGGTACAGCTGAATTGCTACTGTCTCCACCACCATCTGATGCATTGGAGATGGTCAACTTTCTGACTACTGCAGATGAGGACCTTGATGTCTCTGTACCTGCCAGTGAAGGAGTTATTCATAAGCCAGGAAGGTGGTCAGATAACAAGAGTGACTGTGAGGATGGTGATGAAATATTTGGCATGGACCATGGTAGGCATGGGTGCACACTAAACAAGGACATTAGTGGCAGTCCTAGTAGTGGGGCTTTTGCATACCATCTCTGAAAGCCACTTACTGTAGTTGCTGCAACAGGGGCTTTGAAAGATATTCATGCTATTATGAAACCCCCACAAGCACTTGGACAAGGCTACAAAGACCCAGGCCTTGATATATACTCTTGTGAATGTTTGGAGGCAATGCATACATTCCTACATCATTATACCAACACCAAGTGTATGGCTCCTAGATATCAGCATCTATGACTGCGGCACATGGATTGGGGAGAAATACCTGGTTTGCACGGCAACTACGTACAAATACAAAGCTCTACATTGAGCATTGACTCAGCTTGCCAAGTAATCCATACGGAGGATAGAACCAATCCCGCCTTGAAGACAGTGATATTGCACAGGCCCAGAAGGCCATGGGTATCCTATTGGAACATTATCCAGATGAAGATCACATTTTGGTCTTTGACAATGCTCCCACTCACACAAAACATGCAGACAATGCTATCTCTGCTCAAAAAATGCCTAAATTTGTAACAATCAAGAGTTAGTTACTCTGGCACACACAAGAACACACTATAAAGAAGATGTTGAGGGAGTGGTTACCCCTTAAGCTGCAGAGAGTTTGTTGGTATACAACAGGCGGACTCGCTAAGGAGTCTCCTGGATTTATTGGGGTATATATACTAATACAGAGTGTTTGTACTTATGTACTATACAGTTGATAAAGTCAGTGGCTGATGATGTCATGGGGCCTAGCCCGCATGACCAGCTCCACTGTGTGAGAGAGTTGTATCTAAAATAAGAAGAAAGCAATGCGGCGCGAGAAAGAGGAGTTTGAACAAAAGGGGAAGTGCCACGTGGCACCATGTGTGAAAGCTAAAGTGTACAAGGTTAAAGCGGAGAATGAAAAAGAAGGAAAGGTCCGAAAATTGTTTTATCGTAACACTACCCCCCTTCTAAGGTTCGACTTCCAGGTGAGACCAAATACCGGAGGCGGTAGTTAAATTTTCGGGCATAGTTTGAAAAAGGGAATTAAAAAGTTTTGAATCCATGCCTCTAAGCTTCCTAGGAGCTGAGGGGTTCTTAGAATAAAATTTGCGAACAGCGTTGCGGGAATTGTTCAGATAGGCTTCTGGTTCCCACGTTCTGTCCTTGTCTCCATAGCCCTTCCATAGGACTAGGAACTCTAATTTGCCACGCTTCAAGCGTGCATCCACCACTCGTTCAACTTTGAACTCTTCTTCACCTTCCTGGGTGACTACAACCGGTCCGGGCTGGTCTACACGCTGTCCCGGCAGCGGCCCTTTGTAGGGTTTTACACGGCTAATGTTGACCGTGGGTACTACCCTCATCCGTTTTGGGAGTTCCAGCTCCACTGTGTTGGGTTTGACTTCCTTAATCCGGTAAGGGCCAATCCATTTTTCGGTCAGTTTTCTAGACTGCCGATCTTTTAACTTTAAGTGGTCGGTGTCTAACCAGACCAGGTCGCCGACCTTGTAGTCAGGGGCCTTAGAGTGTCTATGCTCTGCCCTGTCTTTCATCTGCTCTGCAGTTTTGAATAGCGCTTTGCGCGTTTCATCTAAGACAGACTTCATGTCTTTGGCCATGTTCCCAGCAGCCTTGTTCTTGCTTTTACCAGGTTCTACACCCATTCTGGGGAGGTACAATCTAGTAACCTCGAAGGGTGCTTTTCCTGTAGCCGACGACTGTTTAATATTGTATGAGAACTGGGCTATCTTTAGCCACTTAGCCCAATCTGTCTGCCTGTCATTAATAAATATCCGGAGATATTGTTTCAACTCCTGGTTGAGTCTCTCCATTTGTCCATCAGTCTGCGGATGGAACACCGTTGATAATTTAGGTTTGATGCCCAGCATCTGGCATAGTTCTTTCGTAAACTCGCTGGCGAATTGTGGTCCTCTATCAGAGATAACCGTTTCTGGTAACCCATGGATAGACCATACAAAATCTTTAAATAAATCTGCCGTACCAGTGGCGGTAATGGTTTTGTTGGTGGGAATAAATACCACTTCTTTGGAGAAGCGATCTACTACCACCATTACTGAATCATACCCATTTGACTTGGGCAGATCCGTTGTGAAATCAACCAATATATCTTGCTAGGGACCAGCTGGTATCGGATTTGGCATAAGTTTACCGGCCAGCGGTTGGTGAGAATTCTTAGCCATGGCACATCAGACAGGATTTTACGTAGTCCTGTACATCTTTGACCATGCCAGGCCACACGTAGTTTCTGGAGATCAACTCCATTGTTCGTTGCCACCCAGGGTGCCCAGCCACTGGAGTGTCGTGATGTCTGTCTATTGCCTTGATCCTTGCGGACTCGGGCACATAGATTTTGTCTTAAAATGGAAGAGCCCGTCTTCCCATAAATAGTTTTCATTGCCATCAAGGCGTGCCTTCTCTTCTGAGGAGATGTCTTTCTTGAAGACTTCCAGAAGATCGGAATCCTGCCCAATTCTAACATTGGCAACCCTTGATTGGTCTATCAGGGTAACACCTTTTTTGTCATCTTTGATGCTGTTGGCATGATCCTCTCTTCTGGACAAAGTGTCCGCTTTCCCCATAGAGCTTCCAGGCTTATGAATTAATTTATAATTAAACCTTGACAAGTATACCACGTAGCGGGCCTGTCTTCAGTTTAAGTCTCGGGCCGTCATCAAATACTCCAGATTCTTATGATCAGTCCAAATTTCAAATTGGTGCCTAGCACCTTCTAAGTAGTGCCGCCAGTGCTCCAGAGCTCTATTGATGGCCAGCATCTCCTTATCATAGATTTGATAGTTGTGCTCTGTAGGCGACAAACTATGCGATAAATAGGCACAAGGCCTCCAAAGATTGTCAGGGCATTTAATTGATAGAACAGCCCCGGTAGCAAAATCAGAAGAGTCGGTTTCTAGCCGGAACTCTTTGTCCAATTCTGGGAATGCTAATATGGGCGCCGTTGTAAACGCCTGTTTAAGCTTATCAAAAGCTTCTTATTCCTTGGCGCCCCAGTGCCAAACAATGTCCTTTTTAGTGAGATTGTTCAACGGTCTCGTGATTTTTGCAAAGTTTTTGATAAACCTTCGGTAGAAATTGCCTAAGCCAAGGAAGGCCCTAACTCCTTTGACGCAAGTAGGTTCTGGCCAGTCCAATATAGCTTGAACTTTATCAGGATCCATCCTGATTCTGTTCTGGCCTATGATCATACCGAGGAAGTCTACTTCCTTCACTTTAAAATTACATTTTTTGGGTTTGACGAATAGGTCCCGTTCCTGTAAGCGTCAAAGGACTTCTTGCACGATCCTGTCATGCTCAGCCTCATTGTCCAACTTTGTAAATATTAACAAATTGTCAATGTAAATGACAACACAGTTTTCCATATCCGCAAAGATCTCATTCATCATGCTCTGGAAGGTCGCCGGTGAGTTGGTCAACCCAAAGAACATAACAAGGGGTTCAAAGGATCCTCGGTGGCACATGAACATGGCCTTTTAAGCATCTTCTTCTTTGATGCGTACATTATTGTACCCCCATCTAAGATCCATCTTTGTTAAGATTTTGGCGCCAGCCAATTTGTCTACTAGCTGACTGATCAAAGGCAGCGGATATGCATTTTTAACCGTGTACTCATTCAAGTAACAATAGTCCATAATCATATGCTTCTTACCATCCTTTTTTGGAATGAAGAACACCGGGGACGTCATAGGGCTTTTGGAAGGTCTGATATAACCCTTTCTAAGCTGTTCATCTATGAAACTCAATACCTCATCTCTTTCTGGAGAGTGGTATCATGTGTCCTTTCCTCGGTTTGAAGGTGTCCTTCAAATCTATAGCATGGTCCCAAGGCTTAGCCTCTGGGAAGCGCTCTGATTTATGTTTTGAAAAGACTTTCCAGAAGTCATGGTACTCGGGAGGTACCAGCCTCTTAATCTCTTCTTCGGGTTTTACCTCATCATCGTCACCGTTGATCTTTTCTGAAGATCTGAGCTCATAAACGTGACCAGTGTTTATCTTCTCAAGATGCTCGTTGTGACGGACATGATTCGGTTTACCCAAGTTTACACACTCCTGAGGGCAACGTGACAATGTGACAACCCCTGTCTGCCAGTCAATCTCAGGATTGTGTTTAAATGGCCAGGTCCAGCCCAAGATTAAATTAATCTTCCCTAGTTGGGTAGCTTTGGCGGTGACTCGTTCTCCGTGTCCTTGGTATTCGACCACAAAAAAACATTTGTGTGTGATACAGCCACCTGTGTTAAGCGTACCATCAACATTATAGATGGGAATAGATACATCTAATTTTATAAGGGGAAGTCCAATTTGCTCCGCCCAGGCCTGATCTATGAAGATTCCGTTAGCGCCTGAATCAAGCAGTGCGCTGGTTGGGTGTACTATGCCCCGGGCAAGGTTTTCCACACCAACATCTAAGCGGATCTCTTTTTGGAATAAATATGTGCGCATCAACACACGCCTTGGGATTTCGGCAAAGGGTGGCTCCAACAAAGAAGAAGAGGTATCAAATGTTACATGTTTTTCTATTTTATTTTTACCAGAATCAAGCACCCTATTGTTTGTCTTGCCGGGGCCACACTCCAAGGGAGACACTGGTGCAGCGGTAGTATTATAAATATTACAGTCACAATGCTTCATACAAGTACATACTTCCAATAACAAATTTAGAAATCTATTTACAAATTGGGGAGCCATCCCCGTCTTTCCTTTATTGCTCGTGCAACACCCCGGAGCAGGGGCCACCTTGTTGTGGTTTACTTCGTTGTTCATAGGAGCGAAGGCACCCAAGTGACCTAAGCTCCGAACTCTTTTCCCTGAGCCTTCATTTCAGCAGCCTGCTGATCGTAGAAGAAGGCCCGGATTTTGTCGTACAAACAACCGGCCAGAGTCTGGAGCCGATTGTCCGGTTTCTCGGACTCTAATTGGCGCGCCTGGCGCCCTTGGTTATTTTTTTGTTGGGCAGCCTGCACCCCGTTTCTGCAATCTCGGGACATGTGTCCCTCTTGGCCACAGTTGTAACAGTTGCCCTTGAATCTGCGCATCTGTCCGCCTTGGACCGTGCCGATATCCATAGGAGCACCCTGTCCTGGCTGCAGCCCGAACGGCTTGAACCCGTGAGAGTGATTATGATGGTTTGATGACCCAGGGCGCCTCTGGGATTGGTTGTTTTTGGTGGTCTTGCCACCTTGGTGCATTTTGTAGAGCTCTATGGCCCTACCTATTTTTTGAACCTCCTCTGCTGCTTGAGAGAGATTCTCATTTCTCATATCCTGCAGATAAAGCTGTTCTGCAATGTGGGGGTTCACATTGCGTTCCAGCAGCTCTACTGCATGATCATTACCAAGACCCCCTTGGATGGAGAGGGCCAGGAACCGGGTTACGAAATCATCCGTCCTCATGTTGCCTTGTTTGAAGGAACGGATTTGCTGACGCGCCCAGTCACGCTCAGCTTGCGGCTTGAAATATTTTTTGATCTCTACTTTGAGATTGTCCCAGGTGTGCCACACTCCCACGGTATAGCACTCCTGAAGCCTTACTTGGGCGTATCGACCTGCCACAGGTCCTTTTAGTCGAGATAGCACCGCAGTGGCTACCTCAAAGTCATCGGCAAATGCGTCCCAGTTTGCCTTGACCCAAATCTGGAGCTTGATCTACCATTCAGCGAATCGCGCTCTGTCTCCTTTGAAGGCGCCAGGGTCAGCGACAACTTTGACTTTCTTGTTGAACTTTTTCTCTACCGAGGGGTTTGCCGCAGGGGGATTTGCCTGCAGCTCGGCGAGTTGAGTGGTCAACGCCTGAATCTGCGCACGCATGTTGTGCAGCAGGGCATTGATATCTGGTTGCGATGACATGTCGACTTGTTCTCTTTGTAAAGTAATAAAAAAAACGTAACTGGGGGTCCCCGCTTGCTATTTGCGGATCTACCTCTTCCCAGCTGAGTATCGGATCTCAATCTCCGACTACCCACACTATAGTATTTTGAAAATTTATATAAAAGTTATAGTATTAAACCCTGGTCTGAATGGTTGTCAGGGGGTGGTCCGCTTGTTAAGCTGTCAACCCTTCTCCAGACTGGCGGAGGCAAGTGCCCGGTGTCATGCACCAAAGTTGATTGGTAGCATGGACAGGTGTCAATAACGAAGCGAATATTCAAAAAGACTCGCCTTTGCGCCACACAGGCACAGTGCCACGTGGAATAGTAATTAATATTGCCCTTTTTGAACTTGTGGCTGATCAGCACCACCTCTATTAGGCAATCCAGTCACGCTCACCTTTGCTTTTCCATCCGGTACTTTCCGCATTTCGGCATTTCGGCAAATTTTCGCGTCGCCACTGGCTACACATTGCATTGCGCCCTCGCTTTTGTCGTTTCCCTTACTCCCCTTCCTTTGCCTAGCCCCACCATGGGCCCCTTCCTCTCCTTTTTATTCTCACCCGACGGTCGTTTCTGGGTCCCCATTTTAGTTCACCTCCTCGTCACCTCCACCCTCCTCCTCCTCATCTTCTTTGCACCCCCACCATTTCTGATGTCACCACTTCCTATCCGCTTCCGTCGCCGATCCGTTGACTACCACGTGCCACTGCTGATATCAGCAAAGCCCCGGCGGCCGGTCCAAATAGGGCAACAAGTCCATCTTCATGACGTCGATCTGCCATCATATACTATCAAAACATCGGTCGCTCGTCTTGCCTGGTTGGAGCGTGGGTGGGTAGTTTTTGAGCTGGAGAAGGTTCATCCCCTTGCGTTGCCCATGTTCATTGCTGTCCCATTCACTTGGGTACACTTATCATTTGTCCATCGTCTTCGCTACAGCTACACCTACCACACGCTGCCTGGGACTCACTTGTTCCAAATTGGAACTACTCCTCTCCCTCCCTCGTTTGATCAGGTGGTCCAACACAACCAGTCCATTGGTAAGGCCATGGAACTGTCAGATTTGGACTAGGTGGTGGACCGGTGGCTCCAGTTTCTTTTTTTCAGCAGAACATTCATTTACAGTGCGATTATTTTTGATTTTTGAATCATTTTTATGGACACATATTTTTTTAGAATGCCTGACTGACAATAAAGGAACTGTGTTGATACTGATAGTGTTTTGCCTTGCTCTTTTTTTACTGCATCTTCCCATGACATCATGATTTTCCTGCTCTCTTTTTGCTATTGGACTTTACTTTATGGCTGTACAAACCTGTGATATTACTCACAGCATTTATTGTTCTATCCCTTTCTTTTCTTTTTTTGACAATCTTATCCTGTACTACCTACGCAGGATTCGTCAGCGTACATTCCTTCCTTCATATTCTTTCTCATTCTTTTTGCACAGCTATACTGTGCATAGCCTACTTCTCTTTTACTATATAAACCCCTGTATTTTACCTTGTAAAAAAAAAAGAACAAAGAACTCGATTCCAGACTTCTTCTCTAATCTTAAGTCCACTTCTTACTGCTACTTGTGATCCAGTGTGGTCACAACACTTCCCACTTCTACCACTGTTAACTGCTGTCATCGTCACTCGTCACTTTTGAAAGTGATTGTCATCCCCTTCGATTAGAGTCCTTCTGAGCACTACAGTTTGTGCATCAGGAGCCTGCTATCACTGGGAACCTCGTCACCTCGTCATCCTCGTTGTTCTCAAACCTACCTTGTGCTACGATTAGCAAGGTAGTGCTCGTCTATACTCGCCACAAACCCCCTATCTTTCTATAAATTCAACTATCCCTCCTCCTCAAAACCCACACTCATACACCACTGGGTTTTACTTTGAAGGATCTTTATACGTACCACCCCACGAACAACCAGACCACTCCACTGTTCTAGGAGGCAAAGCCCATAAACAAGTTCCGTGGAATCTGGGAGGATTGTGTGTTAGTTTGTTTTGTGTGTGGTTTTCTAACAACAGTTCTCATCATCGACACCGGCCTGGTCAGAGGAAAGAGAAAGTGAAGTTTTGTATGTAAATTCTAATCAGCAGTGATTCCACACCGACTGCTGAGCTAAGTACTCCCTTTAACGCTGGGGGCTGCGTATCAAAGGTTTTGGTTCTTCTCCCAAAGCACTACAAGGCCGTCGCAAAGAGCGCACCTATCTGCTATGTGGGATATTCCCAACCAATAACCAAATCTCCTTCACCCTGGAGTCCGGGTGCCCAGTGGGACTTTTTGCACAACGTGCGAGAGAGTAGAGGAGCGAGTCCTAATGTAACAACCAAGAGTTAGTTACTCTGGCGCACACAAGAACACACTATAAAGAAGATGTTGAGGGAGTGGTTACCCCTTAAGCTGCAAAGAGTTTGTTGGTATACAACAGGCGGACTCGCTAAGGAGTCTCCTGGATTTATTGGGGTATATATACTAATACAGAGTGTTTGTACTTATGTACTATACAGTTGATAAAGTCAGTGGCTGATGATGTCATGGGGCCTAGCCCGCATGACCAGCTCCACTGTGTGAGAGAGTTGTATCTAAAATAAGAAGAAGGCAATGCGGCGCGAGAAAGAGGAGTTTGAACAAAAGGGGAAGTGCCACGTGGCACCATGTGTGAAAGCTAAAGTGTACAAGGTTAAAGCGGAGAATGAAAAAGAAGGAAAGGTCCGAAAATTGTTTTATCGTAACAAAATTTATTCCAAAGCAAGGGAATAATTGGGGGGTGGAGGTAAATGCATGTAACAAACAAGGACAAACCATCCATGGGCTTGATGGAAAGCCTATAAAGACAAAGATTTGGATGGCTGATAGAAAACTTAACAACAATACACCTCAGTCGTTCTATTTTCCTCAATGGCATCCCCGTTGTCGAAGATGAGAACTGCTGTTAGAAAACCACACACAAAAACAAACTAACACACAATCCTCCCAGATTCCATGGAACTTGTTTATGGGCTTTGCCTCCTAGAACAGTGGAGTGGTCTGGTTGTTTGTGGGGTGGTACGTATAAAGATCCTTCAAAGTAAAAACCCAGTGGTGTATGAGTGTGGGTTTTGAGGAGGAGGGATAGTTGAATTTATAGAAGATAGGGGCTTAGTGACGAGTATAGATGAGCACTACGTTGCTAATGGTAGCACAAGGTAGGTTTGAGAACGACAAGGATGACGAGGTGACAAGGTTCCCAGTGATAGCAGGCTCCTGACGCACAAACTGTAGTGCTCAGAAGGACTCTAATCGAAGGGGATGGCAATCACTTTCAAAAAGTAACAAGTGACGATGACAGCAATTAACAGTGGTAGCAGTGGGAAGTGTAGTGACCACACTGGATCACAAGTAGCAGAGAGTAGTGAACTTGAGATTAGAGAAGAAGTCTGGATTGGAGTTTTTGTTTTTTTACAAGGTAAAATACAGGGGTTTATATAGTGAAAGAAAAGTAGGCTATGCACAGTATAGCTGTGCAAAAAGAATGAGAAAGAACATGAAGGAAGGAATGTACGCTGACAAATCCTGCGTAGGTAGTACAGGATAAGATTGTCAAAAAAAGGAAAAGAAAGGGATAGAACAATGAATGCTGTGAGTAATGTCACAGGTTTGTACAGCCATAAAGTAAAGTCCAATAGCAAAAAGAGAGCAGGAAAATCATGATGTCATGGGAAGATGCAGTAAAAAAAAGGCAAGGCAAAACACTATCAGTATCAACACAGTTCCTTTATTGTCAGTCAGGCATTCTAAAAAATATGTGTCCATAAAAATGATTCAAAAAATCAAAAATAATCACACTGTAAATGAATGTTCTGCTGAAAAAAAGAAACTGGAGCCACCAGTCCACCACCTAGTCCAAATCTGACAGTTCCATGGCCTTACCAATGGACTGGTTGTGTTGGACCACCTGATCAAACGAGGGAGGGAGAGGAGTAGTTCCAATTTGGAACAAGTGAGTCCCAGGCAGCGTGTGATAGGTGTAGCTGTAGCGAAGACGATGGACAAATGATAAGTGTACCCAAGTGAATGGGACAGCAATGAACATGGGCAACGCAAGGGGATGAACCTTCTCCAGCTCAAAAACTACCCACCCACCCTCCAACCAGGCAAGACGAGCAACCGATGTTTTGATAGTATATGATGGTAGATCAACGTCATAAAGATGGACCTGTTGCCCTATTTGAACTGGCCGCCAGGGGCTTTGCTGATATCAGCAGTGGCACGTGGTAGTCAACGGATTGGCAACAGAAGCGGATAGGAAGTGGTGATATCAGAAATGGTGGGGGTGCAAATAAGATGAGGAGGAGGAGGGTGGAGGTGACGGAAAAGTGGATTAGAATGGGGATCCAGAAACAACCGTCAGGTGAGAATAAAAAGGAGAGGAAGGGGCCCATGGTGGGGCTAGGCAAAGGAAGGGGAGTAAGGGAAACGACAAAAGCAAGGGCGCAATGCAATGTGTAGCCAGTGGCGACGCAAAAATTTGCCGAAATGCGGAAATGCGGAAAGTACCGAATGGAAAAGCAAAGGTGAGCGTGACTGGATTGCTATTCCATGTGGCACTGTGCCTGTGTGGTGCAAAGGCGAGTCTTTTTGAATATTCGCTTCGTTATTGACACCTGTCCATGCTACCAATCAACTTTGGTGCATGACACCGTGCAGACATCTTCAAAGGCATGGCAGAAATCCTCAGTGAGCGTGTTTATGGGGACTTCTCACATGTACGTGCAAAGTGTCCTCCAAATATTACGTGCTGCTGTTGTTGCAGGACACTCTACAACAAGCCTGATTTTGTAAATGTCAAGTCATTGCTCGAGCTTGCTTGAGAAGTACAAGGATTCCAAGTTCTTTTTCTCCCTAAACTTCATTGTGAGCTAAACTTTATAGAGCAGTGTTGGTGTCATGCAAAGTGTGTGTACTGGCTCAATCCTTCATCCTCAAAGGAAGAAGACCTCAAGAAAAATATCCTTGCTGCATTGGGCTCCGTCACTGTGCAGCAGATGAAAAAGTGTTTTGCTTTGCACAATTGTAGTGCATTTAATGATTTTTACATACCCATTAGATATGCTTGCCGTGCTTGTCGCTTTATGGATGCTTATCACAAAGGGTTGACAGGGCAACAGGCTGCTTGAGCAGCAAAGAAGTATTGTGGGCATCGGATCCTACCAAATGCACTTCTCAATGAGCTTGGGAAAGCAGGAATATGATAATTTATCAGCAGCTTGAGGTCATATTATCTTATTTATTATTTCATGTATTCCTATGCTCTGTATGTACCTCTTATAGTCTTATTTCTGACAGGATTGCTCCACTATTTTCACTTTATTTCTACCTTACACTGTGTTTATATCTCCAGTGATTGAGCAATGTTTTTGGCTGGGTCATGTTTGGTCTCATTCCATCACAACCAGTCACAGATCACCTGACGTTAGTGGTATGTGCATGAGCCCTACCTTACAAGGTTTTTCTGACATTATTCTGGTATTATTCAGAATTTTCACGTTATAATACCTCAGTTTTTTTAGGGCTCAATGTGCAGTGGATTTCTCAGCCAAAATAAACAAGACCTTTTATGGTAATTATGCTATCAGTCGGAGGGGTAAAGTCGGTGAAGACCAAAGAGGAACAAGTCAGGCCAACATACATGTATCGGCTCATCAAAGCCATTGAAATCGGTCCTTATCAGTTTTGAGTCTTCTGACCGTCCCAAGTGGAAATATGTTTCGAACAGACGCGGATGCAATCAATAACACATCGATATGTAGCTGCGACTCCTGGTCACATAAAGTACACTACACAGAGGCCAGGAATCCAGTTCCTTGGATAGATCCGTAAGTAAATGTAGCAGGTATAATGGTAAAGAACGTAAGGGTTTCAAGGCGTTGGTATCGCCGACACTCTCCTAACTATATAGTTGATGCGACGGGTCCAATGAGTGACATCACGATAAAGGCCTGTGAAATTGCCATCCTCCTTGTCAATGACGCGTGACCGTAGTTTCCAGCTACTGATATTCTGAAGAATATGGTCGAAGCGCCCAACGACTTCATCCATGGTAGGCCGCTTTGCTGGGTCATCTTGTACCATGTCTTTCACCAGCGGTTCCATGAATTCAAACCCATTTTTTGTCTTGGTATATACAAGCATATGCAATTAACCTCTTTCAGCATAAGGGTACCACTCACCAGCAAGAATTCATTCCTTATCATGTTTCCTAGATAATATACGTCTGTTTGGAAGGGATCGCGAGGCTCATGCGAATTTTGAAATTCAGGTACAGTCTTATCGCCTCCCCATATGGGTTCTTCCAGAGGGGCAACATTGTCCGCTTCATAACGTCGAGATATTCCAAAGTCGATGAAAAAGTATCTTGGAGGACGCTGAGTGCGAGTCACGTATCTTGCCCGGCCTTTAAAATCACGTCTCATATCACGCTTTTGAGGATGAAAAGGATCGATGAATTGTGTGGCATCCATCATGATATTGAGATCCATACAGTCACTATTAGTCTCTCAGAGAACATCCAATGACAAGAACCCGACAAAAACACACCGATGAGCGACATGTTGCTGATGAATAAATCGTAAACCCTGCGAAGCGAGATAGTCAGTGGCCCATTTGAAAAACTTGGAGAGTTCTCACCACAAACAGTTGGCGAAAAAAATCCAGTACTTCACCGCAAGTGTCAAACCGGGGATCGTTAAATGGTCGCAACAGCGGCATGACCAGAATAGCCTGATCATCGTTATCTGGTACATCGAGCACGTCATGGATCGAGACGCAATGATTAGCAGGATCAGAGGCCAATGGTTCTGTCGAAAATAGCCGGCCAATTTCAATCTCATAAGGATGTCGTGACTTCCTCATCAACTTCAATGTCACAGCAAGTCCATCGACCATGCGAGTTGCATCCATCACATGCTTTAACTACGAGATGGTTATTGAAAAACGCAGTGAGTAAAGTAAATAACACATTGTACCGGAGGAACTTGGCTATCTTCGCATTCTTCCCAATCCTTGTTGTTACCTTGCCATGAAGGGACCCACCCAGGCGCGTATCGGGGGCGTAGTAAGTAGCCAATATCCGTTAGCCACTGATAGTGTTGGCACCACCATAGTTCAGTTTTAACAACAGTCTCGAGCGTGGTCCGTAAAGGATAGCCAAACACTTGAAGTGCACGTTTCTCGATGATAGCCTGTGTCTGTGCTAAGCTTGCTTCCCGTTCAGCTTGACGCTTGCGTCGACGAGACAGCATTGGTGAATATTACGACCAGTGGTCACAGTGTCGGTTACACTGGCACTCTTTTGCCTGTTAGTCCCGCTTGGTCGGACTCTGCAAATAAATCCCCGACGTACATCCCGCGGCAGTGACGCTAGCGCTTGCAATGTTGGTCAATTCACGGAAAACATATACCTCTGCCTTAATGCATGCACACTGCGATCTGTTGGTTACGCATGCAATTTCTATATTACGTCGTACTTATCTGGGAGTGAGCTTGGATTAAAACTTATGTTTTCATGTGCCCATCAGCATTCAATATTCAAGGCGTGATGTCACGTTACTCTAACAGGCTCTTAGCCAACCAAATGAATCTCAGAGGCCAAGTGGAACTTCAAGGGAACGAGTTGCACTCGTCGCAGTGGTATAAGTAGGCATATATTTGCTTATGTACCGTGTGACGCTAGTACCGTTTTATCTCATCATTCCAGGAGCCAACTAGTCACAACTTAAAAAGAGGACAATCATGATGACGATTTGATCACTAGCACATCGGATTTCCCCCTCTATACCCTGACGGTCTTATCACATACTTCCATTTGGTCTTAGAAACCCCCGCAAAACATGGAAGGGCTTGATGATGCCAGCGGCTCTTCCAACTTTGACCTTCTAGCATCCTTCAGCTCGCTATCCAAAGACACTGAGAAGTGTTCATATCTTGAGAAGGGTCAACGGTACCGAAAGATCTCCCTAGAACTACTCTATCAATGTCAGAGATATTCCAACCAGTCTCAACTGGATGTTGGAGAGGACATCGACAGAATGGAGAACCTTATTTTAAGGTAAATATGGATTCAAATATTTCCCCCTACTGGTACTCTGATTTATTCTTCTCGTTTTTACTCAGACTAAACGCCATGGCTCTCCGACTTGAACAACAAAGAAAGACGTTCGTGTGGAACCCGAGGAGGTTAATAAAAATGTATCGCACACGTCGTGAATTTGCCGCACAAAGCCTTGAGGTGCTGAAATTGACGAAAGTAAGTGATTGAAGTCAGTAAGGACTTATCACTTATAATCGCATAGAGTACTTCAGATGATATTCTGAGGAGGAGAATATACAGCGCAGAAAGTGAGTTCGATGTCCCCTGCTACATCCATCTCCGAGATCGTTCACATTGGCCAGTCTGGCTGATTTCAAACCTTCATTTCGTTAGATCGTGAGGCAATTATCAATTATACAGCAAGCTACTTCACGGCTGTAGACAGTATTATTCAAGGCGGTGCGTCTTCAGCTTGCCTTGAGTCTCACTACGAAGGACAAATTTATTATCTCTATTTTATTTTGCAGACGTAACGAGTGAAGATGAGGCTAACGACGACGGACCAGATGCGAAATTTGATCAAAACGATCAGCAGGTCCTAACACAAGTGCAAGGTTTCCATGAGGCTCTTCAGTCGATACCCGTCAATCAGCTTAAAGCATCGACCGTAATTATAAATCAAGATGTTTTCATCCAAAGTGTTGTAAATCAAGGGTCCAGTACAAATTCCTCAGTTATTGTGGGTGGGTCATACAACAGGGGTGGAGGTTTGTTATTTTGTAAAATATTCGATGACAAGATGATAAGCAGGACCTCATCGCAGGCAATCAACATAATAATACATCCTCTTCTCAACCATTTACGGTGGATCGTTAGTTACAGCTCGACTTTTTGATGAAGCCGCAGCTCGGCAGAATATTATTTGACTCCCGCTTGATTGTTTGTAAGAGCAAACACTGTGCATAGCATGAAACACTAATATACAAATATTTAATATTTTGTGACACGTGAAGCAGAGATCTGTCTCTTGAGCAATGAGGCCCAAGCCAAAAAATATACAAAAAATATCAAAAAAAAATAAAGGACAGTGTTAGCTACAGTAACAACGAGGTCTAGCCCGCGGCTCTGCCACTGGTGCAATGTTTTTGCTATATGATAAATAATAATAATAATACTGTCTGATCAAAATGTTAAGTCAGTGAACATATGCTGTCTGTAATGTATGTTAAGTCTTTGAATCCTATGATGCATGTTTGACTTGCTGTTTTGTCGTTAAATGTCCTTATAAGCCTGCCCTAGACTTGTGCACAGTATACTGAATTCAAGCAGATGATTCATTGAACCTTTACAAACATCAACATATATTGTAACGTAAAAAGTCTGTGGTATTACATTGATAAATTGTTGAGAAATAATAAAAAAAGATTCCAGAAATGGTAAAGGATGATAAAATGATCTGATATCAAAACACTAGTAAAAAGGGTGAGAATTGCGGAAAAATCTACTTGCCAGTCACGGATAAAGCCAGTCAGAATTTTGGGATATGCCACATTGATGGTACATCTGTCATTTGAGCCCTGTGGAAATAGCACTTTTATTCTCTCTCCTGAAGTGCAGCAAGACAATGCAACATAAAGTTGCCCATGTGAAAATACTGGAACACATATATCCAGCCCAACCTGTGTCACTGATTGACCTTGAGACTTGTTGATGGTCATGGCAAAGGCAACACAGACAGGGAATTGACAATGTGATAGCTTGATGGGCAATTCTTCTGATGAAGGTTCCAATGTGAGGCATGGAATAAAAGCTATCTTTCATGCATGTTTTCCTCCCAAGACACGGCACTTCAATACCCTTCTCTTTATCTATATCAAATTCATGCGTGTTCTATTACAGAGTCCATTTAGGGGATCAATATTGCGGAGGAGCATAAGTGGACATCCAGCTTTAAGTTTAAGGTGCATTTCAAGAAGGCCAGATACTTGCAAGGAGTTCAAGATTCCACAGGATAATGTTCATGCCCCTCTCCAACCATTTTTTCAATTGATAGAGCTACTAACTCTTTTCCAGGGAATTTTGTGAGGATTGCTGAATTAAGGTCGCTAACGGCATCATATTTTGCAGAGAGGATGGTGCGGCGGAGGAAATAATGGTCATCTTTGTCTCCATTTGCAATTCCAGGATAGGTAGTGTTGACTAATAAGTCTATGGTGTTTTCTGGCATAAGCATGTTGGTGAGGAGCTCAATAGTTCCATCTCTTGCAATTCCATGACCATGACCAACATCCAGGAGCTAGCTGACAAAGGCTTCACTTTCTGGAGTATGGTCCAGGCATATGTTCTGTGTGAGATAGCAGACATGGATATTTGTCCACAGTTGTGACCTTCTAAGAGAGGCAGAAATAATATGTTGCCTTGACCCTCTTGGAACAACAGGTGTTGTCTGGCGGAAGTCCCCCCCAAAGACCATTGTAATACTTCCAAATGGAAGCTGATTATCCAAAATGTCCCACAATGTACGGTCCAATGCTTCACTTCCATGACGGTGTTGCATTGGTGCTTCATCCCAGACAATAACTCTGGTATGTCTCAATACCTCATGGAGGTCAGAGTTTTTTGGAATCCATGTGGATGCTTCGTTCACAGGAATAGGGATTCCACGGCACAAATGAGCTGTGTGGTCACCCTCCAAGAGCAGGGATGCAATCCCAGAGGATGTTACACATAGAGCAACATTATAATTATCCCTTGCTCAAACAACAGCAGTAGTTGTATTACAGAGATATGTTTTTCCCCTACTGGTACCTCCAGCACTGTGAATAAAGCAAGTTGTTCCCCAATTATGATGAATTGACTGCATGATGGTATCAAAAGCATTCTGCTGCTCTTGACTGAGCTGCTCTACATTATCTTTTAAGTAATAATAATACAGTTAAGTGATCAAACTTTATCAAGCCAAAAGTCAGTGAACTTGTGCTGTCTGTTCTTATAAGCGTGAGAATTCTTTAGTGTGGCTACAATTTTCACTGCGTTGTCATGCACCAAAGTTGATTGGTAGCATGGACAAGTGTCAATAACAAAGTAAATATTCAAAAAGACTCTCCTTTGCGCCACACAGGCACAGTGCCACGTGGAACAGTAATTAATATTGCCTTTTTCGGACTTGTGGCTGATCAGCACCACCTCTATTAGGCAATCCAGTCGCGCTCACCTTTGCTTTCCATTCGGTACTTTCCGTGTTTCGGCATTTTGGCAAATTTTTGTGTTGCCACTGGCTATATATTGCATTGCGCCCTCGCCTTCATCGTTTCCCTTACTCCCCTTCCTTTGCCTAGTCCCACCATGGGCCCCTTCCTCTCCTTTTTATTCTCACCTGACGGTTGTTTCTGGATCCCCATTCTAATCCACCTCTTTGTCACCTCCACCCTCCTCCTCCTCATCTTTTTTGCACCCCCACCATTTCTGATGTCACCACTTCCTATCTGCTTCTGTCGCCGATCCATCAACTACCACGTGCCACTGCTGATATCAGCAAAGCCCCGGCGGCCGGTCCAAATAGAGCAACAGGTCCATCTTCATGACATTGATCTGCCATCATATACTATCAAAACATCGGTTGCTCGTCTTGCCTGGTTGGAGGGTGGGTGGGTAGTTTTTGAGCTGGAGAAGGTTCATCCCCTTGCATCGCCCATGTTCATTGCTGTCTCATTCACTTGGGTACACTTATCTTTTGTCCATCGTCTTCGCTACAGCTACACCTATCACACGCTGCCTGGGACTCACTTGTTCCAAATTGGAACTACTCCTCTCCCTCCCTCGTTTGATCAGGTGGTTCAACACAACCAGTCCATTGGTAAGGCCATGGAACTGTTGGATTTGGACTAGGTGGTGGACTGGTGGCTCCAGTTTCTTTTTTTCAGCAGAACATTCATTTACAGTGTGATTATTTTTGATTTTTGAATCATTTTTATGGACACATATTTTTTAGAATGCCTGACTGACAATAAAGGAACTGTGTTGATACTGATAGTGTTTTGCCTTGCCCTTTTTTTTTACTGCATCTTCCCATGACATCATGATTTTCCTGCTCTCTTTTTGCTATTGGACTTTACTTTATGGCTGTACAAACCTGTGACATTACTCACAGCATTCATTGTTCTATCCCTTTCTTTTCCTTTTTTTGACAATCTTATCCTGTACTACCTACGCAGGATTTGTCAGCGTACATTCCTTCCTTCATGTTCTTTCTCATGCTTTTTGCACAGCTATACTGTGCATAGCCTACTTTTCTTTCACTATATAAACCCCTGTATTTTACCTTGTAAAAAAAACAAGAACTCCAATCCAGACTTCTTCTCTAATCTCAAGTTCACTACTCACTACTACTTGTGATCCAGTGTGGTCACAACACCTCCCACTGCTACCACTGTTAACTGCTGTCATTGTCACTTGTTACTTTTTGAAAGTGATTGCCATCCCTTTCGATTAGAGTCCTTCTGAGCACTACAGTCTGTGCGTCAGGAGCCTGCTATCACTGGGAACTTTGTCACCTCGTCACATTGTCATTCTCAAACCTACCTTGTGCTACAATTAGCAAGGTAGTGCTCGTCTATACTCGCCACAAAGCCCCTATCTTTCTATATTCCAACTATCCCTCCTCCTCCAAACCCACACCCATACATCTCTGGGTTTTACTTTGAAGGATCATTATATGTACCACCCCACAAACAAACAGACCACTCCACTGTTCTAGGAGGCAAAGCCCATAAACAAGTTCTGTGGAATCTGGGAGGATTGTGTGTTAGTTTGTTTTTGTGTGTGGTTTTTTACCTGCAGTTATTATCATTGACAGCGTTCACTACTACTGTACTGCTGCTCCTGTGTTGCCACAAAAACCACACAAGCAAACTAAGCAAAATAACCAATGTAGCTTGCACATGGCATTTGGGACCACCGCCCCCTTTGTTATAGATGTCCTTTTTATCTACAAGTGCTCACAATGCCATCGGCATCAGCCTGCCCCTGAGGAGACATATAATTTCTAGCTAGAAGACTGAAACTTGGAGGGATTGGAGCGGCATTGCATGTTGATAGTGAGGACAGGATTGAGAGCAAAGTAGGTACAGTACATGTTGCAGTGGTGAAGTTAAGGAAAGTTGTATAATATGCCAGTCCAATTACCCTCCTCAAAACAAGCAGCATATTTTCTATGATGAGTGATCAGCTGCTAAGTGAAACAACAGCAAAAAAAAGACCCACTCTGTTGTGATGGCCTGACAATCAGTCAACAGAAAGCCAGCACCTATAGATTGGTTAGTCAGAAAGTGTAAAGCAGGGCTACAAAATGATACCTTGAAAATCTGATAAGAAAATGAGGCCATGAGATAGGTTGTACTGTACATATTGAGCAAAACATAGAAACTTGGCAATTAAGAGCTTGTCATTGTTCAGCCAGGCCCAGGGAGCTGCACTATTATTATTAATGTACTTGACAAATTTTCCTCCAATTTTTTTTTCAAGGAGGTATACTGCACTTTTGAGACTTGGCTTGATAGGGACCACAATGGCAAACTGAACCATGCATAGGCAAGGGATTTCCGGAGGAGGCAGTTCAGATGGATCTTTATTGCACACAGGACAGCTGGCAATAAACTGGTAAACTATACTCATGAGACTGGTACCCCAGTACATGCAATTAGCCTCAACAAGCATCTTGGCTAGCTCATCTTTAAAGGCGAGCAGCTTCCTGCCAGAACTCATAGAGTTGGTTATTGCACAAAAGCCTAGAGTACTATTGTTTCGCCACAATGTTGCCACCCTGCAGGAAGATAATGTTTTTGATGGGGATGGAAAATGGGATGGCATGTCTTGAAGCTTCCAGGGGGACCTAGCATGAATTTACTACTGTAGTTGATGGTGAGAGTAGCTTGTGGTTGGCTAGCACTGCTTTGGAGATTGAATGGTGAAGGGCGCTTGAGGAGCTGATTAAAAGTTCCTGTAGGTATGGGGAATAATTTGTAGGTCCCAAAATTGATATTTGCTGAGGGAAATTATGAGAGAAACATGGAGCTAAATAGATGCAGAACTCACAGAATGGTTTTGCCTGATAACAAACTTTTGACTGCACACCCATGACTCACTTGAGTTCCTCCTTGTCAGGTGCCAGGAATTTTTTCTTGCCTCCCTTGTCTTTGTCCAACTCGTCCTCATCCAACTCATCTTCCTCCAATTTATCATCTTCAAAGCCAACATCATTAACTTCAGGCTGTGCTACACCCTCAAGTACTTTTCCGGGCAGGTCAGACAACTGGTGATGAGAAGATGATGTAGTAATTGTCCAGCACTACAAGAACATGAACACAACAGAAACACGTGAGAGGTTATATAATCTTTGTATATTTCAAAGATGACAAGCTACTGACAATTGGCTGTTCTGGTGTACACAATTTCCAAATTTGCTTCTTGGGTTAAGTTGTGGCACAAAAGACCTGTAAGCTGTAAGTTAATGTGATTCTAGCTGTGAATAACTATGAAATGGCCTTCTCTGTGACACTTATGTCTGACTCATCCCCATCTAACACTATCACAGCATTATCACCTGTACTCTTCAAAGTCTCCTTCCAGATCAAGATGTTTGTGTACTGGGAGTAAGTAATAACAAGCAAGATCGTAACTTTGCAGTTTGAAGCAAATTTGGGAATTGGGTCCTTGTCACCGGCTCAATAGAATACTTCATGCAATATAAGACGGCCCAAATTCAGCTAAGGTTGGCAAGGATTATAGAGTAAAAACTTGGGCAACCTATACATCTCCAGCGACTCTAAGCCAAGGTTTTAATTACTGGTCCAGTCAATCCACTCCATCCGTAGGCTTTCAATGGCTGTGCATTGAACTTCTGAGCATGTCAATGCCACTGGGAGCATGAGATCTTGTTCAAGGTTCTAAAATATAAACCAAGTGAGTATTAAGGACATAGTGATAAAGTGTGCTTACCCCAACTACAACTGTGCCAGAGTTCCCCTTGTCAGGTAACAAATACAAAGCTATATAACAACGAGGAATGTCTGGCCAAGTCCTTGCAGAAGGCGGTGGATCAGAGTATCAATGTTGAAGAGTATCAGTATAAGCACGAATCCAAACTAATATTGAACCAAGGAATAATACATCAAGTATCTACTCCTTATATAGTGGATAATGAGGGTCAGACTGAAAAGAGAAAGAATAAGAAAATGGTCTGAACAAACAGCTAGCCAATAAGAAGAAAAGTGGTGTGATCCATCATAATTACTAATAGTGTGGGAAGGGTCTTTAGTAAGGGATATACAATTGGCTGGATTAGCAACCCCATGGGAAGGCCCAGAGTCACAGTCTGTATTGCTGATTAATCTCTCACCAAAGTATACCTGCACACAGCTCTTGATCAGAGTGATGTCATTGGGATATCTTCTCAGGAATGGGAGAGGAGTCTCCTAAGTTGTAAGCATGATAGAATGCGAGTGTGAAAGGAAAAGAGAAAAAAAAATAAAAGTAAAAGAGTACTGGCTGTGACTTCTAACCCAATGGCAAGAGGAGTGGCAGAGAATGGGTTAGATAACCATGACATGACAGGAATGCAATAGAAAAATTGATTCCTTACACCCCTCCTCTTTCAACTGATGGATAGCAATGTGCAGAGTAACATGGCATTGAGGTACAATGGTTGCTGTGGTGATGTGCATGATGGGCATGGTTAGCAGTATAACCAATTGAGCTGGTGTTGTTGATAGCAGGTGGTACATGCAAGAACTGCCGGAACATAAGACCTTGAGGCCTTGGAGCAAGGTGTTATGATACACAATTTTTTGGACTTCTAACTTTCTTTCTCCGCTTTAAACTTTTTTTCTCAGATTTCACACACTTATGTCATATGGCACTTTCCTTTTGTTTAAACTCCACTTTCACTTTCTCCCATGCTGCGCTGCTTCCCTTTATTGTTAGCTACAACTCTCTCATGCAGTGGAGCTAGTCACATGGGCTGCACCCTATGACATCATCAGCCACTGCTTTATCAACTATATAGTACAACATGTACAGAATAACCTGTAGTAGTATAAATACCTCAATAGATCCAGGAGACTCCTCAGCGAGTCCTCCTGTTGAATACCATCAACTAACTCGGTCCTAAACCCAAGGGAGTTTATCTACTCTCTCACTTACCCCTCTTTACTTGTTCCTCACTGTGCGCCAGAGTATAAAAACTTTGGTTGTAACAACAAGTAAGTGAATGCAGAACAATATCCATACTAGGGACTGTTTGTCTGTTTCCAGTTGTTCTTAGGTATGCTTTGCTGGCAACTTGGACCACATCTTTTTTGTGCGCAAGAACGAACCAGTCAGAATCAACCGTGTTAATGAGAAAGAAGTTGCCAAAAACTTTGTAGTCTGGGGCTATAGCTGCACCACAAACTATTGAGAAAAGAGGGACAAACTCAGTATCTGAGCATGACTTTGCCCAAATTTGCCAGAGCCCAAGGTCCTTGTCTTTGTGTCATGGCTGACCTACTGGAGCATTATATGGTTGAACCAGCGCAAATAGATAATCAACCTGATCAATGGTACAAACAAATAGTATGATGAGGCAAGCAAAGATCCTTGAGTCCGCTGTTTGCAGTAGAACACAATCTTATTATGGATGATTGTAAAACCGAGGGTTACATTGAAAGTAATTAGTATATTGTCACCAATTGACTACATATCTATAGTCAACTTTCATGAAATAATATACTGTAATCTTGTCTTCAGTCCCCAATTTCATGCATTTCCCACCAGGAAATGATATATTATTTATGCTGAAAAATATGTTGAGGTGATTGGAGAGCTTTATACAAAAACTCATGAATGCTGCATCATCCTTGCGTGATTCTTCCAGGCCTTGAAATGATGTTGCAGGACACTTTGAGCCTAGTGACACATGACTCATTCCAGTAATCTTTGAGTCAACTTCATCCCCTTTGAGATCACCCATTAACTCACTATCAAAAGCTGCTATGTCCTGGAGGATAAAGCATGACACCAGACACTAATAGTCAGCCTGAAGAATCCAAATGATGATATCAGATATAGCTTGTCCTTATAAATGAGACAGACCAACCTGTTCAGCAACATGTTTGAAGTTTGTTCGGAATTGATAAGAATCCTTGAGCAGGCCATGCAACTGCTCATTTGGTTTTGTATTGTAGTTCTGGGTTATGCCTTTTGCTTTGATGTCTTCAAATGCATGTTTATTCATGTGCATCTTCAGAAAGTTCCAACTTTTGTCCCTAAGTCCATCTGCTGCCTTTAAATATTCCTGCGCAAGTCTAATAAATAAAACATAATGATGGTAATCTACATCCATAGCTTGTGAAAATAGCTTCAAAGCTTGTCTACCAGCTGCAATAGTCTTTGTCATGTGAACTGTTAGTCCTGTATACATATCAACATCAAGGAAGAGGTGAATGCTCTTCAAAAGAAGATGTGCTGGCTTGTGTAATCAGATATTGAATGTATTGTGCAACACAAAGATAACCATCTAAAATAAATATCTAAAAGAATTATTACAACAAAGGACAAACCATACTGATTATACTTTAGATATATCTTCATGCTTTGTTGCATCCAAAAATTCTATGCTAGCCACTCTGTCAAAACGGTTCAAATTTTGCCAACAAGGCATACTATTGAACCTAGTGTGATTTAGTAATATGTTACAAGTGTCAATAAGATTAGAGTGCATACTGATCATCAAGCTGATGGGATACTTCTCGGCCCTCTGCTTCTATCCAAAATAGGAACTCCTTCCAGGGATAATAGCTCTATAGGCCACTACTATGTGCATGTAGTTGGTCCCAAGATGATTTTTGATGAACATCAGATGTTACAATACACAATTTTTGGACCTTTAACTTTTATTCTCCACTTCAACCTTCTTTTAGACTCTTGTGCCATTCAGCACCTTTCTTTTGTTTCAAACTCCGCTTGTATCTTTTCTTTCTTGCACTGTGCAGCTTTCTTTTATTTTTAGATACAACTCTCTTACGTGGTGGAGCTGGTCACAAGGGCTGCACCCTATGACATTATCAGCCACCACTTTTATTGACTGTATAGTATACATGTACAAATAGTCTGTAACTGTATATAAACCCCAACAGATCAAGGAGACTCCTCAGTGAGTCCTCCTATTGTTTACTCACAACTAACTCAGTCTTATTCTAAGGGGTTCACCCACTCCTATTCCCTCACTCTTGCTTGTCTGAGTTGTGCACCAAAGTATACAAACTTTGGTTGTTACACTGGGGGGCTCTCTGACTGTGCTGCTGTTGTTGCATCAAAAACAAAGTGCTCTGAGAGTTCCCTAATAAGTTCAATGCCCAATCCCACAGCAAACGGAACAAAGGAATTGTGACAACACCGACAAGACACAGTCTTTGTTACAATTGACATACCAGCACCTACTTACACTTCACTTTTGTACTTTACTTTTCATTTTCCAAGTCACATGACCAGTCATGTGACTTATGAAAAGTCCAAAAATGTAAAGTAAAGTAAATAGAGTCACATAATCAGTCATGTGACTTGGAAAATAAAAAGTAAAAGTACAAAAAGTGAAGCATAAGTAGGTGCTGGTATGTCAATTGTAACAGGAATGGTCTTTGCCTTAATAGCGTACATTGATTACAGCATTTTCAAACTGGACTTATTTGGTGTCAGTTTTCAGATGCAATGAATGTATATGATATCACAAATCAAAGTTAGAGCATGAGAAGCAATCTTTCATGTCTTGTAAAAGTGTTATATCCATGCCACAGGCCATGGTTTCCAGAATTCTGAAAAGTCAGAGATCCTCAAGTCCAAACTCCCAAATCTTTGGTACTCTCATAATTACACTCCTCATGCTCTGCTGCTCGGTATAGCCCTGTACCCCACCCCCACATAGTACTCCAGATATCCGCTCTGATACTCCTGCACTGGACTTTTAGTCCGCCATACATTTCCTCCACACGTTCTCACATTCCTCATAGACTTTGTAGTTTAGACCTTATAATACACTCCCCTCATATATGATTTCCCCTTACTAGATAATTGTCTGCATGGAACTCCATACCTTCATTATAAGTTACTCCTTACAAACTCCCATCCCTCCGATAGTATATAACTTGTAGCTCCTGTACTCCATTCCTGCAGTTTAAATATCAACTAGCTCCTACCACCTTTATTCAAGTCTCCTTCTAAGTTTTCTGGTCCTTCTCCAAAGGACCTTTACTGCACTCCACCTTTCATCCTCTACTCTCACCCGTTCACTCCATTGAGTTAGGGACCAAGGTCCACAGAAGGGCCTAGCACACAAGCTAAGTCAATTCCCAACCTCATACTCCATTCCGCTCCCCATCTCATCTCTGCACTCTGAACTCAAATTACTCTGAAGGTCACAGTTCTGACAAAAGGTCAGATTGATCTTTCAGAGTGAATGAGCCAGGGTCTTGTATACTCTGCCGAATGACATTGACTAATCTATTTATCCGGTCTTTATTTAATGCTGCCTCAAGAGCAACCTCCGCAAATTCAAGGTCAACCTGGGATTTGAATGGCTGCCATGGACATGAGCTTTTGATGCGTGCTTTGCCAGAAAATCCATGTTTGAAATCAGAAAAATGGTCCAATTTTGCAGTGTGGCCACTTGTAGAGTGGTACTCAGTTTTGATATCATCTATTCAAAGACTTTCCCCCATGAGGTTCAGCCTAACAGGGGGTGCGCCAGGAAAATGAGATGATCCTGTAAAGATAAAATAGTAACAAACAACAAATACCAGACTGATATATACCTACCATATTCATCTTTTACATCAAAGTTGGTTTCATTGTTTTCCTATATGTGTTTTGATGAAGATCCCACTGCAAATTGCTTCTTTAGTTTTTTCGCTAAACAGAAACATCAATGAGTGCTCAGTTTCCATGTCTAACTGATTCACCTACCTTCTTTTTTTTCTTTCCGAAGCTGCTTGTTTAATTGAAGGTCTTGCACCAAATCTGCCATTTCCTCTATACATGATTCCCCGTGTCTTGGGAGGCCCATAGGCTTGAAATGTCCCCCACAGGAAGGGCAAGCTTTGAGGCCATCATTGTGATTGTCAAGAGCAGTAAATTCTGTGTGACCTTTTGCTTGTCCTTCAGCATGTTTATCAAGGAGACAAAAGACAGATTAAAGAATGTTGTTGTTGGTGAGAACAAATTGATGTGGTTTCTATCTGGTTGCAATTGAATCGGCCAACTGTTAGTAAGCCGCACTGCTTGCATGCTGCTTATCACACCAACCCAATCACGTGTCCTTCTAACCAGTATAGGAAATCTCCAACATGGGTCTTACCAAACCTTACATCTGTTTGCCACAACAATGAGGAGTAGTTTCCCATACAAGTATGTAGCAGAAAGCAGATAAATGGTGCTACATAGGTTTCTTAATAGTGTGCTTGTTGCACATGTAAACGTAACCTGCTTAGCAATACATTCAACCAGTCAGATCCAACAGAAACTTGGGGTCCAGGTCTACACCAGAGGGCAATATTATTCCTGGTACTGTAGGTTACCAGGTCTCAGAACCAGCTATTGACACTACTTTTGGCCCCAATGATTCATACCGACCATCCACACTTGGCACATGAGCGCTGTCGATAATGAGAACTGCTGTTAGAAAACCACACACAAAAACAAACTAACACACAATCCTCCCAGATTTCTCAGAACTTGTTTATGGGCTTTGCCTCCTAGAACAGTGGAGTGGTCTGGCTGTTTGTGGGGTGGTACGTACAAAGATCCTTCAAAGTAAAACCCAGAGATGTATGAGTGTGGGTTTTGAGGAGGAGGGATAGTTGAATTTATAGTAGATAGGGGCTTAGTGATGAGTATAGATGAGCACTACCTTGCTAATCGTAGCACAAGGTAGGTTTGAGAATAACGAGATAACGAGGTTCCCAGTGATAGCAGGCTCCTGACGCACAAGCTGTAGTGCTCAGAAGGACTCTAATCGAAGGGGATGGCAATCACTTTCAAAAAGTAACAAGTGACAATGACAGCAGTTAACAGTGGTAGAAGTGGGAAGTGTTGTGACCACACTGGATCACAAGTAGCAGTAAGAAGTGGACTTAAGTTTAGAGAAGAAGTCTGGATTGGAGTTTTTGTTTTTTTACAAGGTAAAATACAGGGGTTTATATAGTGAAAGAAAAGTAGGCTATGCACAGTATAGCTGTGCAAAAAGAATGAGAAAGAATATGAAGGAAGGAATGTACGCTGACAAATCCTGCGTAGGTAGTACAGGATAAGATTGTCAAAAAAAGGAAAAGAAAGGGATAGAACAATGAATGCTGTGAGTAATGTCACAGGTTTGTACAGCCATAAAGTAAAGTCCAATAGCAAAAAGAGAGCAGGAAAATCATGATGTCATGGGAAGATGCAGTAAAAAAAAAGGGCAAGGCAAAACACTATCAGTATCAACACAGTTCCTTTATTGTCAGTCAGGCATTCTAAAAAATATGTGTCCATAAAAATGATTCAAAAATCAAAAATAATCACACTGTAAATGAATGTTCTGCTGAAAAAAAGAAACTGGAGCCACCGGTCCACCACCTAGTCCAAATCCGACAGTTCCATGGCCTTACCAATGGACTGGTTGTGTTGAACCACCTGATCAAACGAGGGAGGGAGAGGAGTAGTTCCAATTTGGAACAAGTGAGTCCCAGGCAGCGTGTGATAGGTGTAGCTGTAGCGAAGACGATGGACAAAAGATAAGTGTACCCAAGTGAATGGGACAGCAATGAACATGGGCGATGCAAGGGGATGAACCTTCTCCAGCTCAAAAACTACCCACCCACCCTCCAACCAGGCAAGACGAGCAACCGATGTTTTGATAGTATATGATGGCAGATCAATGTCATAAAGATGGACCTGTTGCTCTATTTGAACCGGCCGCCGGGGCTTTGCTGATATCAGCAGTGGCACGTGGTAGTCAACGGATCAGCAACAGAAGTGGATAGGAAGTGGTGACATCAGAAATGGTGGGGGTGCAAAGAAGATGAGGAGGAGGAGGGTGGAGGTGACGAGGAGGTGAACTAAAATGGGGATCCAGAAACGACTGTCGGGTGAGAATAAAAATGAGAGTAAGGGACCCATGGTGGGGCTAGGCAAAGGAAGGGAAGTGAAGGAAACAACAAAAACGAGGGCGCAATGCAATGTGTAGCCAGTGGCAACGCAAAATTTTGCCGAAATGCCGAAATGCCGAAAGTACCGAATGGAAAGCAAAGGTGAGTGTGACTGGATTGCCTAATAGAGGTGGTGCTGATCAGCCACAAGTTTGAAAAAGGCAATATTAATTACTATTCCACGTGGCACTGTGCCTGTGTGGTGCAAAGGCGAGTCTTTTTGAATATTCGCTTCGTTATTGACACCTGTCCATGCTACCAATCAACTTTGGTGCATGACAGCGCCATCTCTTTTCATCAAACAGCCACAGACATAGTACCACAGACACAAATATTTTTGTGCAGGAACAGTATGCGCCTCTCAACACCCCATACTTTCCTTGCTTCCAATTAACACCAATGAACTTGTATAAAAATGAGTTGTCTCAAGAACACATAACCAATGCAATCAAACCATTTGTCTTGCAGTGCCCCTTTGACGATCTGAGTGTCATGTTGCATTTTGAAGAAGAGTGTTGGCAAGGTCCTGTAGAGATCCTTGGTTGGTTTTTTGATTGAACCAATGACAATAACCATGCCTACTTTGAGTTGTATGGTGTGCATTACTTCAAAACTTGTAATTTAAAAATCATCATTATTCCAAATGTCTCGCACCTCAAACCTTTGTACCACATTCTTACCACATGATATATACAAATGATGGTATAACTTTCGCCACGGGACCAGGAGTGCCCGGAGGGAGCGTGAGAAAAGAATGTGAATAGACTTATTATGTCAGCAACCACAGCGGCTGTACGCATTTTTCTGTCATGTGTCTGTTATCTGCTCGGATTTTCCCTGGTCCTTTGCACACCTCTTAACCATGGACTATGGCAAACCTCCTCCGCTCCGCAAAATCTGGCAACGACTGGACTATAAATGAGCTGGCGAGCATATAACATCTCTATTACGCTGCAGGACATCCCAACTTTCTTCGAACTAGCGTCCCTTCCTGAGCCCCATGTACCTGCAGACATGCTGCAAAAGCTTGAAGCCGACGATGCAAATGACTTTGGTGCCTGTCGCACCATCGCAGCAATGGACCTTGTGATGAATCCTGTTCCTGCAGAACAATGTGCTGTAAGCGATTTCACCGTCCGTCTTTTTGACATGGTTGGTTACACAATGCGCGACATCTCCCTGCGCACCAGGAAAGACATCCCACCTGCGTGAAATATCCAGATAGGCAAAGACGGACGTATGCTTGTTGATGAATGGATCGGAGATCATTCTTCTAGTCCATGAAGATAAAAGGATCATGGAGAAGGCTGGAGACCCTGAGGCACAGCTCATTGCTGGGGCGATAGCCACTTTCCAGAGCAACAATAGGAAGCGTGCCCTCGCCGGTGTTCCGGTTCACGATGCCTGCCTCATTCCTGGGATTGTCATGATTGGCACCGCTCCTACCTTTTACAAAATACTCGTTACAAATGGGCTTGCAGATGCAATTGCATTCGGCATCTTTCCTCCTGACTCTACTGTGGTTCATCGCTGCGTTCCTTCCGTCCCTCGCCCTATGCGTTGTCTTAGCGAAAAAATGAAACCATTGGACAATCGTGCCATAGCCCCTTGATGATTTGAGGGATTCGAGAAGTTTATCGGAGCAGAAGGTAGTGTAGTACTGATGCCATCACAAGACGAGAACAACCTGTGCCATTGTATAACTGACCACAGCAAATATACAATGACTTCACCTTGACATGCACAAATGAAAGTGGCGTCTTTGGACAGAAACTTGGTTTGTCTTATCTACTCAACACGTGCCACGCAGTTTTCATAACAGAACTCATAGCTCATACTTACGGCGTCCGCTTTCTAGAATAAACATGTCTTTGCAAAGTAGCTCCACCTTTACGAGAAGACATGTTTTTAGATACGACTGATATGAAGGTAGTGATACCGAGTAACGCTTGTTCAATCAACCCGTTAGTATCTGACGAACTCATCCTGGTTAGTGTGCCATAAGCTCCCCTATCCCTCTCACTAAAAAAGCCCCCCGTAAAGCAATGGATAGTCCTCAAGCTTGAACGTTTCACACCCTCGTGTCTCTCCACCCACCTCCTCTAATGCCAAAACCTGCCTCCTTCCGTAGATTAATCGCCCTCGCCGCCTGCATTGTTGTCATATCCGTTGTCGTCAGGTATCCCCAGACCATCTTCGCTTCCAACAGATCAAAATCCGCGCAAGACTCTTTTCATCTGTGCGTATCTGGCGACCAGCTTGATTTGGCATCTTTGCCGCCGCCGCCGCCGTTGGATTCGCCTGAGTTGGAGGATGAGAACGAGGAGGAGGATGCACAACGGCTGCAGCCACATCATTATGACCCTAATGGCTTGCTCGTCGTCAACCCCAACGGCCCTCATCCTATCTACGAGCTCATCAAACGCGCAGAAGCATCTTGGAACTCCAAGCTCGATCGTGCCAGCAAGACCCTTGAACAAGCCGTTGCTGAGTACAAAAAGCGCTACCACAGGCCTCCCCCCAAGGGCTTTGATATATGGTGCGTCCCCATCTCTCCCGTCTCGCTATCACCGATCAGTACTTGATTGATCAGTTGTCGAGCCGTTGATCTCTCATATTTGAATTTCTGAGTTTCTGATATGTAAAAAATTGAACTGTTCGTAGGTGGGACTACATTGTGAAACACAAGGTCCAACTACCCGACGAGTACAACCAGATTTACAAAGACCTCGAACCCTACTGGGGCATAGACCCACACGACCTCGCCTCCATCCTCTCCCACCTCGAGGAAGACGAGGGCGTGATCGTGGTCGGCAAACGCCCTAACAACGACTACATCACCGTCTTCAACTCAACTCTCCCGCCAGATGACCAGGGCTTGCTCGTGGTGATGATGAAGGATCTGTTAGATGTCATACAGGGAGTTCAGCAACGTCTACCTTCTTTCCGCGCTGTCCTCTCCCCACATGACAATCCTAACATGCTCTCAGACTATACGGTCAAGTCTATGGCTCTCAAGGCGGCCGCAGCGCGAACGTGTGAGTGTTACGCATCTCCCCGTCCTTTCAAAACAGCCTTAACGATTGCTCTCATCAGTCATTAACATTAGCAATCTACCACACACAGAAACCGAAGGATGGATCCATGCCTGCTCGCCCTCCTCTCCTGCACACCACACCCCCCTCTCTCTCACCTCTCCCCCTCCTCCCTCTCCCATAAAATGCTTCATCCACAACCATCTCCTCAGTATGGACCCCTGCCTCCACCTTTACCACCTCACCTCCCACAGTCAATTCCTCTCACACGATGCCGGTCCCTTTCCCCAAAATCTGCCCATCCCGCGCTTCTCGCGCTGCTCTACGCTGCTGCACCATGATATACACCCTGCGCTGGCTGATAACTGGATGGATGATATTTTGCCGAGGAGCAACAATCCGGAGTGGGAGGATAAGGTGGATAAGAGGCTGCTGTGGAGGGGGAGTAATACAGGGATATTCCATGGACCTGAGACGCATTGGTGGCATGCGCATCGCGCGAGGCTTGTTCGCTGGGCCCACGATCTTGCAGGCTTCACGTCCCTCCTGCCCTCGCCCGCGTCGCCGACGGAGAGGGTGGGAGAGCCTGTGGAGAGAAGAAAGGCCTATTTGAATCCCGCGCTTTTGGACATCGAGTTTGCTGGAGAGCCGATTGGGTGTGACCCCGAGGTGTGTCCTGTTTTGGATGAGGAGTTTGATTGGAGGAGGAGGCAGAATATGAAGGAGTCGGGGAGGTATAGATATGTTTTGGATGTGCGTGCGGCGTCTCTGTTATGTTCTACTCTGCAGAGAATGTAAGATCCAATCCCTTTTGCCGAATTAACGGAGGGATAAGTTCTCAATCAACAAGTAGCGTTCAAGTAAAGTATATAGAAGTAATCAACAACTGAAGAAAAGTATGTACATGAGTGTTCAGTATATATATGTTTCTAAAGGTCAGCCATGAGGCGCTGACTGATGTTCTACGTCATGGTCTGGATTCTGTCACGTGATTGTCACGTGACTGGATATAACTAGGTACTTGTGTTATCCGCGCTAATAGCAGCAGCTTAACAACTTATGTCTGTCATGTGATCAGATATCAAAGAAAATGAAAAAGAAATTAGCGCTCTAACTAGCGCTCTGGCTCAAGTCGTGACAGAGAATGTCAGTTTGGTTGACGATGGTGTGTGAGTTTAGGTCGATGGCAATGGCTGGTCGAGCCGTTTCAAGCGCCTCATCACCTCCAACTCTCTCATCTTCAAATCGACGGTATACCCCGAATGGTGAGTGCTCAATTCGCCTTCGTTCATGCCACTGCATTCAAGCGGGCTCACTTACAAATGTTCTGCTGACAACTTCATTGATTCGTGGGACAGGTTCACAGAGCGCATCGAACCCTGGGTGCACTACATCCCCATCCAACTTGACCTCTCCGACCTCTACGACGCCCTCGTCTTCTTCCGCGGGGACCCCACAGGCGCCGGCGCGCATGAAGACCTGGCATGAAGAATCGCAGACAAGGGGAGGACGTGGAGTAGGACGTTTTGGAGGAAGGAGGATTTGACGGCTTACATGTTCCGGTGAGGATTTTTCCTTTGGGGGGATGGGATTTGAGGGCTGACATTTTTTTGACTGACTGACTGGCTGGCTGGCTGGTTGGTGTTTAGATTGCTCTTGAAGTATGCGAGAGTGATGAGTGTGGATCGGGATGCAATGAGTTTTGACGAGGAGAGTTAAGAGTGGATGGGTTTGAGTAAAATGATGTCACGGGGCTCGTGGGGCCCCATGGGTTTGTGAGGATTTTGAGGGGGAAAGGGAAAGAGATGTAGAGAGAGAGGGGGGGGGGAGAGGAATGAAATAGCTCTGTGGTTGCTTCGCTTTGTAGTGTTTCTCGCTTTTGTATTATGGTGCTGGCAACCCGCTCATAATCTACCAGTGTGGATCTGTGACTCTACTTGCACGACGGTCATCTTGTACGACTGCAATTTCGTCAGTTGTATATGTACAGACTCAGAGATGCTTATGACTTGTGTCTTGTGAGAAATACAGAAAAAAGGGAGAAAGAGGCAACAACTGAAGCATGTTGTTTATCATCATCCTCGGTCCTTGGTCCTTTTTTTACCTGGTTCCAAAGCCTTTTTTCACATCTCGATAACTTGGGCTACTCGGCGTATCAGCCTCTACTCAGTTTTGAGTAAGCATGCCCATGCCCCACCCCTTCCCACCCTCTACCACCCCACTCCACCACCCTGCGCTGCGTCCACTGACCACCAACAAACCGCCATCGCCATCTTGACGAGCCACGAGTCGCCGCTGGTGCCAAGTCCAAAGTGCAAAGTGTTTGCCAAACACCATCATGATGATCGCGTTTTTTGACACACGTTTTGAAAGCCTCCAGGGGGGCTCTCTCCAGCGCTGAACGTCGAACACTGAGGACCCGCTGGAGTTTGAGCCACGTACGCACTCGAGCGCTCATAATCACTAGCAGTTTCGCCGGCCAAATCAAAAGCGCCCACATCATGACGATCCCCAAACCCCCAAAAAAAAAAAAAAAAAGACCAAAATCCACCCCCAAGTCTCAAGTTTCAAACTGAGGCCACTCGGGACACAGTTGCAGCGGCCTGAAACTTGAAAGCTGGGGGCAAGGTCCGAGGTTCAAGTTCTACGACATCAGGCAAAGTAGGGAAAGAGCCTCGGTGAGATGACAACAAGAGGAAGCTTGAAGAAACGGAGTCGACAAACAAAAGGGTACCGCCCCATCAACCCACATGTGTGACGATGCCCCGACACGAGTCGAGCATTAATAATTGACTGGAAACAACGCCATGAAAAATGATGGTGAGATGATAAGTATGAGCATTATATGACCTCGGCGCAACCCACCTAGACCCCCCCTTGCGTCCTTCTGAACAATCTTGTCGCTATAAACAATGTTCGTCTGTTCAAGAGTTCTTCAGAAGCTCCTTCAGGATGATCAACTATCGCAATCGTTATCGCAATCGTAGTCTCCTTCACCAAAACAAAAAAAAGGACACTGGCAGGCATGGGCCATATCCAAAATCCAAAATCCCCAACTTTCAAGTTTGAAACCAATATACTCCGCGGCAGATTACAGGGGCCTCAAACTCGAAAGTGGGGGCAAGGTCAAGGTTCGGGCCTAACGCCATCGGTAAACGGTGTACTCGTGTGTAGAACCACATGCGTGACAATATTCCGACATGAGTCAAGTATTAATAATTTACTGGAAATAACGCCATGAAAAATCAAGTTTCAAGTTTCAAGTTTCAGACCAATATAGTCGGTGTGGACTACAGAGGGCTGAAACTTGAAAGTTGGAGCAAGGTGGAGGTTGGGAAACCATGATATGACGAAGGCACAGGGGACGAGGCGGAGGAGGAAAAGGGCCTCGGTGAGATGGAGATAGCACGAGAAGTTGAGAGAGTCAGTCGACGTGCCTAATTGAGCACTGAGTGGATCTAGGTGATGTGAGTACAGTATCCGATGGAGCCAGGATGAGAGATTTTTCACAAGGATGAGATGGGCATACATGTTCGTGGTGTGTAGTGAGTGAGTGAATAAGGAAGGAAGGAAGGAAGGACTGTGCCCACTTATAGCGCAGATCGTGAGCGACACCCGATGACAGCATGAAACCCGGTTTTAAAGGTTGACATCATGCCCGCTTTCGTTTCCCAGTACTGAGTGTGCGGCGGGGATCAGGAGGGGGTTTATGATGACATCGCTCGCCTGGGTATTAAAGAGAAGTAGAGCAACCCTGAGCCCAGTGTAGATCGTTATCTATTTATTGATGATCTTCGGAGGTAGTGCATAATGAATGTCATCCACGAGGATCATGACAGAACTCAGAACTCTTCCATGTCCAAGACACTGCTGTCACTCCACGGATGGACGTGTTTCAGGCCCAGCCGGGCCCCTTGTGCCTCATCGTCCTTGTTGGAGTAGAGTAGAACGAGTCTGAGCATTGCAAGGTCAGGTTTCATCGCACATATCCAGGGGAAAGAGATACTTTAGGACGTTGGTATTAAAACTTGAAACCCGGGGATGTTGATATCGGCGGTGACGGTGGCATTTTCACAGTGTGCTAGTAGTATACTGGTGGTTGTTGTCCTTGGTTGGGTGGCAGAGGTAGGACGACACAAACAGGGTGTAGCGGTGCGTGGCTAGTGCGAGGACCCGGATGGATGAGATGGAAATGATGAGTGCTGTATGGGAGAGGTGCCCATTCTATTGATAGGCCAAGTGCCTCGTACTAGTTGCACCAGTCCTAGTCCATCAGCCAGGTATGTACGCCCAAATAGTGCACCCGTCCTTTCCCGAGCACGCACTCTGCGGATATGCCGCACGTGTTGCCGCCGCGGCAGAGGGCTAAGCGGGTCTTGGACCGTCGTCGGTGGCCGCCCCTCCATCTGACACCCAAATCCCGTGTCACCGGAATAACTGCCCCTCCATCGCCGGTCACAAAAAAGAACTGTGACAGGTCCAGGACGTTAACAATAGCAACTCGCCTTCCGTCACCGGTGTTAAATTTAGCTACCGCGATGGTCCAACTTCCAGGTACACAGGAACTATGGGAAACACCAGGCACTCTCTCTCCTTCCACATGGCAAATACGACCATCAATAAAAAGGCCCACTATCCCCTTCCCTTTTTTCCCTCTAGACAACACCCCCATCACTACTCATGCACTTCCACCACCTCGTCCTCGTCCTCGCTACCCTCGTCTCCCTCGCTTGCGCCCTCCCTGCTGTCAGTACCCCACTCTCCTTGCCTCATCACTTTAACTGATCCACCTCTGATTATAGGGCCAAGTCGATGATCTAGCGGCTAGAGCAAGCTACCAGAACTCACCGGGGTGGAAGCGAGCGAGCTACCAAGACTCCCCGGAGTGGAAACGCGCCAGTGCCCAACACTCACCAGAATGGAAGCGAGCAAGCTATCAGGACTCGCCGGAGTGGAAACGCGCCAGTGCCCAACACTCGCCAGAGTGGTGGCGAGATGGCGCATGAAAGGGCGTCTCTCCTCCCTTCCTCTTCCTCTTCTCGGCTCCTTCCTTCTTGCCTGGTACGGGGTCTCGTGTGTGGGTTGTGTGATGTAGTGCGTTCCCTCCCTCCTTCCTCCTCGTCTGCGCCTCATTCTCATCGTCTGCCGCTCCCTCTAGTTGTCCTATTGCATCGCAGCGATAGCAGTTTCCTCGTCGTCTGCCATTCTTTTTATTCCATCCTGGCTCCCATGCAAACTTGCAGAGTTCCTTACATTAGATGGTGTCGTTAGTCCTAGTCCTACTCCCCGTCCTTAGTCGTCCCGCGCCCCAGCCCAGCTCAGGCCTCAGCGGACGTGTGCCCCAGCAGCACTTGTCACACTTGTCATCTCTTCACCTCTTTCTTACCTCCTTGCCACCACTCATCATCTCCTTCTCGCGGAATTGGGTCCCTTTTCTTACTTTTTACTTTTACTTTACTTTGGGAGAGGTTCATGGACATTGGGGAGGGAAGGGGGGCTGTAGGATTATGTCCAGGGTGTTGTTGTACCATTAAAAAAATTCAAATTAAAAGGAGATGTGAGATGAGAAACTTGTCAATAAAATCCACACTGACTTTCTTACTGTCCCGTTGCGGTTGTGGTCGTGGTTCTTTACATTCGAGTGATGATGGAGGGTAACGTTTTTAGTGACGGCGACATCGATCGAGAACGTTCTACGACCGGCGACCCTTCCAGTTCTTCCTCAGAGGCGCGACGACACTCCACCAACCCGAATATCACCATCGTCGCTCCCCACCTCTCAATCGACACGCCATCGATCAGCTCGACGTTTTTCTGTTCTTTTCCTAGTCCATGGAATCACACCGTACCATATCAGGCAACTCTCGTTTGACAGACAGACTTCAAGCATCGGGGCTCAAGATAGATAGATTCAGATAGACAGGTCGACCCCTGCCTTCCCTTCCCTTCCCTTCCCTGCCTCTCCTCACTTCTATTCCCCACTGGGCCATAGCAATGCATCATGCCATCACCCATCACGGGGTCCCGCATCACGCAGCGCCCAACGCAAAACACAGTATTACTCTATCCACCCCCAGTCCCATCGTCACGCCAACTGCGATGATCAGTCTTCTCAGCTCAGAATAGGCGGTAGAGGGAGAGCGCGCCGCACGCCCGGTTGGGTGGTCGATGCCTGATGATGGTGATGATCGACAAAGACAAAGACAAAGACAAAGACAAAGACAAAGACAAAGACGCCGGCGATGACGATCAAAGCGAAGCTCTGGAAGCTTGGGATCAAAGCGCCGAGCAGAAGTGAGCGCCAGCAAGCAGTCAACGAACGCCGATCGGCTCAACCGACATTTCGGCGTTCATGCATTCATAATCCCATCGCCAGACGCGTCCTCATGCTCCACACCCAATCCCATCCCGTCTCGCCCGATCCCTGATTCTGAAAGCATTTGTCAGACACGTCGACCGTCAACATCGTTCAGGATATCTGTCATGCCATCATCACTATCGCACCTCTGAGTCTCTGAGTGTGTGAGTGTGAGAGCAGTCGACGTCACGGGCGCGATGGGTTGGGATCGTTACCCAAAATCGAAATCGAAAGTGAAAATGTATCCGTTGAAAGGTTGAACCACGACTACGGCCACGATAATGGCCCAAGACTCAAGAGCAAGACCCAGGCGCAATACCAAGACCCAAGACCACCCAAGAGCAAATACCAAGACCCGAGACCCAAGACCACAACACCACCGAACCCCATCAAGGCACACGCGCCAAACGAACCAATACTGACCCGCTCATCCTGAAGTTATAAAAGAGGGAAGGAGTGGATTGGGTGAGCGGTAGCACTCGACGCACGACGATGCCCACCTCCTTGGGCCTTGGGAGCTGTGATAATAATAATAATAATAAATAAAAAAGTAGAAAGCGCTTGAAGCTTGAAAGCTCGAGAGTCGAAAGGCGAGTTCCGTTCCGAGAGGCGCCATCAGCAATGGCAAGATGAAGGCGCCATTATCGTATTATCGTGCCATGGGTGTGTGTGTGACGCAAAACACAGTATGCATCACGAGGGACAAAACGATACGAAACGGGTACAAGGAAAGAAGGCTCACAGCGAAAACCAAGAAATCAAACCCACCCTGTGACACAAAAAACCTCTCCCAATTGCCGCGATGCTGAGTACTTCCCTACGTATACATATCGACAGAATACCTACGACGGCTGGTATGGTGCTAAGACGACGATGAATGAATGAAAGCTTGGAAGCTCGGAAGGCTGAACCGTGAGCGGATCAGTGATGAATGACTAGTTCAGTCGATGTTCGTGAACGCATGAATGTTGATAGAACCGCTAGGCGCGTCTTTAGGCGTCATGTGGGACATCCCATCTTGTAAACACTGTCAAGTTTAAACCGAGTTTACATTGCCGAGCACGACCAACAACCCAACGCCGAGATCCAGTGGTTTGCTAATTCGCTTCGAGAGATTGAATCCGGTTAGGACTGGTTTCTTGTTCCTTGTTCCTCATTTCGCATGACTCATTGCGAGGTTGGGCAATGGGCGAGTGGGCACTAGACGCATGATGCGTGTCATGATGCCCACTAGAAGCTTATAGCTTGTATCTTGGAAGTTGATGCTTGATAGTTTGACAGCTTGGAAGCTTGGAAGATGAGATACGAGGAAGCGCGGAATTGCTAACTTGAACGGGAAGCCACCGTCGTCCATGATGCTGATGTTCTGATTATAAGTAATAACGAGACGGAGGAGGCCATTCGTGTCCTGCTTTTAGTTATGCATGTAAGCAGGAAGATCTCAGCAATGTAGCAACTCGGGCGAAACGAAAGGGAGGACAAAAGAACTAAAAGGGAAAAAGAAGGAGGAAGGAAAGAAAGGGAGAAGGGGAGAAGAAACTCACAAAGATACAATAAATACAACATGCCCTTCATCGCACCCTTTCCTTCAACGCTCTAATCTCGGCATCCCCTTTGTGTTTTTCCCCCAGCCCCCAAACCTGCCTCGTGTATCGCGTGCGAGGGGCGTGTTTTTCGTTCAACATGGTGTTCGTTCGTTTCTTTATTCCCCATACATCCCCCTCGTACTTTCCTAGTCGGACTCTCACCGTCACAAGTGGGCCCTTTCTTTGTTTCGGGGACAGAAAACGACAACGCAGACGGTACACGGGCCTTTTTCGAGCTTTCGCTCGTTCTAGCGTTCTAACGTGCCATAACACTCTCACCCGGCCAACCACCACCACCACCAGGGAGAAAGACCACCCCCAAAAATGCAAACACCCATGAACCAAAAGCAACCTTTGACCATGTCCAGACCCGTCTTCTCATCCGCCCACACCGCGCGTGTCGAAGAGTTTACATCGGCGCAGCAGATCGAGAGACGACCTAAGCGGAGGAGAACGCAGTCTCAGTCTGCAGAGGAGGGTTTAGATTTGGATGGATATGAATATGGATATGGCGGCGGGGTGGACGAGGGGATGATAGATGGGGATGATGATGGTACGGGAGGTCTCCCGTCGGACGGTGCAAGCGCTAGTGCTACTGCTACCCTCGGTCCTACTTCCCCTTCCCACGACCTCCAAAGACGAAAACGAATCGCACGACCGTCCTCGAAACCGAACACCGAGTTTGCACACCTCCCATCCCATCCCAACTCTACCACCACACCTATCACCACCACTGCTAAGATGGCCGTCAGAACGCATATCTGGGTCACGCTATGGTTCGTGCTCACCGCACCTGTTATTTTCTGGGACGTCGGGTACTGTCTCATGAGGTCAGTTCCCCTGTATTCACTTCGTTTGCGAGCGTGTCTCATAGTAGGGTCTTGACGGGAAATTTCCATTTATTGAATCACAACCATTCATTATCACGACGTTCATGTTTCGAACCCTCGCTCTATAACACATAACATACAAAACCGTAACGCGATGCGAACTGAATTGACAGACCACGCTCGATGGTGGGTGGGGACCTCCATTGGATATGGGAGCCGTATGGGATTTACCAGAATATCGACTTTGTACGTTCAACCCTCTCTTCTCACACCCCGGCGCGCCATCAGGGGCTTCGGGCTTCTGGGCATAACCCTAACAGACTCATTAACACCCAATTCTTTTATTTAGGTGTATGGATTAAAAGCCCTCGAAAGTGGTGACGGGTTCACCAACGCGCAATGTAAGTTCCACATCCATTCATACTCCTTTCCTCCCAACGCCAACTTCAACTTCATCAACGCCTTACTCACCCTCTTCCCCCCCAGCCTTCCTCAACATCATAGAAACCCTCATGAACCTCGCCTACGTCTACCTCGCCCACGTCTCCCACTGGGAACCCGCCCCTCTCCTCGGCTTCGCAGCCGCCACCATGACGCTCTCCAAAACGGTGCTCTACTGGGCGCAGGAGTATTACTGCGGGTACTGTGCTGTGGGACATAACTCCTTTGAGGATTTGCTTGTGTATTGGATTATACCTAATGGGTGAGTGTCTTTTCTTTCTTCATTCCTTCCGTTCGTTCGTTCGTTCTTTCCCTACATCTTCCTTCCGTTCCTTCCCCTTCTTATCGCCTTTCCATTCGTTTCACCAACCATAACACTAACCCAACCGAAATTACCCTAACCAGCCTCTGGCTCATCGTCCCAACCCTCATCATCATACGTCTCGGCAAGGACATATCAGCCTCCTTACGCGTCGCCTCTCGCGCCTCCACCAAAGCTGCTTCCGGAAAGCAACAATGATACCACGTCGACATCATTGAAACGTTGCCATTACATCGTTTTATTTTGGATCACAAAACTAACAACTGGAAAGACTGGGGGTATTGGAGCCTATCTTTGGAGACTCTTGCTGGAATTCAAAATATGTAAAAAAATATGAAGTGAATGAGGAGAAGAGGAATCTGTTTATGGTGATGGGCATGTACTATATCTAACGATCTATTTGCTTCCTTGTTATCTCATTGTATTTATCTGCTCGTCAGTGCTCAGCGTTCAGTACTCACCTTCAGATTTTTATTTTATTTTTGGAAACGCTCATGTGGGCCTGCTTGATTAAAATAAATATTCCTCATGCCTCCGCTTCCGTTTATTCGACATACTTCTAACCTACTTACAAGAATAAGTATACATACATTGGGCAAAATAAAAGAGGAAAAAGGTGTATCACTGCGCAAGAGCATCACCATAAGTTAGGTATCGTGCTAGCGCTCCATGACAGACAACGAAGGAAAGAACACAAGATGAAGGACGAGCGAAGGAAAAAAGAGAACTGAAAGAACTGAGTGAAAGGAAAGGGAAAGCAGCGTTAAGCCGTTGCAGATGAATGAGCGCTTAATTTAAGGACAGACCTAGATGGTACAGGGTTGAATACATTTACAACAAAGACAACATCAAAAAACAGAGTGAAAAAGAAGGGGAAAAGGAAAGTGAAACAAGAAAGACTGCTACTGTTGCTGTTCAGACAGTATTGAGTGGTTTACCGCGCGTGCTGTCAGCCTTATCTGCCGACCCAATCGATCGCGGGATATCAAATCCAAATAGACAAGAAAAAAGAATGGAAAAGGAGAAAGAAAAAAGCGAAAGAAAAAAGTGAAAGAAAGAAGAAAAAAATGACTCAGTCCATTTCCATGTCCATTTCCATCCCATCCCACCCCTGCTCCTTCTCGCTCTTCACCTCCTCCTCTTCCTCTTCCCGAACACTAAACCCAACTGTTGCCTCCTCTTCCTCCATCTTCCACCCCTGCCTCGCAGAGCTCACCCGCCCCCTCGAGCTAAACCCAAACGCCTCCGCATCGCGCACCACCACATCCACATCCTCAAACCCAACACCATCTACCTCCCCTTCATCGTCCTCGCTCTTGCTCTCTGACGCAGAACGTGAACGCGACGATGCGGATATGGATACAGAGCGGAGGGACGAGCGGGGGAGGGACCATCCTGCGTCGGATGGGGTATAGGATGGTGGATTCGAGGGTATGGACGATTGATATGAGGATATGCCGAAGTGAGATGACGATGTAGGAGAACCCCACGACTCGGGGCCCAGACCAGAGGAGCGGAAGGCACCTGAACCATACACACTCGGATGGTGGCTGGCATTAGGCACGGGGACTGCGACGGGAAGGGAACCCCGAACAGCTGGAGATCCTGATCCAACCGCCACGATAGTGGCAGCAGTATTGGTAGCAGAAGGACCGGTGGGGACACCAAGTAAGCCTGGCCTTAGTTGGGTGATGGCGCCAGAACCGGTAGATGGTGGGATGGCATAATCGTGAAGACGGGGACCTGAAGAACCCGCACGACCAGAGGTGACGGGGACAGAACTCGACACTGGGTATGCAATATTAACGCTCGAGGACGAGGCTTGGTCTGTGGAAAGGGCATCATTTCCGACGGTCGGTTGAGGTAAGAGTCCCCCAGAAAGAAATGCAGGCCAGAGTGATCGGTCTTCTGGTAACGATGTCCCAGTACCCGACGACGGGGACAAATGAGATAAGATAGCAGCCGCCTAACACAGAGTCATCTTTCGTGAGTCATTTAGAATAACACGAAGCGAAGACGGTTACCTCCAATAACTGAACCTGTTGATGTTTGCTCAACACAAACTTGGAGGCTTCCCGCCATTGGGGAGTATGTTCCCATCGATGCTTAATAAGGCAGGATGGATGGCGATAAACCTATAATAGGATAAACATGTTAACTTTTTCAAATTTCCTGTAGGCGCTGAAACGTTCAAGTGAGCCGAACCTTTGAGCAGCTCTCACAAGTAAAGATCGTCCCCCGTTTCTTTCCGTTCTTTGTCACGCTATGAATGGCAGTGCCGTTTCCTTGTACAGCACCGGCGCTGACGCTGAGACCATTTGTCATGGATGTAGAGGGCGAATGTTCTGTATCGTCAAGGCTTCCCACATTGTCAGTGGTCGAGCGACTAGCTGGGATAGGAATGGGTGTCTGTGTGGTCAGTGATTGAGAGGCTGCTCTGAAAGAGGCGGGAGTTGGAGTAATGGCTGGTGGAGGTGGGGAGGACGAGAGAGAAAGCGTCGACAATGCCGACAAGGCGGCGGCGGCGGTTTGCACGGATGCCGGTCTACGACGAAGAGTAGATCAGCAAGCTAGCAATACGGTAGAGGACGCCTCTGATGCATCAACTTTCTCTCTCCTGAACATTCGTTCCTCTCCCCATAATCTATACACGGGGAAGGTGGAAGAGTAGTGATAGTACTTACGAAGGTCGGGTGGCCGCATCCCGTGCATCGCTCAACCTTCTCCTCGTCTTGCCGGTAGACGACAGACGGCGGTGCTTTGGTCCTATGCTGTTGCCTGTGTGTGGTCGAGATGGATTGTGAGCACTCAGAGACGGCCAGTGAGTCTACCGGTCGTCTTACCTTGCGCAGATCGGGCAGGGGAGTCCACCGACGATGTAACTGGTATTGGAGACGCACTGGCTGCAGCAATTGAGAGAGAAAGCAAGCTCAGACCGGCACCCTCATTCATATTCTGCAGATAAGGCGAATTTCTCAGTTAGATCGGCCAGGCAAGCGAACACGGTATGGAACTGACTGGAGAGAGCGAAACCGGCTGAGAGACTTGGACTTGGGCCATGCTGGAAAATGAGCGAGAAAAGAAAAGAGACAAGTACAGAATAACAACAGAATACTATGAAACTACAGCGACGTTGAATACAGGTTCATGGCAGAAAGGAAGAGACGAAGTTGTTCCAGACAATCCACGACCGGGTTGGCGACTCGCTCCATATTTTCAACGTCCGCCCAAATTTTGTCCCATATATGACCGCGTCTCTCATCTGTGTCTCACCACAGTGAGCACACTGTAATCTTTTTTTTTAATATTTTATACCACACCAAATGTTATGCTGGTTACTTTTCATGCTATATTTTGTTTTAATTTCTGTCAGTGACTTTTTGCATGGAGAGAAACGCTTTTAGGCTCATTCGAGGTGATTGGTCATCACAAACGTGTCACACGAAGATTATATCCCAGATAATGTGATGACCGCGCTGCATGAAATACACGCCCTCAGTCCGAATTCTTTTCAAGATATACCTTGAGAAATACAAAGTAGAACGTGTATTGAGCAGGCCAAACTTTGCGCACGTTTGTGTGCAGTTTCACTGCAACTTCTGTAAAGACTTTCGCCACCATTTGACTCGCTGCGGAACGGATTTAGATACGTCTTTATATTTCCTTTTTCGTCGTTGTGGCTTGGTCCTCTCGTCAGCACAGGCCGTCTGAGGGCGGGGTAAGCACGGCACAGCGCTTGCTATACGCCAAATTCCGTTTCTCTAAGGAGGTATGGCGTCAAGGGCCATCGTAAAGGCAGAGGACCAGTATCGTTCCAGAAATGTCTTCCCATCATCATATAATCAGCTCATGGGGAATGAAATCAGAGGGGAGCATGTCTCCCAGTATATTCGTTTTTTGATACTCATCACAGGTCATTGATAACATTGGCTAGGCATGCGCAATAGAGCTCTCGGCGATGGCCAGGCCAACCTCGCACTCTCCTTCCACGATCAACCCAGTGACAGGGCCGCCTGCATCTGAGGGAGGCCTCGTTGCAGCCACTCTACAGGCGACACTTTCTGTTCCTCGTTCCTCGAAGCGAACAGCAGGTCATTCTCCGGGGAGAAAGCCCACACCGCGGGATCTGGCGCCGGCAGTGCAGTGATCGCCCGGAGTTCATTACCTATATCACAAGTCAGATCATATGCATCGCGAAATTCGTCAGTTAGCTGATAGACTTGTAAAGCATGGCCAAGAAGATCCTTACGTATGATGTTGTGCACGAAGTGGTCCATGTTCTAGAAAAAATTTGAACAGCATGTTAGTTAGCTAAAGTCGGAGCGTATGCCGAAGGAAGTCGTGGGTTATTACCAAGTCATTCTTGTCGTAACCTGCCATCGTGCCTCTGTCAGTATATGATCTTCTACCGGATCTAGAGTCGCCAGAAACTCACCAAAAGGATCTATAGAAGTGTGCAAATGAAGCATCGGTTCCGATAATCAGTATCGCATACAGAAATGACGAGACGTCACTCACTTTCGATCTCTTCTCCGGCAACGAGGAAACCAAAAAATATGAAACTCTGGTCAACGTTATCGGTTTATCAATCAGCGGACGGCGACGTTGATTATCTGCATGGGTTTACATACTGCGATTACAGTGGCGGGAATGGTCAGCCATTTCAAAGCTAACCAGATTTGAAATGGCTACATCGATAAGATGTGTCAAAAATTTTGTCAAGGTGATAACAACACTTTCTTACCAATGCCACACAATAGATACTGGTTACGAGCCAAAGATGTATGGAATATCTAAGCAGATGCGCTAATTTCAGCTGTGAGAATCCGACAGAAAGACAAGTTACAGACGAAAAAGGTATCGGAGTCGTGAGGATCCTCTCCAATCCTGTCAATGCATCTACCAGTTGACCAAGAGTGGCAAGCAGTAAGCCTGGAGGAAAGCCTTAGATTTTCACAGGTATACTGGTTGGCGCTACTCACTGATAGTGGGTGCCTCGGCGCCCTTACGGAACTGTAATGCAGATATATACGAACTCTGTCATGCGACTTTGGTCAACTTACAAGAGGAACAGAATTACAGAAAAGCACCGACAAGATAAAATGAGATTTCCAGTGGAATATTATGCGATACGCTATGGTGCCGCAACGTTGCCCTCATTCGTGCTGCTTTCTTTCCTTTCACCTCCAGGCCGCTTTTGGTTAGTTGGCGCACGAGAAGTGAGAAAGGGAAGAGATCGAAGAGCGAATATCTTGGTGGCATGCGAGCTGGGAACAGAGACGCATCGTCGCCAGGTCCCGTGGACATTTTCTCGCCTCCTCTAGGTAAGCCTTCGCTATGTCCATTGATTCGGATAGAGGGTTGCGCGAAAGACGTCGTCCTTGTGCGTGTCGTCGACGGGAGGGGCAGATGGGACTTTGATGCAGACGGCCTATTAGAGAGCACAGAAGGCGCAAAATGTGCCGAGAGAGGGGACCCAGGGGCGTTCCCTAATTGATCAGAATTCGTGCACGGTGCGTCCGCACTCTCTGAGAGATCTAAAGCTGAAGGTATACCCGGGGGAAGTGCATAGGACGGTAGGAACTTTACAAGATGGTATAGATCAGCATAGTAAATCCCGTCCTCCCCGCGGAGGTAGTGTTTAATTGCCACGGCATATGCCTCTAGAAGATTGACAACCGTCTTTTTCTCGATCAGAATGCGTGACTTTTGCTCGTCGTCTGATATGCCCTTATCGGTAGGGGGAGATGGCATGGTATCTGCAATGGAGATGGAAGATGCGAGGGTCGGAAACTATGTCATTCCAGGTCAGGGGAACGTAACTTACCTGGGACATGAAACCACACCGTACGGGCGAATGTACGACTGCCGAGGACTATCTGGGACCATAGTCTCCTTCCTTCATTATACCGTTCAAAACTAGATGTTGTCCTATAAGAGATGACGAATCCGAGAACAGTTCCAAACCTAAACGCGGATGAAGTTTCTGTCAGTCCTTGGTCGCCGGAGGTGCAATATTAGACATACACCGTGATAAGGGTGGGCTGTATCGCAAGACTGTAGACATTATTGCTAATAACACACACAGCGGTCGACCAAGCACCGAAAAATATGAGGATATGCCAACACCTAAAGAGGGCTGTTGCCAGGATAGCATTTGAAAATGAAACCCACAAACTACGTCGTGGCGCGAATGGATCCGTCACATCCAAACCATACAATGAGAAGTTCTCGCCCTGGTTAAAAAGGGACATGGTAATAAGAACGTGCCCTCCAGTGGTGTAGCTCAAGAGAATTTTGGATCGTGGGGGTTAGTATTTTTGGAGGCGGGCTTACTGTAGGCCGTGAGTTCGCCAGGCTAGGTCTCATCTCTACCGTCGCTATCGAAGCGTCACTTTAATTATCTCCGTACGTATAGGTTGGTGGAGATGTCGCGTTGTCTCGAAACCCTCCTCACGTCGCGCTCTGAGCTGGGGGGAAAGACAGACAAAGATGGAGGCGTACGCGTACTTCCATGTCAGTCGCCTGGTTTTAGTAAGATTTCTTATCCCATGTATTGGACAGTTGTTGCCATGTTGGAAAGGTTGCTGCTGCCAGATGCAGGTGTAATGCCAAGTGAACGCTGAGCGGCTGCAGTCAGACTGACAGTGATGAGTCCATGACAAGCGCAACCTGATATTGATCGTTTTTTCCACCATCTGATAGCGCTAGTTTCAACAATACATTCTTTTCCAAAACTACCACTCGAAGGGAAACTCGTCTTACACGATAGTATGACTTGAGAGTATGAAACATACGGTGACCTGGTAAACTCGTTTACTCGAAATTACATACAGCACCATTTGCCGAGCGTCCCAAACATTTTATTGGAAACTAACATTTATCACAACCGTCATCATCTCTTTGACTGTTAATCTGAACAGTTGTCCTAGCCCTTTCCTTGAATCCTTGGTATAGAGGCTGAGGTGAACTGAGAAATTGTTGACTGGGTACAGCTGTGGCGGGCTGAATCAAAAAAGTAAATAATGTGATGCGGTTATTGAACTGCAATCTGACTCAAATTCGTGGCTAGTACTGCATGGGAGTCACATTTGGATTTCTTCATAGATCTTGTACATATCTTCGACCGCGATCTTTCACCAGACTCTATCAGATACGATCCACCCATTCCAGCATGTCTTCGGTCAACAAAACTGTTCATCCGTTCGATAAAGCGCGTTTGGACGTCCTTCTCAATCGTAGATTTTTCTATGCACCTGCTTTCGAAATATATGGCGGTAAGCACTCGCACTTTCTCGATTCTTTGATGCTCAAGAGTGATATATATATATTCCTTTTTATTCTACAGGTGTCGCCGGTCTCTACGATTATGGTCCACCTGGCTCTTCTCTCCAAGCTAACATCATCGCCGAATGGCGCAAACACTTCATCGTCGAGGAGCACATGTTAGAGCTCGACACCACCATCATGACACCTGCCCCAGTCTTCGAGACATCCGGTCATGTAGCTCGATTTGCCGACTGGATGGTGAAAGATACCAAAACCGGTGACGTTCTTCGTGCAGACCATCTAGTTGGGGGTGTTCTGGAGGCTCGTCTCGCCGGTGACAAAGAAGCCCGTGGCTTGGCTGCTCAGCCACCAAAAGAGGACGAAAAGAAGAAAAAGAAGAAAGTGAAGAGTGTAGTAGTGCAGTTGCCTGATGAGAAAGTGAAAGAATACGAAGTCATCTTGGCTCAGGTGAGTTTCCGATCTATGTCACTGTCGAAGTTACATGTCGTACTAAGTCTGCAAGTAGCTCGACAATTACTCTGGCCCAGAGCTCGGCGAACTCTGCCGAGAACACGATATCCGGAACCCTGATACAGATAACGACGTCAGTGAGCCTCAGCAGTTCAATCTGATGTTCGCTAGTAGCATCGGTCCCACCGGACAACATCCTGGGTGGGTCAAGTCGCTTTCGAGTAATCGAACATATTCACACTTCTTCTAGTTTCCTTCGTCCCGAAACTGCCCAAGGTCACTTCCTCAACTTCTCTCGTCTCCTCGAATTCAACAACGGTCGCGTCCCATTCGCCTCCGCTCAGATTGGCCGATCTTTCCGTAACGAGATCTCTCCACGTGCAGGTCTCCTACGCGTGCGTGAGTTCACCATGGCCGAAATCGAACACTTTGTCGATCCCGCAGATAAACGGCACGAGCGTTTCCACGAAGTCCGTGACGTCGTTCTCAGCCTGCTCGATCGTCACGTACAAACCGGTGGAAGCACGAAAGTGACAGCCATGACCATAGGTGATGCAGTAGACAAAGGCATAGTGGCGAACGAGACACTTGGATACTTCATCGCGCGGATATATCAGTTCCTCACCAAGATCGGGATAAATCCAGCTCGTCTGCGGTTCCGCCAGCATATGGCGAATGAGATGGCACATTATGCAACAGACTGTTGGGATGCAGAAATTGAGAATTCAACAGGTTGGACTGAATGTGTTGGATGTGCGGATCGTGCGGCATATGATTTGTCGGTACACTCGGCAAAGACTGGACACCCCCTTGTTGTAAGGCAAGCTTTGAAGGAACCAATCGTTACCGAAAAAGAAGTGGCAGAACTCAACAAGAAACTTGTCGGCAAGACATTTGGACGTGACTCGGCACTTCTCCAGAAGATCGTGGCTGAAATGGACGAGGCACAACTGCTGAAACTGAAGGGAGAAGTCGCACAAGGGTAATTATGATTAAGTTGTTCCTGATCCTGAGCTTATCAGCGACTTGACAGTTCTGCAATTGTATCTGCAGAAGGCAAGGAATTCAAATTGACGCCAGAGCTCATAACGATAGAACGCAAGACTTTGAAACAATCTAGTATGAATCATCTGTTTTGCAGTAACATAGTTACTCACTATTCATCGCAGTCCGTGAATTCACACCGAATGTCATTGAGCCATCATTTGGCTTGGGGCGAATCCTATATACCCTTCTAGAGCACAGCTTCTGGAGCAGGGAACAGGATGTAGAACGCGGGGTGAGTTCGCACGAGTGTGAAGTATGTGGGGTTGACGACGAGCTTTTCACAGGTCCTTTCCCTCCCTCCTGTCGTAGCCCCGACAAAAGTCCTAATCGTGCCTCTAAGTGCGAGAGAGGAGTTTGATCCACTTGTCAAAGAAGTTTGTGCGTCGATATTTCACCCCAAAAGATATGCTGTAGTTGCTAACAGTCCACTCCGCCTCCCATCCCCATGCTATCTGATAGCCTCCAAATTGCGCAGAGCAGGCATCTTCTCACGAGTAGACGATTCCAACACTTCTATCGGCAAGCGCTACGCCCGCAATGATGAGCTGGGCACGCCATTCGGTGTTACGCTTGACTTCGCCTGTAAGTAATTTCGTACTGAGTCTCATTTGGGGACCAACTGACACCATTGCCTTCGAACGACTAAACGTCAGCTGTCCAAAATCGCACTATGACACTCCGGTGAGTTTTTGTTTATCCATACGATCGCACGATTGCGGGCCGTTTTGAAGAGATTTCGAGTTCTGACCGGTACTTGTATCACAGCGAACGGGATACCACAGGTCAGCTTATCGGGTCCATTGACGAAGTGATCGCGGTCGTCACGGAGCTTGTCCAGGGAGGTCTTGATTGGGCAGAAGCATGTCGACGACTTCCTGCATATGACGGTATACAAGCCGTGGATTAGTAATCTGTCAACTCTAAAATGTTGCGTGGTGGACGGAAAGGTACTTCTCCGAGGTAACTGATCATGATAGATGGTATCGAGCAGAAATAAGCTGATATATATTAGAGCGTTTGCATGTTATGATAGTTGGCGTGTTAGTTGAATTCAAGAAGCAATAGTACACGTTGTAAGGCGTATATACGAGTCCACAGCTGTGTATATACACGGTGCATCGATCATATGACTGTATGTGAACGTTACGGTGGGAAGACCAACAAAAAAAGCTGAGCACTTACCGGGTGTCGTGTGTGTAATCGCAACTCGCCGGACAGCGGGGAACTACACAAATGGATTGATGCAGTTTAAGTTAGCAAACAGTCGTTCCATCCTAGGCAATGCGGAATAGTCTATGTTCCTTTACACTTCCGCTTGCCGTAAAGCTAAACGAGGTTGACATGCTCAAGATATGGATTTGAATCAAATGCAGAGCCTCTGACCAAAATTAAGTAACTTAAGATGGTAACGGATCAGCCCATTAAATGCAGTATGCACCCACGTTCGGAGCCGCCCACCACTCGAAATGAGTTTGAACACTTGGGAAACAATCAAAAAACGTGTCTTCGACTATCCGTGAATGTAGCCTGTAAGTAAGACGAGTACGTACTCGGTTATTGCCGTAGACAAGCTTTCCAGAATGATGCCCACGCACTACGATCGCAATCTGGTATACATAGTTCGGAAAAAGGAGGAAAGCTCGACTTCTGTTGGAGTCAAAGGGGGTGAAGCGTGCATATCTATACAAGCAGACCAGCGATTGTACGGCTCAGATAGAAGTCAGCAGAGTCCCGCGGGGATTTAATGCAGCGCTTGATATAACCGAACTTGCATCATATCAAGAGAGGCCAGGCACTTGTGGGGTTTACTTGTTCCAGGTTGCTCTTCGCGTTGGTCGTCATCTGCCTTGAAGGTCAGATGATGATGTTAAAGACTATATAATAAGCCTTCAAGTCGGGCCGCCGGCTGGGAGGGGAAGAAGACATGAAGTTAGGCTGTGCATGACATTGACATTGACAAGGCTCCACAAAAACATATCAAGTCGAAATAATGCGACAGGTCGACGTGTACTCGAAAAACCGACACCCAAGTATCGCATGGTGTCCCTTGGAATATAGACCATTGGGTGGGGTCAATAACCAATGTCCCAATGCAGTAGAGCCAGTGCAGCCTCGAGTTCAAGGGCGGCCCCAATATCGAAGCAACCATAGTGGGAGGACAGATATTAAGTGTAAATATCCTCCGAAAAGGAAACCGCTGAAACGCCATTGAGGGCGGCGAGCTCCCAGAGACGTGAGTATTGGTCGAAGAAGCAAGGAAGATTATGAGAGAATAACATTGCAAGTCTTTTACACGGCCACCAGAAGAGTCTGTAAAGAAGATGCAGGCGATGATGGAGCTTTGCGTTTGGTATTTCCTAGGAGACCGCGCTCGGGAAGATGGCCGCTAGAAACCAGAAGAGGGATAGCTTAAAATCCTGAAGATTGCGATTCAGCGAACATGATGGCACGAATGGTGAGAGTAATACCGCAGGATCGTTTAGATAACCAGGCCGAAGTGCCCCAGAATATGCGAAGCATGTCGACTATGCGTTGTCTCATGACCAGGATTGGCCATTGAACCGCCTGGAGGCTAAAGAAGACGGCCCAAAAAGTAGCTAGGCTCGTGGTGTGTCCTTATCATTCATAACCAGATATGTCGACGCCTGCCAGGAACTTCCGGATTTCGATTCAAGCATTACGACCGAGAATAAGGGCCATACACGCACCATCGTAGATCCGCTTGCATATCGTTATGAGAACAATTTTGTGAGAAATATCCATTGGAATGACCCTTGGAATAACCTCGCGTTTGCCAAATAAAATATACGAGGACGATAGAGGATGAAAACGTGACGCGACGGCATCGCGCGGGAACTAGAACAGCCAGCCGTATAAGTACGAATCTATACAACGCCACAATTTTCTTTCTTCACTCAGTGCCCTGTGCACTTGCAACCTATCGCCTGGTCTTTCTTATCTCTTTAATACTTCATTCACCATTCAACGCACCTGTTATTTCCTGCGACACATCTTCTAGGACTGCACATCATGACCACCCACTCGAATCCCTCCAACAAAGGCGTACCGGCAGACAAGCTAGTTGCTCTTCCTAGTCTCTCTTGCTCACTCTCCTCGCTTCCTCAAGCACGGAGTCTCGACAGTGTCTCACTACATCCAAGCATGTACGCGCAGCGGGCAGCTGAAAGCGAAGCTAAGGTATACACTTAGCTCATGTCCGCTGGATGTCTCCGGTGTCCAACCTTTGTTCTCTTTCATAGCTAAAAAAGGTCTTGTCAAAAACTGCTGCATCGTTTCCTCAGAACCCGCCACCTGTACCCGCTTACATGAACCCAGTATGTACCCGTCTTAACGTGATACCGAGTCGTCGCTAATCAATAACCGTCTCAGCCCCGCCATGACCCAAATTCACCCAGTTCATCGCCACCTCTGATGATGCGCAAATCAGTGAGTCCTGGTTGTCATGTTCTTTGTTTCCTTTCTCATAGCCTTTTAGCAAAGACCAAAATATTAGGCCAAGGAGGCTTTCCTAGATTTATTTCGTTTCGCCTGGGACTCGGTAGACATGGCACGGCCGACTCGACGCGGCATTCACAAAAACACTTGTCACGACAATTCGCTTTCTCTTTGCCTCATCATCATATCGCATCTATAGACACACTGCATACCTCTAGTACCGTTGACCATCAGACTATGACACTATTCCTTTTATTTCGCGTTGGGTTTTACTTGCTCTCTTGTCTCTTTCTTCTTTTGATTTCTTTCGTTTTCGTTTTGTCATCTTTGCAGAGCCTAGTGCTCTTCAGCCTCGGAATATATACCGGTAACAAGTAATCTGTAGCACAGGATAGTATTTCTTGGCTGCACGTCGTACTGTTATAATCTCATGGGTTCGTGATAGTAAAATGAGCTGTGACTGATATCATATGGACGCCTTCCGGAAGCATTGAGCACTGACACGCTCTGGCCTTTGTCCATCAATCCGCAGCCAAAGCTATTCATGGATCTCGGCTATCATTCTGTTAGACGCACTGTATGTTATGTTTTCCCAGATCGCACCGCGCCAGTCGTCCCCGGGCCAAAGTGAGGGAACTAAGAACCTTATCTGCACTGGACTCTCGAAAACTCTCTCATGCCTCGAAAACATTGACAGGTACGTCCTCATTTACATATTGTGATCCTGATACTTGCTTAGGTCTTTATTTATCAATACGATTACCTTCATACCTTTTCTTTACATGAGGGTTGGTCGTCACGGGCCCTTGCCAAAGTTGAGTGCACATGCTTGTCTACATCATGTTTCAAATATTCGATATGTGATTTCGATAGACTTATGTGGGACATCGAAGGTACAAGCGTCAAATGTCAGGCTCAATCATTTCCCAATAACTAACCCTACCACCGCAAGCCAAGCTATGAGCCCTGGACTTGGTCGTGGCATGGGTGACCGGTCTCTATGCAACTGTTTTACTTCCCATACACGTGAATACACCTGTACATCCCTGCACATCTCGTCGCTATCTATGATGAGGTCAGCTACTGGAAATCGCGAAATTCTGGGTTCTTTCGCCATGATATGACATCTTGTGGTAACACTGAGCCCGGATAATAAGTTACTCAGTTATTCCTGCAACTCTGGTGTCTGCAACAGGAACAGGTCTGTTCTCATACATGTCTTACATTGGATACCACGATAATGAGGCCCTAGCGCTCGATTGGCGGGTCCAACAGAACTCCAACGGAAGGGTACTTCTAATCATGCATGCTTTCACTCGCTATCTGTCGGTTTTTTGTATCATCATCCGAACTCATCGCAGCTTAGGGCTATGGAAGCATCACTCTCGGGAACTAGCATAGCTATACGCCATGGCCAATCGCCTTGCCATAGGGGTCCCAATGCACTGACACCCCTTTCGTGCATTCTAATCCGCAATGATGCCGACAAAGGCTATCTGGAACATGTATCGTGTCGTCCACGTTGCATTACAAAAAAGTAGTTCACCTGTCACTCAAGAACGTCCCTGTTCATCGGTGAGATTGCCCATGCTTCCCCCAGTAAGAGTTTGGCAACTTGCAATTCATTGAAAAATCGGTTCTTTCTCGGCCTTTATAATTGATCCTCGCGGTCAGTTCATTTTCGCGCTCAATAGTCTTCCCATTATTGACTATATTTTCTTATCTTCTTTTTCAAATTCAATAACCTACACGTAAATTCAGCACCATTTCGTGGAGTAGAAAGCCTTCCTTCGGCCAATCAACAGTCATGTTCGTCTTTTATCTTTAGGAAAAACACGCAACGCGAGTACTTCACAGGTACGCGCTACATCCTCCGATGAACGTTGATCATAGCCTACCTCCCGCACCATCGTACATTTTTGCCTCCTGGCAAACTATAATTTTCCTCCACGCCTTCTTGGTCTGATACCCCTCTCTGGAGTCTAATAATATTGCCCCGGGAATTTCTGCTCCGCGGATATGTGTGCTGTGGCCAACATTTTCTCGTGCAAACTTTCAAACTCTCTTCTCTTCTCCTCGACGTAGGTTTCGGCGTCCGTCTTATCAGTAATATACGTCAGTGCATGCTTATTACTGCTCTGATCATCACACCAGATCTCGCAGAGACGAATCTGAGTCACTTTAGCGAGTGAACTCAAAGCGTCCAGCCATGGTACCACCGCCGGTCGCGAGATAAGGGCAACAGCCCATCAGCGCTCAGCTCGTGCGTCGTCAACAGATTCATAGATGGCGTGCATTAGAGTTTCCGAATAAACAACGCTAGCACAACATCCGAGTCATACAACGTCCCAGGGCTCACCGGCTTATCGTTTTTGCATTTCATCTTACTGTTGATAACCCGACGACCATGCCGCTGTAGCACCCACTATCGGTTATTTCAACCACGGTTTCTTAACAGAACATCATTTGACATGCATCTCGAAGGATTGATAAGGATGAGAGAGTTTATTGACCGCTATCCGAGAGAAGAATTGCATCAGAAACCAGATTTAGCTACAGAGATAGTAAAAGGAATTGTGATAGTGTGTACAAGAAGTAAGACAAAGATGAAAGGCACTCCTAAACTCGTGAGTATGCTTCCAACCACCCATCCACCCACCGGAAAAGCCATGCGCTGACGACAATCACAAGCATTCCAAGCCGCAAACCGTGCGTTTATATCTCGGCAACGAGTTTCAAAGCTTGTTCGGACCTGGGACGTATATCACATTGGAATACATTTGGCGTCCTGCATAACATTATGACAGTCAACTCAGCGCAAACCTCCAACGATGGTTGTACGCACCGGAAAACAGAGTTATCAAACACAACCTCCGGCTCAACAACGTTCCCGCGGTCATCTACAGCCTTCCCAAATTTGAGTGTCGACAACATCGATACCATGAGCAACCACGCCGAGGATTCTACCAAATTGGCACCTGGACAGCGTCTGCGCCCGAAACCGAAGACATATGTTCGAGGATCCCGTCTTCGCTCCGTTGCATCGTCGACTGCAGGTTCCATATAGCGTTCAGGTTTGAACGCGTGCGCATCAGGGAATAACTTCTCATCGCGGGTTATAGCCCTGAGCCACATGACTTGAGTGCGTGATAGTTAATCACAGCCAAAGTAGAACATACCAGATATTTCCGAAGACCTAGATAAGTAAAATTTAAACCAGTACTCAAACACGAAGATAATAGAGGCGTACCAGGGAACCCTTTGGTATGAACATCCCTTCGTATATATCGTCTTCTGTTAGTCTATGTGGAAGGTCTTCCATATACTATCGGCTTCTATTATCTCGGGTCAAAAATAGTGTACTCACTCAGTGGTACTGGTGCACCCCACCTAAGGCACTCAGTAAAAATGGCGTCACAGTAGGGCAGCTCTGGACGGTCTGCAAAAGTTGGAAGTCGTGTTGTCCCAACGACAGAATCCAGTTCTGCCTGTGCCCGTTCAAGGACAGATGGATGCTGAATCATAGCAAGAATGAAATGCGAAAGCGCGGTGATTGTCTACAGTCAATCAAAAGGCTCAGTTTTCCGAAGTACATTCTTTCACTTTCAAATGCTTACCGTGTCGATGCTAGCTGTTTACCCAGATCCATATATCAACAAGCAAGTAAACAAATTGGACTGATGTACGGACCAGAGTACATCGAATTGGCAGTCCAACGAATGTCGAAATCAGCTAATGAGTTCACTGGCGCAGCTTTTTCTTTTTGGTGATCAGCCTCGAGCAAGGTGGAAACGAAAGACGGAAGGGCAGTTCCTTTTCTCTGAGAGGAACATCAATATAAATAAGGGCAGCGAGCACAATACACAAACCAGTTCATCCTTGACAAATTCATACGGACGATGGACAAATTCTTCCATCTTCGCTTTCCATATAATGGCATTTCGCTTGAAACCTGCACCTGGCATCCATGTTGGAAGGTACTTGACTATGGTGTCGGCAGGATGCGAGATTAGTATTGATATCTGGCCATTTTGCAGCTGTGCACAACATACGTGATGGAAAGATGTCCACAGGCCAGATACCGCCTCCTGAAGCGATGCGGTTCGAAAGAAGGTTCACACATTCTTCAGCAAGTCGCAAAAATTGGTCTTCGTTCGTTTTCACCTGATGTCCGTAAACGACCAACAGTGTGAGGCCCCCAGCGTATCTGCGAATGTGGTCGGTGTATTTCTCTGGTTCTGCGAGAAGACGACGAAGGAAGGGACGCGTTTCGAGCTCAAGTTGGGGGTGATAGGTCTTGATACTCGAAGGACCTAATGCACTTTGCATCAATTTCCGCTGACGGCGGGATGTCTCGCCGTAGGGTGTGAATGCGACCTGATGAGTGGCCGGTCAGTTTTCAAATTCAAAAATTTACCACGATAGATACCATATTTTCACATCCACATCTGCCATGAGCAACGGACGTTCAGAGATGATCAGGGCAAAGCAAAAAGGGATCCTTACAACTCGCCAGCCATAACGAGACGTGGCTTATCCGAATAAATCGCGCCCCGCTTATCCAGAAGTTCAAAGGCGGCTTCCGGAGTATTAAGGAAGACGAGGCCTTGTCCGAAGACATGTAGATATGTGATTTTCCCTGGTATAACGCGTCATTCATGGATTCTATGCATCCAGGAATGTCCAGACCACTCACCATACTGCTTCGCCCAACGAGCTGCCACGAGCCAGAGTTCTTTCGCAGTGAGATCGCGGATGTTGCCCAGAACCGGAAGTGGTGATGGCCCTGGAGGATAAGGCGCTGACTGGTGCTTCCGTTTCGCGAACGAACGGAGAAGGACGAAAGCGAGAAGAGCGGTGAAAGTGACTGCGATTGTTGAAGACATGGTACCAGCAGTACCAAGGGAAAAGGCGAGAAAAAGCAGGGATGAAAAGAGAGACGGTGGTTGGGTTTATAAATTGCTAGAACCAGAGCAAAATCAAGAAGCAGAGTGCACGAGAAGAAAACAGTTTAAGGCATAGCTGCAAACTAAAAAAGCCTTTAAAAAGATATGTGGATTAGCTAATCAATATGAGTGTCGGCCTGAAGCATATTCGCGGACTTTCAAACAGATCAGGTTCCGGTTCGTACGGCCCACTCATCTTGATGATCAAATGTACAATTGGCGCCGATCCCAGTAAAGCATAGGTTACACTGCTACCATCACAAACACTCGACAGCACGGTCTCGTGGACGCTCATCCCATGCCCAGCAAGTGGATCCGTGCTCTACAGTATCTATCGATGGAAATCTGACAACTATCCTGGTAGCCTTTTCCAATTTCTCCCAGTCGTATTCAGGGTCAACGGCAATTATATTACAATGTTTCAAGCATAGCAATCCAGATACCACGAAAACTGCGCGCTTTATACAATGTGCCGAACGTAAACTACAAAGATGACACTTGAAATTTTGAAATGTAGCAAGAGCACCACTCCGAAATCAGTCGGAACGACTCGCCGTTGCATGCCAGGACCAATATTGTGTGTGTAAGCCCTTCAAACGTGAAACGCAACGTTGCGATAGCTGATTTGGCAGTGGCGCACGCAGCGCAGAGGGCACTGTGTCCTGTCTGGCTCAGTATATCCCGCTTTACTCACAGTGCGAGCCCCAAAACCGAGATATGGAGCCACGGACCAATAATGTCAATATGGCGATATGTATAGACCTTACAGCTGTGTCATCCTCCTCAGCGGATAGCTTGCATATAAAATTCAGTCTTATGACACTATTCTACAGTACAAATACAATCACCACGGGATAGTTGCGTGCGACAATATGGGTACATATAGTACCACGATGACATGGCACCGGCGTCAGTCAGAGATGGTGCGCCCATTTCATATCAATTCTTTCTACTGACACTATTCCACGCCGTAGATCTATCGCATCGTGCCACAATATCATAGCGCAAGCGTCAGAGATGATGCATATATTTCATATTCCTTTTACTGACAGTATTCCACGCCATATCAGGGATCTATCGTATCGTACCAAAAATTACCATAGCGCCAGCGTCAGAGATGGCGCATTTATTTCATATTCCTTTTACTGACACCATTCCACGCCGTATTTAAGGCATCCATCGTATGGTACCTGATGATGATATGAAAGTGTATGGGCCGGACAGACCAGAGCAATGTATGTATAGTATAGTTCACTTAAATTCTGTCAACGCAATCTCACGTATCAACATGGTGGGCTTTCAGATGGTCGGTATTACAGTATGATACGGCCAAATGAAAATGGTATGTTGGCTCCGTCCTACGTCGCTGGTAGTAGTGACCCCACAATGGCTTTCGAAGACTGTCTGCGTATGCAAGGGTCAATTTATATTTTGTATGGACGTGCTACCTATCTAATAATGTTGTTCCATAGGAGTCTCTTCTCCTTCCCTATCAGCATCAGCATAAGTACACATCAAACCTCAATATTTTTCATCTTGCGGATCCTCAGCCGATTCCAAACAGCCAGAAAACTCTCATATACAACATAGCGCGATCTTGTGACATATAGTCAGTGGATTTGCGAATCTGCTTTAGCGTGTTATCGCCGGCGCTGGTGTTGATTTGCGCGAGTCGAGCGTCCATGGTTAGTGAGAAAAGCAGCTGGTGGCGAATATTTGGTATGCCCTTTTTAACATGAAATCCGTCCACCACGAACAAAGCGAGACATCTGCCAAAAAATGCAACTCTCTAATTAAACAATCAGTTCGTGACGTGGGACTTACTAGTAAGTTCAGCCAAAATGTCATGATGGAAGGGAGATTCGAACTCCCGCCTCAATGAGACCAGATAGAACAAGTTCCTGATTCTGGCGCCTTAGACCGCTCGGCCATTCCACCATTAACCTCGGGCCTCGACAACAGCGACCATTTCCAGCCATAGCTCTGGTCAACCAAGTTTTCGCCGGTTCTCACTATGACGCGCTTCTGTCCTTGAAAGCCTGAACGTTTGAACGTCCGCAACCTTTTTCAATACCACTACGATCGTTCCTTGAAGTAAACGCCTTTGCAGTATCGAGTAACGATATCTGCGCCCTGAGATCAGCGCATCAACATGTTCTGCCCATCGAACCTGATGCACACTACAATAGCTGCACACTACGTCCGCGGACTCGCAACGAGAAGTATACAGGCACATATACCGAGCTGATCGCATTAGCAACCTAGTGACATCGCTATTCAAACACGCTCCCCCAGTGGGTAACTTCGATAAATAGTGATATTGCAAGGTATGTCACCATCAAGTACTAATACGAACTCTTTGTCGCGCTAAAGTTAGTGAAACAGTTATTTACTGGGGCGAGTAGCCCTCGATCGAGACCAATGGAGCTCAAAGGGCTTAGCGCTCAAAAGTCATAGATATAAGCCAAGCACATTGTGTCGTATGAATTATTTTAGTTGTTTTCTAGGTGGACCTTCTATGACCTCAAGTTTTTTTCATGCCAGCCGTACAGGTTTGTAAAATTTTTCACCATCATCGCCGCCTCCGCTGACTTCGTAACCTTGTATTATAGGATATTGCTACTTATGGGCCTTTCTTCCTAGAGTGTCATTATTGCGATCTAAATTCAGTCGGTGGATTTTCTGGCACTTGATCACGGCGTTCGGGAATCTACTTGATACAATCGATCCTGCAATATCGTATCGTTAAAAGGATAAAGCTGGACATTCAATCATGAGTTTATTCTGGTAATCGTTGACAGTGGTCACAGAAATGAGGTCAACTGAACTTCATCTTACACTCCAGAACTGTTCCCAGGCAGTCAGCAAGTTGCCGAGGACGTATTCATTAAGTTCTTCGGACCCCTTCTTTGGTTTACAAGCAATAATCGAACTTGCTTGATATCTCCCTTGAAAGGCTCATCTTCGCAAACATGGTAGCTGACTGTCGGCGGTGCTTACTGACACTCAACCTAGCAGCTTTTCTCGCTAAAGATCCGGGCCCCTTCGTCTACGATGCTCTCACCTGGTGGCCATTTTCTTAATACCGGAACCTTCCCTTTTCGTAAGCGGAACAGTGGCCATAAAATCACGTGCGGAAGCTCACTACACGTGTGGCTTCCAATCGCTGTCAACTTGAATCCCAGAATGAAACAATCTGTCTAGCCAAGTTTATCGTCGTCGACTCAGCTTTATACTCATGATCAGCGCCCGATACCGCGTTTTGACTATGATACTACGTGTAAAACTCGAATGTGTAGTTATCCAGGGCGCGATAATTATCCTGGACATCTTAATTCCGTCATATTCACGGTGTCTCCCATGGTTCTCCAGTTGCCGTAACGGTCCGTTACGATAGAACAGGTACTCCACGCGGAAGGTTTTTAATTTTCCTTTCCTGAGGTTCCTCTAAAAGCCTAGAAGTTTAGACAAAAAGGCTTGAAATGGAAGTGGTTCACTGTACTACATATAGCCCATGCAACCTGTCTATCCTTGGACGCGGACTGTACCTCAAAACACTTTTTTTTAGTGGCGTCCTTGTTCAACAGTGCCCCTCATAGCACCCAATGTCGCTTCCTCCACAGGCTGCGCTCCCGTTCAACACTGACAGTACACTAGGTGCACTACTCGTCGGTGGTCTTGTCGCTGCAGCGTACGTGTTTTCTAGTTAGACGCTCTGACTACGTGCACTGATCCGTGTTCAATGATAGATTTTGGGGAGTGACCTGTGCTCAAACACTCATTTATTTTCAGCACAGTTCGAGTGACCGTCTCTCACTCAAATTATTTGTAGGCAGATCTCGCCCTCTGATATTCGCTTCGTGACTGTATTGACGCTGACTCTCAGGTATCATTCCTTTGGTGAGGGATTCTCTCACTTTACGACGGGTGCGCTTGATATATCGTTTGCGATTAGGGTTTTGGATACCTTTGACTCTTGTCTTACGAGTCATATTCTGTATTGGTATTTCGTGAAAAATTATTTCAATCCTTCAGCTATTGCTTCTCCTGTCTGGTCAGTCTCTGTTTTCCTCTTCGCTTGCGGTCATATTCACTGATTGACGTATAGGAGTGTCTTGGTAAGTGATGGCAGCTCTCTGCAGTATGTCTCGAGCTCAAGCGGTAGTATCTAGATACATGTCGCAATAACTGTGAGTTTACCCGCCATGTTATTCGCCGCTTTAGTGTTTAATTCATCTCTACAGTCACTCACAGACGTGCTTATCAGGGCGTAAGATAATTGTATTTCTTCAGATTACCACTCACTAACGTCCTGCAGTATGTATGCCCGTCGGGTGTATCAATGTATGTCCGTGCCAAATTTAGGTATCAAGGTCTGACTTTCCATTTTTAGTGAGCGGCCACAGCATACTATTAACGGCAGTAGTGGTACGAAAAATCGATCTTCAAGAGGTATCTAGTTGCTGATATTATTACAGGTCGCCATATCGCTTCTCGACTTGAGTCAGAATTACTTTTTTCTTGGCTTACACGTTCATCCTAACCCCTTGTTTTTCGTGACTTAGTTTGTGGCTTCAGTGAGTATCGCAACTATGGATAAACATTTCATGGTCTGACTCTCTCACAGTGATCACAGTGAAAGCGTTGGTAATGTTTCATGCGGGTATTGTCCCTTTACTGAGTCTCGTTTGTCCAGGTTCAAACTAGGCTCCTTCGCAGAGCTGAACACGATCTCTGTGAGCCGCAATGGGTAAATAGTTTGTATCGGTCTTCTGACTTCTCGTGTCAGGGTCTCATGTACACAAATTTCGCTGCGGGATTCTCCGGTGACCTGTTTGTCGCTGTCGTCTTGTGTTATTATCTTTGGAGGTCCAGGACCGGATTTCGAGGGTCAGTGGGTCGCCAGGCATGACCGTATACCGATTAACGCCGTGTTAAAACTTCTAGAACGGACACACTTGTCAAGTCTCTCGTCTCATATATCATCACTACAGGTAAGTCAGACGCAGAGTCCCACAGTACGCTGTTACTGAATCTTCTTCTCGTTAAGGTTTACTCACGGCGTATGTCTTGCTTTCGATATGCTGATCCTTTTCCACCGCTGATCGGTAATTGCTGTGTATCAGCGTGGATGCGAGCTTAGGCATGATATTCGTGAGTTTTCCCCGTTTATAATTACCCTTGACGCCGAACTCAAGTTATTCATGGGCTACAGTACATTGTTATGCCCAATAACTTTGTCTTCATTGCATTCTACTTCAACCTGGCTAAAAGTACGTGTTCTTCACTCCAACCCCGCATACTGCCCGCAAATAAGGCTATTTACTTATACGGACCGTTCATTATAGTGTACATCAATTCGTACCTGGCACTGTACGTCGTTTTCCACGGTTTCGTCATCTCACGAGTTTAAGGGCTCCTGTTTCTCAGGCTCAACGCTCGCGAAGGTCTCCGAGAGAATTCCGAGGGTGGTGTTTCTGTCCACCTCTCAGATCTTTCCCATCTCCCGTTCAGCGTCAGTAACGAACAGAGCTCACCAACACTGTCGGCTCCCATGGATAAGGCAAGTCCCGTGTTCCCCGAGTCAAGTTGATCGCTTTTAATAAGCCTTGAAATAGGGCTTTGGGCTATCGAATGACCGCCTTACGTTTGCTACTGACAGTGCTAATCGGAAGAGCGACGATGAATACGAACACTTTACAGTGTTGTAAAAGTATAAAAGTTGTTTCCGAGTAGAACTCGAAGACAGGGACTTCAGATCATCCTAGCATGCATGGGAAGTACAAAAACAACGATAACGAGATGAGGGTCAGCCTTAGCGCCTGGAAACACTGCCTCTTGTTATCATTGTATGATAGAGAGATACTGGTACATTGCATAGAGCTGAAGGGAGTATGCGGTAGTTCTGCTAGAGAGTCCCAAGTGAGACAAACCCTTTAACAAAGTGTGGAGCCAAAGAACCTCTGCTCCCACCTAAAGTAGGCTATGTCACTGCGTCACTGAAGTCACCTGGAGAATGTGGTGCGGAGCCAATGCCTTAATAGTTCAGTGTGGAAAGGATAAAATGTAGCGCCTTGTCCTCGTTTCAATTTTGTGCTTCCCTACCAGTGACCTCTTGAGCGTATACCCATGGATCTCCGAAAGCTGTCATGGTTAACAATCTGTTTGCCATGGCTAGTGACGGCAACAGGGCTTCCTCGTAGCGCCTCAACAGAGTCTCTTGTTGCGGAGTGCAACTTCGTGCTAGGCGGCCTTTATTTCGACCTGTGCCCTATTATCAGAGCGCCTACCAGAACCCTTCATTCGAGCAACAGGCAGTATGAGTTCGACTTGGGAGAACGAATCAGGGAAATTTCCAATGACAAGGTGAGTAACGAATGATTGTGGGACTCAAATACGACCTTTATCTTAACTATACATTTCTGTGCGGTCTCTTAGAGACATGACTGCCCCGATGGCACCTGGATTTGCATGACCGGTAACGACCAGATAACTTTCATCTCACGTATCACCACTAAAACACGTATTTGCCCTGATCCATTGTTTAGAGAACGAGGATCCCTTACATGCCGTCCCCATAGCAAGGAGAGACGATACCCACGGCGCAGTCGCTTCGGGATCTGAGACTAAACCTGTCATAGTCAGGTTTCATGAAATGGAGAGCTCACATTCGTTAGACGACCACACTGATGGTGAGTGATGCTTCATTACGATTACAGAAGTGGCAGAGATAACGGCGATGTCGGATGTCATACAGCCTCTGTCAGTATTCACATGAGTGGGGGTTCCCATGCAGGCCAGCCGCAGGAGGCGTATATCGGGTTGATATGTGAGCCAGATGGAGTTGAGGTAAATCTTCCGCCGATATCACTCGTACTTGCTCCACCAAGTAATATCTTCCCTACAGTCGTCCGGTCCTGAGTTTCTTCGCGAGTACAACGGAATACATATGTTCAGATGGTCAACGAGACATGGTTGCGGTCGACCCATAGACGACCCTGCCGAGCTGGTACATACCTTGGCAAATCCATCCAAGAAACCCAAACACGATAAGGAACCCGAAAACGAGGATAAGGATGACGAAGAGAAAGATTCCAATGGGAACAATATCCATGATACCTCACCTGTCTCAGATCGTCACAAACATTCAATGATCTCCATCCTAATTTTGATCGGGTAAATCGCATCTGCCATTTCTAAACAAACATCTCATGACCTCTTTTGTTGACAGATCCGTCGCAAGTATTTTCTGGATTGTTTTCAGTTCAATGCCACCACCATTTCATAGGTACATCCAAAGTTGTATCAGACCAGGCGGTTATCGTGTGGGGGAGATCAGGCTGTTGCAGTGGGCTCGAGAAGATATGCCCACTCTCGATGAGGAAGAGGGTACGATGGTTAATTCAGAGGAGGTCTTTGTTATAGAGAACGAGATGATTCCGCTCAAGCCCAGTCCTAGAAGACACTTTGAGGCTCAGTATGGGAGTGCACCCTCTACAGCGAAATCAGAGGACTTGCGAATGTAGATGTAACCATATATGTAAATCTGTAAAATTTTACTGTTTAGCTGTTCATATGTAGCCTTTATTTTATGCACGGGGACCATTTTACTTTCGTTGGCGAGCTTACAACCTTTGGATGGAACGGTATGCTCGTGAGATGTAGATCAGGCACGAATACTGTGACGCATTCTGTCGTGTTGTGATATCATTGTGACTTGCGCAAGGTTGATGCATGGTGCGATGTCGACTAAATGATTTCGATATTATATGTACCGTAATACGTTCTTCGAACGAGTACAAATCGCCGTTCAGTGGCGAGGATTGAGCTAGGATGAGACTCTATGTAAGCCGAACAAAAAGGCATCCATTCCAGTTAAGAATTACTCAAGCAATATAGTTGTGAAATGAATCTGTGCTGCGATCAACAGTCTGCCTGAACATTGATGTCTAGTACCGGATTAACCCCATGCCGCTGTCGTACTGTGGAATCCAAATCAGTCGCGAAACAATAGCGATTCACACAAGTCGGGACATTACCTATAATTCACTATCAGATGTCCCTCGGTAGCAAAAGACTGGTTAGAATGAACGTCAGGCTACGTTCATTTTCCAAGCAACCACGGCGTACTTTGTAAAGATTGGAGACAGTATCATCGGGAGCAGGCGAAAATGCTAGATTGATGTACGTGAACTGTCCCATCCCATGGTCAGCATCCGCACCGCACCGCGAGCCATACAATTTAAACAAACGGGCCATTAACATACCAACGGATCACCCGCCCTCCACCCCAACTCCTTCCTCAGAAACTGTATAACAGCCTGAAATCGATTGGCAGCCGTGATCTTGTAAAAGTTCTGCTTCATGATGGGAGCATTCCCCACTGCTTTGAACCGTACGACCACTTTGGGGAGTGCATACGAGGTTTTTTGCGCGCGTTGAGTGTTTTTGGTAAGCAGAATACAGAGAGGGAAGGATGATGGCGTTCTGACCTTTCGATGGATCTTTCTTCTTGTAAGTGTCTAGTGCCTGTATGGCTTCGAGAAGGTTCTCTCCTCCGTCGCCAGACCAGGGTAGGGTGGTATTGCGACTTGGCTCTTCTGGACTTCCTGGGACTTGAGCCATCGTGTATTATACAAAGGACTGGCAAGAAGAAGATGGACCTGGCTCTGGAAGTGCTCTAGCCAGGGGGGAGCAGCTGCAGAATATGCCAGTGGATTGTGGCGGCCAACTCGGAAGTACACTTGCAACTATGCAGTAAGTTCACAAGTTAAATGTCACGTGATTTGGAGGCCAAAAGTCAACAGCGCAGAAAAAATAGAATACAAAATATTATTCACGACGGTGAGTGATAGATATCATTACAGTGTTTAGAGGCTACAGGTGATTTCCAATACAAAACCTATACTATGAGCATCAACACCGACACCAACCTACTGTACGCTGACACGAAAAAACTGTCGAACCCAAATGTCGACAACACCACGAACCGAGTTACATACCCAAACCGAGTCTCGCAAATAAAATACAGCACCCACTTCACATTAATCCTTTTACTCCAATTCCACTAGGTCTTCTCCAAAATCCTCCATCTTGATAATCCTAAAACGATCCTTAAATGGGCCATCCGCAAATTCTCTCTTCCACGCCCTGCTCAGCCCCTCCTCCCATGCGTATAATTCAACCTTCCATCCCTTCTTCAGTGCAGTCCGCACGGGACCCAAAAAACCATCATCATTAAACTGGCCAACATTCCCGTCCCCCGTGGCTAAAACAATGGTCGCGTTCGGTGGGGGGACATCCACATCGGCAATAGCCTGGTGTAACTTGAGTTGGAGTAACTCGTCTACCCCTTGTTCTCTATACCGAATACGATGACTGCCCGTCGGATTTGCACCATTGTTACTTCCCGACGGCTGTTGACTATCAGGCTGACGAGACGACGACGAGGCTATATTTCGCATAAAAGACGGCAAGAAGCTCCCCACGCTGGCTCCACTGCGCTCAGATTCAGTAGATATATTTCCCGATCCTTTGTGTGGAGTATGTGGTTTGGAAGGCGTCGAATCTGTCTTTCGCCAGTTGTTTTTGCCAGCTCCCAGTTCTGAATTGCTATGGCGGCGATCTTGTCCGTCACCGCTATCGGGAACTCGAGCGTATATGCGCACGTCGTAGCCCAGTTGTTCCGCGGTATCCACTGGCTGATACAGGGGTGATGAAGTTACCAAACATCGTCTAGTGATCGGACGGCCTCTTTCTAATAGTAATGCAAGGGCCGCATGAGACATACGCCTGGACTTTCGAGGCGAGTGGCGGAGGTGTCTCTTAAGGTAGGTCAAAAGACCAATAAGAATATTAGAACTGCAAGAGTCAATCGACATGTCAGATATACGCAAACCGAGGTAATCGTGACAGGTCTTGCACGCACTGATCGATGAAAACATGAATCAAAGTATCTCTGGCAAGTGGAGCAGGTCCTCGGGGATCCGAAAAGTCGGAACCACCCCGAAAGTCGTTCGTTAAGAGTGCTGTGATACAATCGTAGTCCTCGGGGAACTTCAAGCGCAGTTTATGTGCGAGACACCGCAATCGGAGGATGTGAGGATCAGGCGGTATGGTTGATGATAAATGCAAAGTGGGGGTAGACTTGCTATGCTTAAGGCGTAGATTACTGTCAAGGGCAGATGCCCGCTCCTTCTCCCTGGCCTCTTTACTCTGGGGAGGCGTCGAGGGCGTAGATTTATTATGAGGAAACGAACCAGGACCGTCAACCGAAGACGAGGACTCCTCCGCATCTAATTCTGCAGGCCCCTCAACCTCAATGGGAACCGCGCCACCATCTTCCTTGCGAAGAATCTGGATAACCTTGACTTTCTTCCTCCGCCGTTTCCGGCGCGGCTCTACAACGTGTCGCCAAGCACTGTCCGAGGTGGAGCTGTGGTTATCCCTGATATCCGACTCCCTCTGCGCGACGAGTCTCGCGCGTTCGGTGGCGAGGAAGGAGAGGGCCTGTTCAAAGTCGCCGAGGGTGGGCTGGTCGCTCCAGTCGATGTCTGAGAGGGCATCTGCGGGGACGACGACGCGGAAGTGGGGCTCGCCTTCGGTGTCGGAGCCAGATCCGTAGTCGTCATCGACCGAACTGGACGACTGGGATTCTTGCGTAGAGGGGTCTTCAGTGGTAGCGTGGGAAGCGGAGGAGAGGTAGGACGCCATGAGGCCCTGGTTCCATACGGTCGAGCCCTCTGGAGCATCTGATTCGCCTTCAATGGTCGAGGAAGGGAGTGACGAGGCGATTTCACCGTCGAGGGGTGGGAGAGGGAGTGTCCTTAGTGGTTGTAGGTGATTGAGAGCACGGAATACAGTGGTAAAGGCACCCAAGTCTGGTGATTCTGCAAAACCAACAAACAAAAAAGATAAGGAAGGTATCAGCGGTTACGGGTTGGGTTTTGGGCCGACATTAAAGCAACGCACCATCAGAAGTGGCTTCGCTGGCTACAGAATAGGTTGAGAAAGGACTGATTGGAGTTGGCGAGTTGGCTGTGGTATCCGAGCTGGATTGGAGCATTATACAAGATCTGAAGTATTCAAGAAACAGAAATACAATGAGAAACAGGACTGAACGGAATGTTTTTCAAGGGAACGTGGTGTAGGCGTGCATATGTACCAAATGGCGGATGGCGAGTCAATTCGTCCTCAAGGTGGCAATCTCAATCTGGTCTTGATTTTCGGCACGTGAGTCACGTCGCGTCCATATTGCAGTTGTACAAATCCAAGAAACAAATGAAGACTAAACTAATAAATGAACAGAGAAAATGCTAATGTCGTGAAATATCTAGCAATTGTACAGATCCAAGAAATAAATGAAGTCCAAGCTAATAAATAAACAAATAAAATGCTAATGCTGTGGAAATCTACAGATCATTCTCGAAGCACCTCGAAGCTATGCGAAACACCCGCTAAGGAAGGAATCTATCGTAAACTGGTCCATCGATCCACCCAAATTGAAATCAGAGATAGACTGAGGACTCGATGACATAGGACTGGGCGTCTCCGTAGGCGATCCGCATGAACTAGCGATGCCCATCATATCCTCCCAGTTGAGAGGAAGGGAAGACTGGGTAGAAGAGTTGGGGGCAAAGGACGCATCCAGGTTCGATAGAGACCATGTGGTAGGCCACTGACCATCAGAAGACAATGGAGGAAGCGTGGCGAACACGTTGGACGATGAACCGAAGTTGGCGTCTACAGAGTAGCTATTCGAGACTGGAAAGCCGGAGCACCATAACTGGTCCGACTCGTCCATGGCACCTGCTCCGACGGCAGGCAAGACTTGCTTCGGGGGAGAGCAAGGAAAAAGCTCTTGAGGCTGCTCGAACAACTGGGAGAAGTCACCAGTAGATTGGGAGGGAAAAGACAACAATTCTTTTTCCCATGCAAATGCATCCAACTGGGAAGTACTCGCACTAGAGCTGCTCGGCCAGGAGTCCAAGCTCGATGGCGACGACGAGGGGAACATGTAATTGGTGAAGTCGCAGTCTGTGAGGTCGATAACTTCAGAGGAAGGAGTCATCGACGAGGTTGGGGTCATCGAGTACAGGTCATCGGTGGGTAATGCAGCGATAGTAGGGTGTGGGGTGTTGGGAAGGAACTGATTGACCTCGTTTCTCGGGGGGATGCTGTATGGCTTGGGCTTGTAGCCATGAGCTCTCTTCCTGTGCCGAGTCAATGAGCCCGGGTCAGTTGTAGCAAAGGTGCAGTCCTCCGTAGGACACTTCTGCGACTTGTCGCCAGTGCTATTAGACAAGGTAGATTAGCAACCCGTATGCTAAAAAGTACAACTCAAATACTTACTGTGTACGAAGATGCGTCTTGACGTTTGATTTCTGGAGAGTCCTATAATCACAGCCTTGGAAGGGGCAACTGTGCATACTGTATATGAAAAGTCTATTAAGCAGGGTCCAGCACGAGAGTGATCGAGAAACTTACAGCTCATCCTTGTTTACCATATGCGTCCGCATATGGCGAGGCATATCAGCCTTGCGACTGATAGGCCTGTAGCAAATGGAGCAAACTGCTGACTATTATGGAATGGTCAGCTTTGGGCCAGGTACTATGGCAGAGGGGGAGCTTACCTTGGAAGCGGTCATGATTGGATCAAGTTATTGATTGGAGGATTGGATGTGAGAATTGGATGTGAGGACTGAATTGGTCTCGTAAGGCTGAAAGCGCTTTCTGTTGGTGGGGACATGGCATGGTGGGCGCGCTGCATTTAAGCAATCTGACGGTGCTTGGGGCATCGGTGTACTGTCGATGCTGATTGCTTTTGCTAAGCGGTTTATTACTATAAAAGACGAAAACCGACGGTGGCAGTGGCGCGATTGCTCTGGGTGGTCTGAGCAAAGGTCCAAGCACCGTAGGTGAGCCACCCGCCAAACATAAAAGGAAGAAAAGACATGAACGTCGTGATTGTCTCCCAACACTTTTCCTGTAAAGGCAATTCTTGTATTCAGAAATACTAACTATGGTACCCGGGTGGCACTCACCAAAGGCCATAGCACCGGCAGCAGTGCAGACGGCAGCGTTGGGTGTATGTAGAGCTCGCTGTTGAGGACGGTGTCCAGACAGAGCAATACGTGGGAATAGCAAGTCTCGAATGTCGTTATTGAAAAATTACATACGGGTTACCGAATAAGGGCTCGCCCGATAAATTGTATTCAGCTCAGTAACTCTGTACCAAAATGCTGTCTTTCACCCGTGCAGTACGACCTCTCGCCTTTCGCGCACGTCGTTTCGTTCACAGTCCCTCCTTTTCCCATCTCAACGCCGTCACAGAAGAAGATGTCGCCCATTTCTCAACCATCCTCGCACCCACCTCCGTCTTCTCCACCATCGGTCCAAATGCCGTGTCTTCAAACGATATAGCGACTTACAACGAGGATTGGATGGGAAAATACCACGGAAAAGCTACCACCGTTCTTCGCCCTCGCACCACGAAGGAGGTCAGTGATATCGTCAAGTGGTGCGCGAAGCGGAGGATAGGCATCGTTCCTCAGGGAGGCAATACCGGTTTGGTGGGAGGGAGCGTCTCGCTCGACAAGGAGGTCGTACTTAACTTGGGCGCCATGTCCAATGTACGCTCGTTTGACCCAGTATCAGGTAGACAGTCCCACTCCTCTTCCATACCTTTTTCTCCGAATAAGAAATTATTAACACGAACTTGTTACAGGAATCCTCGTGGCAGATGCCGGATGCATTCTCGAGTCCTTGGGCGACTACATTGCCCCTCACAACTACATAATGCCTCTCGATCTTGGCGCGAAAGGGAGGTGTGTATCTGAATTACCCCAGTAAACACTAACTCAACTACTGCTGCACACACATAGCTGTCAGATCGGTGGAAACATCGCCACAAACGCTGGTGGCCTTCGTCTCCTACGATACGGTTCATTGCATGGCAGCGTCCTCGGACTCGAAGTCGTTTTACCCGACGGAACCATCCTCGATCAACTCTCCACACTACGGAAAGACAACACCGGTGCGTCTTTCTTCTCTCCCAACAACCTCCAGCTTCCATTCTCTGACAACACACTTACCAAGGGTACGACATGAAGCAGCTCTTCATCGGCGCAGAAGGCACCCTCGGCATCGTCACAGGCGTCTCCATCATGACACCCCCCGCTCCCCAAGCCACTCACAACGTCATGCTCGCCCTCCCCCGCTTCGACAACATCCTCCCTCTCTTCCAAGCCGTCAAGCGCGACCTCGGAGAAATACTGTCCGCGTTTGAATATATCGACCGCACGGCGTACGATACCGCCGTCGCTCACGGACATGCGCGCGTGTTCACAGACGAGGAGATGCAGGGCGCGCAGTGTTTTGTGTTGATTGAGACTAGTGGTGGGAATAACGATCATGACGAACAGGTGAGTGGGCGGGGGGTTGCCCCCCTTTCCCTTCCTTCCTTCCTTTTCCTTCTTTCGCGATGAGCCTAATGCTATGGACGCCTCCAGAAAATAACAGAGCTGCTCGAATCCCTATTGACCGCCGACAAACCCCTCGTCCTCACAGGCGTCCTGTCCCAATCACCCGCGCAGTTCGCCTCGCTATGGGCTCTCCGCGAAGGCCTCCCGGAGGCCCTCCAAAAAGAGGGAAAACCCTACAAATACGACATCTCCATCCCCATAGCTGATTTCGAGCGCGTGGTCGACAGCTGTCGCGATCAGCTCAAGTCTAGGGGTTTGTATGGCGATCACGCGGTGTCGAAGGTCGTCGGGTGGGGTCATATCGGGGACGGTGAGCCGCGACTAGCGTTGTGACTGGCAATGATGACTCAACCCTGATATGTTTTTGGATTTTATACAGGTAATCTGCACATTAACGTTATCGCCAAACAGGGCTACACCCCTGAAATCGAGCAGGCCTTAGAGCCATTTATATATGAAGTTGTCTGTGCGTATCCTGCCTTCCTCCGTTTTCGTGTCTTGCCTTTCTTTTATTTTCTTCTCCAACCTCGGCTGCTACTAACATTCTTTTTTGCGTTGTAGCCTCTCTCAAAGGTTCGATATCAGCAGAGCACGGGATAGGCTCCATGAAGCCCCACGCACTCCACTACTCGAAGAGCAGCGCCAGCATAGAGTGGATGAAAAAGCTCAAAGAGACTTTCGATCCTCTCAACATCATGAACCCTGGCAAAGTCCTGCCATGAGAGCTTATCTCAGTCAGTCGGCGCTACCGTTTCTGCAACGTAAAAAGTAGGGAATCTATATTTTTGGCTTATTGTTTATGCGCACAGGCTGGGGACACTGCTTACTGTACACGGCACCGTCTATATATCACCCGCTGAGAGAAGCTTTAGTGCTAGGTAGTGATGTTGTAACATCTGTCCTGTCATTTACTGGACAAAATTGATTGCGCTCAAGGAGTATGATTTTCATAAATTGCTGCTGCATTGATCAAATTAACAAGATCCAACAATGAATTCCACCGTACTACAAGACTACACCACATGGAATGAACCTTCTCACATCTAACAACCCTCTCAATCACACTCCGCATCAGAAAAAAAAACGAATCAAAAGAGGCCAGCTAAATCCGCAAACGGATCCTTCCCTTGCGCAGCGTTTCCCGTCGACGCACTTGCACCCGCCTGTAGCGGCTGTCCCTGCTGTCTACGATCCAAAATTGAGCCCATGCTCGCACTGACGCCCGCCCCACCCGCTGGACCTCTCCCAGCGGGTGCACCGCCGTTGTTGTTGAAGTAATTTGGCGAGACCATCCTCGCAGGGGCCTGTGCCTGCCCTGCCGGCTGTGGCGTCCCAGGCAGCATGATAGACCCAAAATGCTGCTGGGGCGACGCCTGGCCAGAACTGCGCGAGTAGGACGGTGGGGCGGACGTAGGAGCGGGGCGGGAGTTGTTGTTGACGGGTGGAGCCATCCCAGCGACGGGGGAGGGGGAGTACATTTTAGTGCTGGGGGGTATATACTGCGCCTGCGATATCGACGACGATGCCGGAGTGGCGAAGAGGTCTGCCAATTCGTCGACGGGGTGGCTGGAAGCGCCGGATGAGGAAGTGTGTGATGGCGCGGAGTCGTCAAAGTCGATGAGCGAGAGCTCGTTCCTTGTGGATGTCCCTGCGAGTTCGGCGGGGATGGGGTTGGAGGAGGTGACGTAGTCGCCTTTCTTGAATGCCTCGAATCGGTCGAGGACGATGTTGATCTGATCGTTCATCTGGAGGAATATATCTAGGTAGTTGTTAGCGCTGAAGTTAATTCGTAGATAGATACTGAACCGCAGACTCACCTAGGGATTCAGGGTCATCCGTTTCTGCGTCAGAGATCCATTTTTGTAGTTTAGGACGGGCGCTTTCTAATATGTTAGCGACTTGCTAAAAAATCAACGAACAGCGTCAATACACATCCCTTTATTTCTCCGCGCTCATACGATACACGCACATCATACACATCCCCAGAAGCAAACTTCTCTCTTCTCGACGTATCGACATTGTCTAGCATTTCGTTTAGCAAGACTACTTTTGCTTCGAGCTTGCTGAGCTCTGTGAGAGCTTGGGAGCGATAGTCTGGTTTGGCATCTGGGTTGGCTCCGGCGAGGGCTTTCATGAGTTCTTGCGCGGCTGCTAGATCTCGGGGCGTTCCACGTCGGATGAGTTCTTGAAGCTTAGCGGACTGAGCTTCTCGATCCTCCATTTCAAGTTCATCAGCCGATTTGATGTTCTGCACAAAAAATAGCACATTTAAAAAAAAAACAAGAACGAATGGGCAGAGGTAGAAGGAAGGAGTATACCATAGAATCAGACAAGTCAGGCTGCCTTGGCAAATCACGGAAACGATATCCCTTGAAAGTCAAAAGCCGATGCATATCTCTAATATTCCCCAGATCATCGCGCCACCTCGATTCAGCACAGATGCCCTCCTTCCACCCGTGGATTAAATCTAAAATACGTGACATGACAGGACCCGGAAAAGGTGGGGGGCGCTCGGGAAATCGCCGCACAAGCTCGTTCAGAAATTCTTTGGTGGATATTTGAAGATGGAATGGGTAACCGCATGTCTGAACGAGGGTGTCAATGAGTGAAAGAGCTAATACCGAGATGTGTGGGTTTCGATGATTGGCAAAACGGGCGATGAGCATGCTGGCTTCGCGAGGGCTGCAAATTCTGAAATCAGCGAATGGGGACTGCGTGATTGTATAGATAACACGCACGTATTTGCTTTCTTGGTGTTTATGTAGTCAGCTACCTCGAGATGAAGGGCATAATTTGGTTCTAGGAGTGAGGGGTCGCATGCTCGGGTGACAAGAACTTCGAGCTGCGAGACTTTGAACCAGGGCGTCGTCGGCGTGCTCAGCATCGTGCTTGCTGCAGCAATTTGAGAAACGTTCTGAACGTTGAGGACGATGTCGACGTGGATGGATGCTATTGTACAATCAAGAAAGCTTCCCTTTCGTCTGCGGATGTTCCATTAACACAGCTGCATGCATCGTGGGAACTTTGCGCAGGTGCTCTTTCCCCCAGTCACTACCTGTAAAAAACCTTGCATACCACCAAAAGCCTACCGCTACGTGCAATCTTCTGCACGACGTCTCGCACAATGGGAATATTTCAGCTTTGTGTGCGAAATTTGCTTTACACTCAACAATGCGACGTGTAACTCAAGCTGGTCCAATGAACTCGAAGCGCCGATGGTCCGTCGTTTATCCTGAGGACACCAACAAGACTATGTTAAAGCCAAAATGGCCGCATCCAAAGTCTCAGAAAAGACCAACGGATCGCTCGCTTTAGATGGTCCACCATTCGTTCGCACAAGCTCAGGAAAGCTGGTGGCGGGTCTCAGTCAACTTTGGCGTGCAGAATATTCTTCATGGATTCAAGTCCCCTTTGTTCAAGGTGGCAAAAGCAATGTGGAACGTAGCCAGTCAGACTACGTTCTGTGGCGAGATATTGATTATGGACCAAAGTGGCCGTCTTCACAATGATCAGCTGCACAAGCTCTGGGGACACCAAGGCCTCATCGTCAAAGCGCAAGGCTCGCTTCAGGGGTCAGACAATAGCCTTGAACCCCACCGCTTCTACAATGGCAAGCTCGTTGGTCGCCACAAAATCAAAGCGGGGGCCACCGTGATTCTACTACTTATAAAGAGGCGTTCAAAGAGGGCTTTCACATACCAAAATCGCAATAACTTCACCCCTTAGATCAACGATCATAAAGGTAAGGATAGGACCCTTATCATCGTTTGTACTTCGCTTCTAATCGCGCCTCCTACTTCTGTAGATGTACTCATGCATGCAAGGTTGTGGCCAAAGCTTTGAGAGCCCCGCCAAATTGAAGAAACACCAGGCGATGCATGGTCGAGCCCGAGCTCCCGAGTAAGTGGTTTCCTTTTGGCAACCAGGTTCAGGTCTCTTATTGACTTCCAAATAGAAAACCCTGCCCTTTTGCAAAGGACGGTTGTACCTTCACAGCGGCCAACATGCTGAAGATGGAGGCCCACGTCTCCAAGCAGTGAGTCTGTTCATTGCCATTCCTCGTCACCATAACTCTAATATCTCGTCCCTTTCCATAAGTACTGGTGAGAAACGTCACACCTGCCCTGAAAGGGGATGTGATTTCAAGACCACTAATGCCGGTGCTTTGGCCCGCCACCGCATGGCTCAGCACGGTTACGTCTCAAGGAGCGGAAGGAGTAAGCATACATTTGCATATCCTCAACTCCAGCGCCCTGATATTTTTTTTCAAGCTTCTGCCAACTATCAAGCGAGGAACGAGAGTCAAGCTTCATCCAGCTCTCAAGCGAGGACCGTGGACCCGCACTATCCTCACTATCCTCCCGTGCCAGCCAAGCACCAGGTCCCTGATGCTCACAATTTCTATGGGGTTTCTGGCCCCCACAACGAACCGTACGAATTTCCTCGTCCCTATCCGGCTGAAAATGAATACATCGAGCTTGTGGAAGATTCCGAGACGTTTGACGAAAGGGACATTTTCTATCGCCCATGCGAGACTGGAGGATTTTACCCCGAGGCTATGGAGAGAACCACTGCGGGCGCTATCACCCCCGGATTTTTGTTTAACAAGAAGTAATTTGCAGATAGAAGAGATGCGAGAGGAAAGTCTACCTCCGCTAGTTTGGTGTTGAGAAACTTGTATAGTCGAGCAACCCATCTTGTATTATTTCAGAGCTGGCCTTGTTTGTATTCATATTCTATTGCACACTTTTATTGACTTGAATGCCACTCCTTTGGTTATTACTTTCGTCCAAGGCTCAGTCAACATTTGCTCTTTTTTCATAAGGCAAGCATGCAATTTGGGTATAACGTTACCTATGCTCGACTTGTCGCGATAACATAAAACATAGGAACAAAAGATAAAGCTACATGCTTCCTTGATAAATAGCTCCGCACGCCGGCTGCTTCCAAAGTCGGCCAGAAAGACGTCCTAAACTACGACACCAACATTATATGATGCTCACAAGACACGTTTAGGCTCGGCATACAACGTTTCGGGATCATCAGCTTCAAAACACAACTCGCTACCGACGTCAATCAATCTAGTAAGCCCGACGCCTGAGAGAAGCAAGAAGAGCACACCAGGTACATACGACAAGTCTGGGAGGAGCGGACGTTCCTCTGCTTCCACGCCTTCATGCGCATACCCTTCAAGCAGGCCTAGCGCGCTATCAGATGGGTCGTAGCTGGGAAACCAAAAAGTCAGTGCGCGCCACCACGAAACGATGCGATTGGCAAGGCTTACCGTTTTGCGCGTGTGTGGGCGGGCGGCTGAGATGAGGAGGAGGGGGGCGTGCGTGTTCGTTTGTTTCCGAGCGAGCTTCCGCTTTGATGGTTGGGATGAGGGGGTATGGCGCTGGGCCAGCCTGCAGCTACTTTGGTTGTGTGGTCTGGGTCAGGGCTTGCTCCTGAACGTGATGAACACGTATCCCCCTGTGGTGGGCTCATGCTTTGCTGTGAGGGCGATGTAGTCCTCTCGCTATGTATTATTTGAGATGAGTTATACTCATAAACTCATATACACTTACGTCTGATCCAAGCTAGTTGGATAATGTTGGTGCTGATCATCCGACATGAAAAGACTGCTTTGCCAGGGAGGTAATCGATAATCCACCTCTTATTTTATCTGAGAACGTTGTGTCGAATGAGTGAGGAATGCTCTAAGAGATATAGAAGAATGTACACACCGGTTGTGATAGGATTATTTTACAGACGGTCCTCGTCGAGTGGCAGAGGCGATAAAGAATTAAAAAGGGAGTAAACCTATGTTTGATACAACTGCTTTAATCACCATGATGCTATGGCTGTGATAAACCGAAAGGTTAGGACAAAGGAAGCCTCATTCAAAGGCAAAAGCGCCACCGTGCAAAGAATCATCCATGCTGAATCAGAGAGGCTTCGTATACGCATGACCACTGTTGCATCTGTTCAGTGATATTCAGTTTATAATGGCGATTGGTACGCATGCGAGACTCGCAGTTGTGGTGAAATACGAAAATTTTAATAACAACTTTGAACTCGGATTGGGACGTTGAAATGATTCCAAACTTCTTTCTTTTTTGTCCTGACCTTTACACCACGGGCATGAAAGGGTTCCAGCCAAGCCGGGAGAGGTATGATTCGTACACAAACAGCATAATTTCAGCCACTGACATGTTGCTGGTTCTTTATAAACTAGGTTTGTATTGGCTGAGCTGCTGACTTTTCAAAGAACTAGCAATGTGTCAGGCACGAACCATCCCAGCTATTTCTCAAAAGATTGGTAAAATTTTAGTTTATAAAGAACCAGCAACATGTCAGCCTCAAACTGGGCACGAACCATCACAGCTATTTCTCAAAACATTGGTAAAATTTTAGTTAATCTATCACAAAGTATATATTTATAATATTTGAAGTATCCCAGCCAGGTGGCTGAAATTATGCTGTTTGTGTTCGAATCATACCTCTCCTGGCTTGGCTGGAACCCTTTCATGCCCGTGGTGTTTATCATCACGAGAACATATTTTAGTGTCAGGAGGATGTTCTTTTTTGGAGATATCACACGACAAAGTTTAGTGTTGTACATCATGCATTAGAACAGGACTCACCAGACAGATTGGATCCACCAAGAATGTTGAGAGGGAAGCACCAGGCAAATCATGGGAGATAAAGAGGGCAACGGCATGCAATGAGGTGAATAGATGCAAGTGGGAATACACTCATTGACAAGTGAATGGGCCCTCTTACCCTTAGACACTCAGAGTCTTCAAATAATTGGATATGTGCGAGCATATTTCATGTCAAACTGGCTGTGTACTGGCAGATATGTTCAATTCAGATTACTTGAAGACTTGTTTCTAGGAATCATAATATTCCAGAGTGTAGTGCATAAAGAGAAGCATATATATCATGAATCTACCAGAAGCAGCATGTCAGTTCCTCTCCTTTACCTATCTCTCACAGGTGTCATCTGGAATAAGTTTTTGACTGTGTACTCATTTAAGTAACAATAGTCCATAATCATCCGCTTCTTTCCATCCTTTTTAGGGATGAAGAACACCGGTGTCATGCACCAAAGTTAATTGGTAGCATGGACAGGTGTCAATAACGAAGCGAATATTCAAAAAGACTCGCCTTTGCGCCACACAGGCACAGTGCCACGTGGAATAGTAATTAATATTGCCCTTTTCGAACTTGTGGCTGATCAGCACCACCTCTATTAGGCAATCCAGTCACGCTCACCTTTGCTTTTCCATCCGGTACTTTCCATGTTTCGGCATTTCGGCAAATTTTTGCGTCGCCACTGGCTACACATTGCATTGCGCCCTCGCTTTTGTCGTTTCCCTTACTCCCCTTCCTTTGCCTAGCCCCACCATGGGCCCCTTCCTCTCCTTTTTATTCTCACCTGACGGTCGTTTCTGGATCCCCATTCTAATCCACTTTTTCGTCACCTCCACCCTCCTCCTCCTCATCTTATTTGCACCCCCACCATTTCTGATGTCACCACTTCCTATCCGCTTCCGTCGCTGATCCATTGACTACCACGTGCCACTGCTGATATCAGCAAAGCCCCGGCGGCCGGTTCAAATAGGGCAACAGGTCCATCTTTATGACGTCGATCTACCATCATATACTATCAAAACATCGGTCGCTCGTCTTGCCTGGTTGGAGCGTGGGTGGGTAATTTTTGAGCTGGAGAAGGTTCATCCCCTTGCGTTGCCCATGTTCATCGCTGTCCCATTCACTTGGGTACACTTATCTTTTGTCCATCGTCTTCGCTACAGCTACACCTATCACACGCTGCCTGGGACTCACTTGTTCCAAATTGGAACTACTCCTCTCCCTCCCTTGTTTGATCAGGTGGTCCAACACAACCAGTCCATTGGTAAGGCCATGGAACTGTCGGATTTGGACTAGGTGGTGGACCGGTGGCTCCAGTTTCTTTTTCTTCAGCAGAACATTCATTTACAGTGCGATTATTTTTGATTTTTGAATCATTTTTATGGACACATATTTTTTTAGAATGCCTGACTGACAATAAAGGAACTGTGTTGATACTGATAGTGTTTTGCCTTGCCCTTTTTTTACTGCATCTTCCCATGACATCATGATTTTCCTGCTCTCTTTTTGCTATTGGACTTTACTTTATGGCTGTACAAACCTGTGACATTACTCACAGCATTTATTGTTCTATCCCTTTCTTTTCCTTTTTTTGACAATCTTATCCTGTACTACCTACGCAGGATTCGTCAGCGTACATTCCTTCCTTCATATTCTTTCTCATTCTTTTTGCACAGCTATACTGTGCATAGCCTACTTTTCTTTTACTATATAAACCCCTGTATTTTACCTTGTAAAAAAAAAGAACAAGAACTCCAATCCAGACTTCTTCTCTAATCTCAAGTTCACTACTCTCTGCTACTTGTGATCCAGTGTGGTCACAACACTTCCCACTGCTACCACTGTTAATTGCTGTCATCGTCACTTCCCACTTTTGAAGTCATTGTTATCCCTTTCGATTAGAGTCCTTCTGAGCACTACAGTTTGTGCGTTAGGAGCCTGCTATCACTGGGAACCTCGTCATATTGTCGTTCTCAAACCTACCTTGTGCTACGATTAGCAAGGTAGTGCTCGTCTATACTCGTCACAAAGCCCCTATCCTTCTATAAATTCAACTATCCCTCCTCCTCAAAACCCACACTCATACACCTCTGGGTTTTACTTTGAAGGATCTTTATACATACCACCCCACAAACAACCAGACCACTCCACTGTTCTAGGAGGCAAAGCCCATAAACAAGTTCCGTGGAATCTGGAAGGATTGTGTGTTAGTTTGTTTTGTGTGTGGTTTTCTAACTACAGTTCTCATCATCAACACCGGGTTTGCACGTTGTGCAAGAGAGTAGTAAGAGCAAGTCCTAATGTAACAACCAAAGTTTGTATACTTTGGCACACAATAAGACAAGCAGAAAGGGGTGAGTGGAGGAGAGGATAGTCTCTCTTATAGTAGGACCAAGTTTGTTATGGGTAAATAACAGGACAACTCGCTGAGGAGTCTCCTTGATCTATTGGGGTATATATACTACTACAGACTATTTGTACATGTGTACTATACAGTTGATGAAGGCAGTGGCTGATGATATCATAGGGCACAGCCCGTGTGGCCAGCTCCACTGCGTAAGAGACTTGTATATAAAATAAAGGAAAGCAGCACAGCATGAGAAAGTGGAGTTTAAACAGAGGGAAAGTGCCGCATGGCACAGTGTGTGAAAATAAAGAAAGAAAGTTAAAGCGGAGAGTGAAAATCAAAGGTCTGACAATTGTGTACTGTAACAGTACACACCACCCACTTTAGGTATGCGTCCTGTTATTTTTCCTCTCGGGTCATAAATGACACATTCACCTTTCTCAAGGACAGCTTTGTAGCCTGCTTGTTCATACAGCCAATCAAAATCAGGGTGTAGGCCATATTTAGTGCGTATAATACATGTTTCAGGTGCACTTGCGTGTCTTTATGGGTGCTGTTGGGGGCACTAATTATCATATCCCCTGTTCCCACAGCGGAGAAGGAGTCCTGGTTCACCACGCTTATAGGGTAAGGTGTGATTGTGCAGTAATTGAGTAGGAGGTGTCAATAAGGGGTGAAGTGACTCCTAGCACCAGAGTCATAGATTTTGATGGAACTCTTGGGTCTCATGTTCATAGTGAGCTGGTGAGTGAGGGCACTCCATGCGCCTTCTTCTTCAATATCTGATAGGCTCACGCTGTGACATTCAGCATGAACAGCAAGGTTTGCTTTTTCAGGTTTCTTTCCTTTTGCATTGCCTGCCTGCCCCTCTTCCTTTATATCTCCTGGTGAGTCACCCTTTGACTCATTATTTGCAGAGCGCTCACACTTCTCGCTGGGGCACTGGTGTGATCTGTGTCCCTTTCCACCGCAGTTCCGGGATTCAAGCTCACTGGCATCTTTGTCGTCTTTGCCACCAGACAACTTTCCCTTTCTGTAACAACCTCTTCCGCCTCAATTTCCACGTTTGGATAATCCCTGTCCTCTGGTGGCTGACATTGCAACACCTTCAGATTTTGCTGTTGGGCATTTTCTGAATATAATCTGGCGGTCATATTCTTGGAGAAGGTACAAGATCAGTGTCTCTGGGTCCAAAGTCTGCTTTGACATACAGGCAGATGCTGACAGGTGCAATACATAGGTGGCGTATGAGTGCAGCAGAGACATGATGGTGCTGGAGGTGAGTTCTTTGTCTGCTAGTTGGACTCCTGCTGTGCTGAGCTGTTCCCATAGCGTGCAAATCTTGTCCAAATGTGTGCACAAGTCTCCTTTCTTGGTGCAGTGTAGGTTCAACAACCTTTCTTAGCTCAGACTGAACTAACTCTGTTTTGTTCTCATTTTCTTGGCAGATCATGGCCCACATGTTGGTGATGGTGGGTTTGTTTAGGATCCTTTGCAGTGTTGAATCAGGTATGGTGTGATCTAATATGTCTCTCATGCGGTGCTCCTTTTTCAACCAGGCATCAAGTGCTTCTTGATCGACCTTGCTGACTGCTGCAGGAGGAGATGTTATCACTGTGGCCTGGCCAGCAGTCTGGCTAGTGGTCTGGGATACTGGTACCGGCCTTTTTGCTGTGCCATGGATGTGCTCGACGCAGTTTTGGTCAGCAAGGGCCCATTCAAGGCAGGTTTTGTACATCAACCAGTTTGAGCTATCCAGCTCAAGCTTTGGCACCCCAAGGGTGTCTTTTTCTGGGTACATTGTCTCACTTGCAGGGCTCATAACCTCAAAGAGATCTAATATAAACCAAATACTCAGACTTTGTGGGCAAAGCTCTGAGAATATATTTGCATACCTAATATAAACCAAATACTAGGTATAGAGTAAGCATATAACCAAAACTAAGATAGTATAACATCCTCACCTCAGACTTCATGGGCAAAGCTCTGAGGTGGGCAACTGTTGCTATGAAGGTTTAAAAAGGGTAAACGGAAGTATAACTAAGGAGAAAATTTGCCCATCAAAACGCACGGGCCATCTAACTACTACACTTTCCTAGTATAATGCCCTGCACCATATTTTCCCTTCATACAACACTTGTCTTTGTCAACTCGCATTTTCTAACAAGTAATGCCTCTGCTATATAGTACTATTAGAGCTATAATAGCATATATAGTATTGATTCTGCTATATAGCTGAAGTGTTTTTCCTGATGAACATACCTCAGCGGGAACAGAATTGTACAAGTACGGTCTGTATATATATGTTTATGTAGAATACCACACAAACAAAGAGGGTTGGGACAAAATGCATGTCCAGAATGCCATAAGTTGTGTTCTCTTTGTGAGTATCTGTCAGAACCGTGGCCTCTTCAGAGTAGCAGAGTACGGAGGACGGGATGGGGAATTGGCTTAGCTCGTGTGCTAGATCCTTCCATGGACCTTGGTCCCTAACTCGTTGGAAATAGACGGAGGAGAAGTAGAGGATGAAAAGGAGCAGAGTAAAGATCCTTCAGAGAAGGATTGGAAAGGTTGTTAGAAAAGGATTGGTAAAAAAGCAAGGGAATCTAGTTGATATTTGAACTGCAGGAATGGAGTACAGGAGTTACAGCTTATATACTGTTGGGGGAGCAAGAGTTTGTAAGGAGTCACTCGTAATGTAGGTACTGAGTTCCATGCGGACAATTATCATGTGCAAGGAGAAATATATGGCGGACTAGAAGTCCGGTGCAGGAGTATCAGAGTGGACAACCGGAGTACCATATGGGAATGGAGCGTAGAGTTATGCCAACCGGCAGACCACGAGGAATGTAATCCTGAACATACCAATGGTTCAGGGGTTTTGGGTCCAGAGCATAACTCCTTTGAAACTGCCGGAGTTCTGTCTTCCGGTACAGATATGACCGTGCCCAAAATGATGAGCAGCTCAATGGCAGTGATGAATCTGACAGCCAAGAATCATTTGGGGATCCTAATGATGACATATTTTGCGATGACATATAGAAAGGAAGCACAGCATAACAATTCTCATCATGTAATCAATTTTTGCCCCAGGGTGCAAGGATTCACAGGCTCAAGTGAGCAGTAGAACAACGGTTTGTTTTCAACTTTCTCTTGTTGTGCTATATGATTAAATCTCGTTATGATTCTGGCGAGGAGAAATGGCGCCATGTGAGCTGAGATAATGGTAATTGGTTTTGTCCAGAAGATGCAGATGGTCGCACACATGCTGGCAAGAAATTCAATGCCACAGTTATCCTGCCACAGTGAAAAAAACTCAGGATTCTCAATGAAGATCGGTCACATGTATCACACAACACTTTTGGCCATGTTGTATTTCCATAAGATTGTGGTTCAACTGCATGATGGTGGGCTGGCAAAAGCAAATTGAGAGTAGGGATATTTACTGTACTAAAAACTTGTATCAAATCGCTGTGCAGAGACGACATATGGCAAGGAAAAATGGCCGATGTTATTGGACTATTTGATAGACGGCATCGTTTCAACGGCATGGGGAAGATACCAGGCTTGGTATAGCAAGAAGAAATGGTCTACAGCCCCTGAGGAGGAGAGAAGATCTAAGAGGAACAAAAAGAGAGGTCCTGGGCAGCCAAAGAAACAGAAGGGTAAAGAAGGGAGGGGAGGTAACACCGGATCTTCTTCTCTAATCGTTACATGATGACATACTACAGAACTCAAATGCATACATACAATGTAAGGTAGAAATGGAACACAACAAATACCGCGTTCAATAAATGGTGTTAGACTACGTCAAATATGATATAACTCACAGGCAAATGTATAGGTCCAATACTCATACTAGGAACAGACAGTCTGTCACACGCTAGAATGAGAGCAGATAGCAAGTGCCACATCAATCGCGGGCAAACTCATAGTTTCGCCATGATTGGAGCTCCCTTCGGTGGTGATCCCGCCATTTTGCTATGCACACCAGATACTACCAAACGATGTCGAGTATCGTTCCATATCTGTTCAATTGCTTAGCGTTTGACAACACACATAGGACGTGTAACATTAGCCCACCTCACAGCGAGACGACATGGCTCGGGCACCCATTGTCAGGGTAGTACTAACGATACGCAACTTATCACCCCTGGAAATGAAAGTATGAATGTTTCAAAGACAACGAAAGAGATACCATCAAGACGGGGCTTAGCGACGCACAATGCAGCTGGAGAATGATACATGATATTGATAGACAGTGAAACTCCGAGCTTGGCCTCTTCACCCATCGCTTGCCCCAAAACAACGTTAGCCATCGTGGAACAGCTGTCACGGTGCGGAGGATGTCATGATAAATTATGATGGAGGGTCGGTGGAACAACATACTTGTCTACGAGGAGTCCAGAACAACCTCCGTGTAGATTATCAGCAGCATTGAGCATGTCTGAAGAATGACAAATTTCGTTCAAAGTTGATGCAGACTCGGAGGCAAGTTGGCCATACCTTCTTCAACGATGATCTCCATAACTACCCTTCCCTCCAACTTTTCTGGTTCTTCAGCCTTTCTAACGAGGGATACCTCTTTCCAAGTTAGCCTCGATGTTATCTCCCGCTCAAAGCCTTTTGGTGAAATTGCTTTATTTCTCCTCTCGTCCAGTGATCTGAATAAGACTTGTTTGAAATCTAAGGAGGTATTTCCTTCGATGAGGGAAAGGTCGTTCGGGGGGAGCATGATGCGCGAAGTCCTCCAGGAAGAAACGTATGTTATGATGGGCTCTTCAGTACGTTGTGGGATGGAATATCAGCCTGAAACAAGACCATGCAAGTAATCAAGCAGTATCCAAGCTGTTATATATAATGTTCAAGTTGTATGGTAGTCACCGGTGTTGTTTCGGGCCTTGGTGGGTGCAATTTCAGCGTGATATCATGATCACGTGCGTGAACTGTCAATGTGACCCATTGTGACAAGCGTGAATCCAGCGTCACACACGCGACAGCGCCCATCCCGGTCAAGGTCAGTACTAATTTCTGAGTATTTCTTGTGAGTCGCTGCAAACACCTTCTCAGCCTTTCTTTCACCGTACTAACGTTGGATGTAAATAGGACTGGCGTGGATTGGCTTATCGTATTGTGGACCATCTTGCTAACGGTAAAACCACATCCACACGAGACAAAGAGCTCGCTTTGACCACAAAAATAGTACTCGCCGACATTTATAAGGCCACCTGTACACTTTCCTTGGATGAGCCATAGCCAATGGACCTTGACTACAGCATGGACGATGGAACGACGTTGCCTCTCACTGGTTCGCAGTGGGTTGCTCGTGCGTCTGCCAGCACCGTGTCCATAGATGCAGATATCGTCAGATGGCAAAGCTCAGAGCCACAAAACCCTGCTCTTCAAGCTCTCATGAAGGCTGCAGAGACCTCCGTGTATCTACGTGGGTACTATCAACTTGTCATTGCCTTCTGGGATGCTGAATAGCATCTTCTCGTTTTCGTTAGCACCCCGAAGCAGCACATCATCTTCGCTGCGCATCGAATCTGAAGTTTCAGAACTTGGGAAATACGATGCCACGTCAGACCTTCGTTCTAGCACATCGGGGTCTTCCTCTTCACGACCGCGTTCTAGCATGGCTCGCAGACGCCCTTCCAATTCTTCGCGGCTATCTTCACCTGCCACTCCGCTCTCCCCTTCCATTCAGGGACACACAGCTCACTTTCTGGACCTCATCAAGACCGTATCCGGCCGTATTGATGAAAACGAGCGTCTGAAAAGACAGCGTTCTGCTCGACAACAACAACCGTTGCAGAAGCCAGGGTTGACAGACATAACTTCTAGACGTAACGTCAGGAGCAATCATTCAATGAGTTGCGTGCAGACTGCTCCAGAGAACAAGGGCAAAATACCAGCTACTGGTCGTTGGAGTTTGCCAAATCTGGACACACCGACATGCGAGATGCGGAATAAGAATGAATTGGCCATGGACGTTGATGCTCCAGTTGCAATCGATATACATGTAGATTCAGAGCAGATACCAAAGGATTCAGAGCCCTCATCCTTAGCAGCACCTGTGCACTCGAAGGCAGCCAAAGATCACTCAAGCTCCTCCGCCTCAGAGAATCGTGATGCACTTCGTCCCGAAACGCGCTCTCGTCTTTCGTCTCCTGCTTCGGGTGGCAGAGGTCAAACCGTAGCTCCCTCTCTTCCTCCTCAAAAGCGCCAAGCGCCTTCACAGCCATACCCTTCACAGCGTTCCCCTCCGGCTTCCCCTCGGCTTCATCCAACGCTGTCTCAAGAAGCTCCACGAAATACCCAAATGCCGTCCTCTCAAATGAGCCAACGTTCTTTCCGTCCACCTGTCCTCGGCATGCGCAGGGCTGTCAACAGTACCCCCGTCTCTGCATTTAGCGCCTCTCAAAATATACCCTACAGACAGAAGGGCTTCAAACCACCACTGGCGAAGAAACCTTCTGTTGCTAACATCACTCATAATACCGTTACAACTTCATCATCTTCAACTCCAGAAAATACGAGAACTCACAAAAGAAAGACATGTGAATTTGACGATAGTCTAGCGTCACTGCCTACTCCCGATCTAACTCCAGTTCAGCGATCAGCGACCGTCACGACACAGTCAGACTCTGTTGCCGAACCACACGACCGTTCTCCCTCGCCTTTCACAGAAGCCGATTCTAGTTTTGGAGATATATCTTTTGACATGGATGCTCTGGAGGAAACTATGCAGAAATATGATTGAGATAAGATTGTAGGGTGTTACACGGACAAACCTTATTGTCATGCTTACCACCGGCACCGTCTACTTATGCGTCAACACTCACTTATTGTAACAAATATCATCAATATATAATATAGTAACTTCAACTGTAGTACGTGAGGTGCGCAAAAACTAAATGTCAAGACACTTATATTGATACAAGCCAACAAATCATTCTCAAAGTCAAAAGTAAATCATCTTACACATAGTACAACTGATCACGGCCACTTTTGTTCACCACATTCTCCACGGGGGAGGGCCAGGGGGATATGTTCCCAACGTCCCAAAGACACTTGGGCCCCTGTTGGGCCCGCGATCTTCTGAATCATCGCTATCTCTTCGACGATTTCTACTTGGTCCACCTGGGCTACCATCACATTGGCCGCGACGGGATGGTTTGACCTTTTTACGACAGACAGGACAGGTATTCGCGTTATGAAGCCAAGTCTAGATAGATGGAATTGAGCTATTGTTTATGAGCGCTAGCCAACAGCGATTTACCTCCAGACAACCTTTGTGAAGCCAGTGAGAACATTCCAAGAGCTTGAGGACAGGGTCTGATGGCAGATACTGAATTGCAAGATCAGATATAAAACGTACGAGAATCATGTGTGGTTAGAACATACATCGTCAAGACAGATTGGACACCGCTGATCACTTTCCTCAGTTGCCCATTCCTTGTATGGAGCAGTGGGTAGAGATGCAATCACGTCATCTGGTGTAGCCTTAGACTTGACTTCGCCCAACGTCGCAGCAAGAGAAAGCAGACTCTCGTAGGAGGAGTCGAAATCCTCGTCCGGCTAACGAACACGACATCATCAGTACCTACTCACATGAAAGCAAACAGAAATGCCAAACCATATAATCCCCCAAAGGACGGCCAAACCTCGAACCCCACGGAGGAGTCTCCGTGCTCCTCTGCAACTGCATTCCCCGCCGCATAGCTCTAATTCTAGCATGCCTTTCCTCCATCGATGATCGATCCCTTTCATGCCGATGAGGCGGCGGACTGCGCGAAGACGCGCGAGCCAAGCGGTTTGTAAAACTAGTCCCTCCAGGCTGAGGCCGGTTTGCACCCGAAGCTGGCGCTCTCGATGCAGGAGGTAGACTCAACCGAGCTCTTAAACTGTGCATAGCCGCCCGATGTCTTTGTTGCGGAGAGAACCCAGGACCACTGCTCTCGTTAGCCGTCTCAGCCCAGCTCAACGTCGGAATTTCTGGTAGGTCCCAGTCCATGTCAAAACGGTCAGGAGGTGGGCGCGGCCGCGATCTGGAAAAACCGTCTTCACGAAACATCTCTAGAGCAAACCGGAGTCCTTGGATGGGACTACGTGAATGACGATCTCCTTGTTCAGCCCTTGGTCCTTCACGAGAGACATCCTCGTTGGGAATGAAAGTATTGCTTGTCCTAGCATGTGGAGGATCGACAGGAGCTCCTGTGCTTGGACGAGGATTAGAGGCAGTATCAAAATGCATTCGGTTGGGGCCGCCGAAAAGTCGTCCATATTCATTTCGAGACCCGAAAGAGTCCATCCTTTGCGTCTCACTCGCAACATTCCTGCGAGACCTGTCGCGATCAAGATGTTGCGTGAAAGATGACATTGCCCGTAGATCAAACTCTTCCATTTGCGGTATGACGGGACCTTGACTACGAAAGGGTGATGAAGGGCGACTTTGTCCATTGCCACTCGAGTTGTGAGAATGGGTTGGATGATGATGATGTACTGTAGGCGCTTCTTCTCTGGCATTAGGTATGCTACCCCATGAAGGTCGCGAAGCAAATGTGAATGGCGCAGGCGAATTATTCGCAGTCTCAGAAGATGGGTTTCTCCTATACAATAGGTTAGACTACTATCACGTAATTGGTTCGCAATGAGAAGGAAAGAAAAGATTCTTTGACTTGCCTGATTCCTCGTCTACGCTCGCTATTCAAGGGAACGCTCAAGGGAACGATGGGCTATCAAAGATACAAGGCAAATTGGTTATTGAAAACCTTAAGAAAGAATTGCAAGCACTCACAGACGGGGTCGGTCTACGACGATACTCTGCATGTGCCGGGCGGGGATCAGTGAATGGTGAAAGCTCAGGAGTCGTTTCTGAAGAAAGTTCTTCATCAAGCGTTAATGGGCGCCGTCTCATCTGCTCGAGCTGGACCATCCTCTGTATTGAATCCCTGAAAGGCCCTTCTTCATAAGCCTCCAGGTCAATATTGCCATATGGGAACGAATATCCATCACTAGGTACCGTACGACCTGGCACTACTGGCAAGGCCAACGAAGCGTGCATTCGCGTCTCACGAGAGCTAGAAGGTGGTGGTGTATAACGATACAAAGGATTTCTACTACGAACTTCAGATTGAAGAGATGTGTCTGGGGAAAATTGGTCTCCATGCAGCATATCGACATCGCCTGCCACGTTCGAGCTATTCTGAGTGCTGGTCGGTGAAGAGGCGTCCATGAGATCATCCGAGAAGATCGGGTGACGTGGGTAACGAATGCTCAAGGGGCCAGAAGGAGATGCTGAGGGATGCTGATTGGACGCCAGGCCACCAAAATCCCTCTCCCTCCGAGGTCTTCTCCAATCAGTGCTATCTGGGATGACAGGCATATGCCCTCGTTCACTCGTTCTATTGGAATATGAGCGCTCGTGTCCAAGCAAAGAGAACATGAGACCATTATCATGCTCATTGTCGTTCCTGGCATTCGATCCAGAGGTACGACGATATGGACTGGTCTCAGGCATGCCTGTCGGCTCCTCAGGTTGAGCAAAAAATGCTGTATTCCTTGCCATGTGAGATAACAGGTTGGACTCATCTCGGGTTGTGTTCCCGCGTGGACTTCGGCTTCGATACGAAGGTAGCTCTACTTCACGAGGCTCAGAAGACGATGTAAACGTTGACCTCGAGGGGCGAGATCCCAGTTCTTCATCATGCTCCAAGCTCGAAAGAGCCCCAGCCAGACCAGACAGACGTGACAGCAACTGTTCACGCGCGCTAGTCCGCCTTCTCTCGGCCGCAGACTCTGACATCAAAGTATTCGAAGGTGGTGTGGAGCTCGTATACAACCGAGAGCGGAAGGAGCCTCGTGGAGCGTGCTGGGGCATTTCAGTGGACGTCGTCGATGGTAGTTCTGGTCTAGAAGAAAGACCGGCGCCAAATATGCTTCGTGCCTCGCTCGGATCGGCTACATAATATTTAGTTACTTCCTTCAGGCTGTCAAAGATGTTCACTGACAATCGAAAACAGGACTTTGATGACTGGCTTGGCTGGGTACATGTGTTGAACCTAGAAATCGATAACCGAGTGAGCATATATCCGGATGTTGACATGTAAACGAATAAATATAACCTGTTCTTTGCTGCTCATAAGAGTGCCTCTCAAACTGTGCTTGACGACGGGCCAGTGCATCGTGGTAAGATGATGGATGATTGGTCCGAGGGACGCGATCGGTGAAAGACCGCCGAGGAGCTTCATCAGAATCAGAGCTATCAGGGGCCCCTGGCCCCCGACGGAGCAGCTCTTGAAGCACGGCAGCAGGGTTGTGAGATCGCCTCTGCGAGGAGCGGCTCAACCTAAACCTGTCCATAATCTCTCTCGCACTGTCTCTTAAACTATGTTCGTCGGTAGCGTCCCCACGAATCTCAGACGTGCTGGTAGCCTGCCGAGAAGTGGCGGAAGGCGCGCTTGTGTAACGGCCGACGAGTCTGTCGACGACAGGACTAGAGGGAAGCACGTGGCTGTCTGGTTCGTCAGTGTATGTGTCGATTGGTGAAAGTGCCCTAGAAGGAGGGTGGTAGGTTGGATAAGGTAGATAGGTGGGAAGATGGAAGTATAAGGCTTCAATGGAAGAGTTGGGATTCGAATCGGAAGAAGAAGAGTCTGTACGAGATGAAGGGCCTACAGAAAGATATATTTGATCGCTCTCGAAAAGTATGGCATACATTCAATCGTTACTCACCTTCAGGTTCAAACACAGTAGATAGATGTGGCGGTTCATAGAAATCGATAGGTGGAGAAACATGGTCGAATGACTCTCTAGTCTGTGTGGAAGAATGAGTCGAGTCTCTTGCATCAGAACGAAGTGAATGAGATGAAGGTATTGTAGAAGAAGAAAACCAAGAATGAGATGATGCTTCTGTGATGGCGTCTTCATCAGGCAGAGAAAAGGTCATGGGGGGCAGTGTAGGAGGTGGTGTAGGAGCTGTGGAGGGTGTACGAGAATGGGAACGCCTGAGAGCAGAGATATGACTATCGAATTCATTGTATCGCTCCATACTTCGCCTGTAACCTTCTTCAGTGGAAGGCAATGAATGTGTGACGGGTGACAGTGAGCGCTGGGCCTCTAGAGACAAAGGGGGCACAACGTCCATGACAACCTCTCGCCGGGGTTCTAGGACCATGTGGTTGGTCTGGTGGGAGTGTGATGGGGCCGCAGGAGAAGGACGAGCGAGCGTTACTGAGCGGCTACGGGGCAAGGCTGATGGAATGTCGTGATCACCGCCAGAGAAGCTCGTAGAACTACTGGACTCGGCGGTCTCGTACTCAGAGGACCCAAAGCTGGTAGAGCTATTGCTGCTCGTCGAGCTACTCGTGCTCCTCGCCCTTTTGTTTCTCTCGCCACCATCGGTGCTAGAACCAGGCTGTACGCTACGACCGCCGCCGCTGCCACTGACGTTACCTGCAGGGTCACCATTCGCTGGAGGGCTATCTAGGTCGAACCCATATTGCTCAAAGGTGCGCTTGAAGGACGTGCCATTTGAAGAGACGGAGAGATGGAGCTGAGGGGGGCCATTGGAGGCCATCTGAGGGTCTAAAGGACGTGAAAGAAAGAATACTGGCGAGACCTGTTACTCGTGTAAAGAATGGCCAGTCACGCCAGTGGCCACTCCGGCTGCCCTCTCAGCCACAGATACCCCACATGATCTTACGTAACTTCCAAATATGTCTCCTTCTGTACCCGATCCCCGAACGCCGGTCCGTCCACTGTCCTCACTGCAGTAAAACACCAGACTTGACTGGGCTAGGCATTCATAGATCAACTACAACAAGGTGAATACAGTGTGGGTACAGTGCGAGTACAATTTACAGTAATGAGAGGCAAAAAAGGCGACCGAACAGACTTGTAGGCGTGTGTAGTACAGCTGTCTGTCACAATACTCCACCCGAGGATCATGCATACCACTAGGTGTAGTGTGCCCGTGTGTCTAGACAGCAGCCGCCATATAAAACGAAAGAAAAATAGACTCGATCTCCTATCTCTGCACCGTTAGAAGGACAAAGCGTTCAGGGGACTTGGCTCCCATGCATCAGGAAAAGGATACCACGTAGGTGCCAGCTGGAACAACTTTTCTGTTCCATCTCGATCGTTCCGCACGATATCGTACTCAAGCCACGCATCCTGGTACCGGTGAGTACCGGCACGTTTCCTGTACTCGAACCCCACCCTCTTCAACGACTTCAGCTCCTTTGCAAAAAACGTCGCACATTCCTCCCTGACCATATGCCAAGGCTCAAAGTCATCCATTTCGTCATATTCCGGGAATTGCATACAAATCCGCAGACTCCGCAGCCGAGATAGTCGGGACAGGCTTTCAGCGAACTCTTGCTATGGCAGAGGCACCAAACACCATATCAGTAGAATATACTACTGAGACGAGGTTTGCAAATAAACACCCACCCATGTAGAAATTGATTTCCCATCGTGATATCCACATCGCTCTATCTCCAAGGTTTCAAGATGAGGGCATTGGGTGGATATCATGTAACAAAGCGCAGGCGTAAGCTTGTCCTCTACAATGAGCCGGAGCTGTGTGAGACGGCTACCACTTCCGGCCAAGTCTCCCAACAATCCTTCTACCTCCGCCTGAGTGGGAGCGATAGGCCAACGAGGAAGGTCGACTATGGCCAATATTGCAAGTCTTGACAAAGAGGACATATGGCTTAGGATACCATCGAGTTTACATGCATTGGACGCAGCGAAGCTGTGTAGAGTCGCCAACTTTGATAAAGCAGCCTCGTTTGGGGTAGCCTCATCTGTCAACAAGTCGAATTTCTCAGATTTCATCTGAGCGAATAACAGGCGTAGATCTTGCAATTTATTCATCCGATCCAGAACGCTCAACAGACCAGGAGTGACCTTTCTACATTCAGCATGGAAAAACGTCTGAGACTTGGGCGGATGGCCGGTAAGGATAAACGTTCGCAGGTTCGGCCAATCATTCGCTGCCAATGTCGCAAAAGAACATAGGTCTCCTGATAGCTCCAACTGCGTGAGATTAGATGAGTGGTGCCTGAGAAATCCAGCACAAGCAAAAACCTCCTTGCTCCTTCTGTCAGTCAGTTGCGTACGGTACTTTCTTCTCCAGTCGCGCATGTAGTATATGACTTCCGTGAAAGCCGGGTTGATTGGGCCATCGCCTATCCGCAGGGCTTGATCTACGGGGCTCAACGTTACTCTTTGGACTGAACCAGGTTGCAGGAGTATCATCCCTATATCTAGCGGAGTCTCCCAGACCCTAAAAGTGGTAAGAGTTGGACACCGTCCGAGAGCACCGAATATCGAGGGTGGAGGTGTGAAAGGGCAGCTCATGGAAAATTGTTGCAATCTGGACATATGTGGGATGGCAGAAATTAGCTTCTCCAGGTGGTAAGGTGTATAGTTGCCCTCTTTATCGTATGCACCCCATCGCAAACGGATTGGCTCAGACCACTCGTCTGGCCAATCCAAATGCACGATCCTGGTGAAGAAGAAAACGTTGAGCAAAGCGCATCCTCGAATCGAGCTATGTCATGGGAGACTCTACCTAAAGTACGACCAGAGAGTCTCTGGGAAAAAGTGAAGTCCTGATATATCGTCGTACATTTCCTGGTGAGGCCATTTGACCTCTGCGAAGAGGTAAGGCAGACAGGAATCCCGAATAACGCGAGAGGTCCTGGACAAAGTCGACAGCGAAGAACGCACTTCGGTATCGTCGTTGGACAGCAACTCGGCGATAAGGACGTGGAGAATATCAGCGTTTAGTACCAGCATGCTTGGGGACAGCTCAGACGACGTTCGATGGTCTTTTGCGGTGTACAAAATTGGTGACGCGGTGTGTAGAGTGGCTGATCGGCGTGAAATATGCCGTATTGGCTAAGGGAGCCCTTTGAATAAAAGCCAGGGCAGTAACCTATGAAAGAGAAAAGGGTATTGCGTGGTGCAGGGAAGAGAAGACCTGAAATGAAAAGATAAGTTTGTGCAGAGGGGGGCGAGGGAAATGAAACCCTCAAACCTGGGAAAGGTCGGGGGTGTCAGAATTAGAGAGCTACTGGAGAGGGTCAAGCAAGGACATAAGTACCACAAGGCAGACTGGCCATCATGTATTCTGAGAACGCAGATTCAAAATCAGGTTCTAGGCGGTGCTTTACGTAACTGATGCCCTGGTCTGGTCTGGGTCGTCCGATCTCGTTCTCCAGCTTTCGGTTGCGTGTATAATACTAGAATAAACGCCGGTATCATTCTTGGTAACACTCTGGCCTCCCCACCGAGCCCATCTACCTGCCAATCCTGCGCTTGCATTATACAATTTACAAATACGCTTGCCCCATAGTGCACATTGACGGCATTTGGCACCTGAGCCGTGTCTACGTCTCAGCAATGTGAAATCGCAGAATAGTACTTCCAAGACAATGATAAGAAAACAAAATGGTTAGAGTCACATGTTGTGCAGTACAATACCCGTGATGCGCCTCGTCGCCTCCAGCGCTCAGCTTACAACACCGTTACCCTTCTTAATAATGCCTCCATACAGACACGACCCGTCGCTTCATTGAGACGCGTATTTCTCCGTCCACTCTCGGCTCACTCTTTGCGCATCTTTTTCGTCTTCTTTATAATGCTTTGCAACATCCGTAGCAAGAGGATCGTCTGGGTTCGGAGCACTCAGTAGTGCCTGTACGGAGAGCAAGACCGTCCGGATCTGCAACGCAGGCGACCATTTGTCTAAAGAACCAGACTCGTCAAGGAACATGTTGCCTGAAGACTGGCTCCCAAGGCTCACCTTTCAGGATGTCCAGACAAATTCGACCAAGCTTATCTATTTCACATAAAAAGACTGATTCGTGATATCCACCGCCACTTATAGCTAATGCTTTTCTTACCGATGTTTGGGTGGTATATCTTTGTTAGAAACCTCACTTTCGGGGGACTCATTGGGTATTCCTCCGGCAAAAAAAGTTCAAGCTTAAAGACGCCCTCTGGATGATCCAATAAGCCATTCCGTGAATCAACTAGGAACCTGGTAGAATAACTCACGCTGGAACGGACTCCCGTCAGGACCTTGGATGGTCACATCAAAGTATCGCAGATTGTCATCATGCGGCGCTGCCGTGATGCCAGGGGCAGGATCTGCTACGAGTCTCTCGGTTTCCTGGATGAATTGAACGATATCAAGAGTGAAAGAAGTCGCAAACTTAGATCCTTTCAAAGTAATCTCAGTGCAGGCGCACCTTGATGATTCGCTAGATAAGAACCAACTCAGTTCGCTGCTACTTTTCCTGATAGCTACATAGTACGCACTCACCTTGGGTAAAGACATGCGGTAACTCTATGAGAATCGAGAGGTGTGATATCACAAGCAGAAAGATGAAAGGATCGTTGGCTGGTTACACTCAGGTTGGCAGTCACCGTCACACTGTCAGCACCGTCTCACTTCGACGGAGGCGCCGGCCCACATTCCCAGCTCATATCGCTATTCGGCTATTAAGTTTCCACGCCACCATGTACCGATGCTCACTTGTTACGATAATATTTTTTGTGACTGACTTTTCAAGGGTTTCAATCTTATCCTGTTATATTATTTCATTAGCTCATTTAACGAGGGAGACAGAAAAAAGACAAGACTTGTTGTTACAATCCAAGCATCAAGAAGCTCTAGAAGCCCAAAATGACCGGCGACGTTGAAATGCGTGTACGGCAAACATTCGAACTTGCACCAAAACTTCATCCTAACCCGACGAGGTGATAACAGGACTCTGGCGACCGAGGCGACGATTGGGTACGAATCACAAGCACGGATGGGTTCTCATTCTTGGTGAAGCGGAAGGTAGCCTGGACCAGTGGGACATTGAAGAACATGCTTAGTGTCGACAGTGAGTTTGTCAATTGCGTTTCATATCCGCAGAGGGGAAAACAACATCTCCACAGGTAGCTTCAGAGAAGCCTTGGCTAATACTTGCCCAATCAACGAACGGTAAGCTTCTCTTTACTTATGTTTTCCACGCAGCTGTTTAGAGGTTTGTCTGTTTGAACGATGCAGTGGCGTGATTATCGAGAAAGTTTGTGAGTACATGGCTTTCAAAGCATACCATGAAGGTATGGGACCCAAGGAAGAAGTTTCGGTGAATGAATTCACGGAGCGAGTTCCACCTGAGGTGGCATTAGAATTGTAGGTTTCGTTAGTCATACAGCATGTCAACGCGTCTTATGTCGGCTCCCTTCCCCAGACTTCTCGCTGCTGACTACCTTGAAGGTACTGTCCCTGATGACTTCTAAGATCCACTCTACTAACGTCGTGCTGTTAGTGTGATCTAAAGTACTTATGGACATAATATCGCCACGTTTATCACTCGCACTCGGGCTTGGCCGCCATCGCTCTCCTTTTGTCCCGACAGTGTACTATAAAGCGTGTTTGACGTACGATCCTATACTATTGCAGTATGAAATGTGGTGTTGGCATGTTATCGGTAATATCAAAGCCTGTATCCCATTCCCGATGTTCATTAGCGTGTCGTTATCAAATCCATTCTATCAACGTCATATCTCCTCCATTCCTCTCGCCCTTCCATTCACTAAAACCACAAATGCTGACATCGCAGCCAATGAATCATTGAACTTGGAGCCCCAAGTTCTGGTCAGACGGGTATACAGACAACATTTCATGATTAGTCCATTTTTGTTTCACAGCTCCTGATAGGACATGTAGGCAGTACAATATAAGATGTATACATGGTGGAAGAGTATCTGGTATCAAAAACAAAAAAAATTGTGGCTCCATCCTTTTCCTTACACCTACATCCCACTATCAAGCAGTCTCGAACCGCTTCAGCGTAGAAGGCCTGCCTGCAACCTTCCGTCCCCGCGCAATTCGTTCCGCCAGCCGTTCCACCACGGTAGCTTTTCCATCTTCCTCATTAAGCGCCTTGCGAATCAACTCCTCCATGGTCATCCCGTCTATATCCCCGCTCCCACGTCTCCGCATACTCGGCGCTGGAATAACGGGGAAATTCTGCATGCCTTCAGGCTGGAACGTAGGCAGGCGTTCGTTGAGAAGATCCGATCGACGACTGCGTATGAACATGAACGCCGTGTTATTGTTAGAGGTGTGGCAAGCATATGACACGAAAAAAAAAATAACGAACGCGTCATCAAAGTTCCGGATGTAGTTTGTTCCTTGCACAGAAAGTCTCTCCGGGCCCAATCGTGCGCCAAGGTCTCCTTCTTCGGCAGCCAAAGCGCTCAGCTCAGAAGAGTTCTCAGCTTCCTCTCTGTTATAGTATGAGAATGGGTGGGCGGTGATAGAAAGGATGACACGTACCGCAGCACCTGGAATACCCTCTGCATCCTCCCAACAGCGAGAATCTTGTTCTTGATCTCCTGCCTCCTCTGGGCAATTTCTCCCGGCGTCAACGCGAGATCTGCAAGCGTTCGGGTATCATCTTCATCTTCATCTACCTGTGACTCTTCTAATTCCTCGGGACTGCAGGTGCTGAGGATCGCAAGAAGCATCTCCGTAACTAGAAGCCCAAGATTCAGCTGTAGGGTGTGGTACACCGATGAAGAGGAAAGTTCACTCACTCTTGGCACCAACAAAGGGTAAACTCCATGTGAACGCATCCATGAAATTGGGTAGCCAATATGGGTGCGAACTCGAATTATATTGCCGAATGGTGATATTTTTGTTGGCGTACTTGATAATGGCCCCTCGATTATGATAGGCATCTAGATAATTGGGTGCAGAAAATACAGTAATAACCGATGGAAATTTTTTGGTGGGCGTCTCGCGGTACATGGTATATCTAATAAAGACCAATCAGGTTTTTTTGTGAACACGAGAGGACCATAAAGCTCATCGCAATGCCATACCCAGCATCTTTGGCTTCATGACCTCGGATAATACCGAGTAAACCGTTACGCTCCAGAAACTTACAGGCAGCTTCGTAACTGTATTAGATTTATCAGTCTTATGAACTAGGGATTAGATGGTCTACTGACGTGTAATTATAGGAGCATCCACGAGTCGCATTATGTTCAAACATCGTACCAGGGGGTATCGGAGGGCCATAAGACGAAGGTTTTTGTTCGTGCCCAAAATTTGCGACAGGATCAGACCAGAGCAAGTCGCATAACAATCCACTTGAACCCGGCTCTTGGAAGCGATCAATCTGTGAATCACGCTGAGCATCAGAACTAGCGTGAACACTAAAAACGACAACAAACGTTACGTAGATCTTGCAGAGTCATCAGCTCTGGGGAGATTCCACCATGTACGCAGAAGAAACGGTTATCTACCAGAGCAGCGACTGGCAAGGCACAGAAAGACTGGATACAAGCATCGTATACAGCTGGAGAATATTTATGTAGACCTATCCATGATATTAGTTGCGTGAATGGTTGACACTTGGAAGCAGGTGGAAAAGACTTACATTCACGCTTAAAAGTAAAATATTCCGTGAGATGGCGACATTCGTGGTTTCCCCTTAACAGAGTTATTCTAGTGGGGAATTGGAGCTTGAGAGCGTATAGATACAGCAGACACTATCAATAATGATGAGAGTCGAAAACAATTAGCATTAGCGCGTTCACTCACTTCAATTCCGAAGGAGCCACGGTCGACGTAGTCTCCCAGAAACAGATAAGAGTTTTCGTACAGGTTTCCACCAATCTCAAATAATTTCATAAGGTCATACTGGTTTCCAAAGCAGCACAGATATCAGTTTTCTTTTTCCAACTGGCTGTTTCTGATTTACTCACGTACTGGCCATGGATATCACCACATACTATGAACACCTAGTTTATCCGACGTTGACAACACACAGGGCGAAAGCACATACTGACAACAGGGCTTTCTACTGCCACTAGGTTCGCCTCAGAAGAAAGAAGGGCGGTTGCTTGTACCAGGATGAACAAAGCTTGGGCCTCTGTCAGTCGACCTTCCCGCAAGAAATGCTGTTTCAAAAACTCTGCATTGGGCTTCCGTTCTCCGTATTTATCAATGACAAAAAGCTCTTCCTCCCTTGGTTTTAATGCAGCGGGGGGTGGGACCTGTATAATACGCAAGATATCAAACGATGCAGCCCATTTATTTGAATGCAACAGCTGCAGACTGCAGACCACTCACGCTCGGTACCGGACGCTCTCTGTACATGGTATCCGCATCGGGCCGCACTATGGGGGCTGGAACAGAGTCACCATCATGAATCTGGTAGAGTGCGGATTGGTAGTATTCTCGATTACTGTTCGACATCGCCGCCGGGTCTGGGAGGGTATGGCTGGAAATCCCAGGTCTTCAACAAGACCGGATATACAACATATCCATTTTTGGTGGCAAAAAGTCGTGCCCTGGGCGCTTACTGTCGTCAACATGGCGCTCTTTGTTCAGCGCTGATGGCGGCAGCAACGTTAACACTGACAACCGCGAGGCTGTCAATCAATGTGACCCCTTCAGCGCTAACTCAGCACTGAGGCTCTTGTACAGAAGTGCACGGATCAAGGATCAAGCAAGAATTGAAACCACTCCTCATTACGGCTAGAGATGTCTTCAATTTCGCTTCTCCCCATATACTCCTAAGATGTAATCATGATACAAGATACAGATCTATCAGTCTGAAATCGGAATAACAGCTTCCAGTTTAATCAGTGGGAATTCCTGCGTATTCGTCGTACCCAAGCGCAAGGTTTAAGTTCTGCGGTAAGACAGTCAGTTGATAGCTTATCCTGAGAAAAAGTCTCATACGCACTTGGAGACATTGAGTGGCAGCACCCTTGAGAAGGTTGTCAAGACCACCCTACATGCCACGCGTCAGTAAACTCTCTTTGTAAATTGAATATACAACTTACTACAACTACAGCCCGGTCGCCCTCGCTGTGGACCTGGAACCCACCAACCGTCCACCCATGCTTGTTCTCGATGTCCTGCAACCCAGGTACCTCCTGCTTCACTTGAATCAGTTTTTCACCAGTATACTTCTCCTCATACAACTGCTTGATATCACGCGCGGCCACCTTTTCACTCAGTGGCATCGAAAGAGTGGATATAATGCCGCTAAACCATGGAGAGACGACGGGAATAAAGGCCAGCTTCATCGGATTTGAAGGGTCGCTCAACAGGTTCGATAAATGTCTACCAGCTTCGCGCTCGTGGATATGATCTGTGAGTGCGTACGGTCGGATCCCACCACCGAGGCTCTCGGAAGTTACTTTAGGGACAGTAGTAGGTCTACCATCCGGATCATTGATCCCAGGAATGGTCCCCGCGCCACTATATCCAGATGCGCCAAAGACGGTAGGCCAAGCGTCACGCTTGAGGTACTTTAGGAGAGGTGCAATCAACAGCTGGGAGGAAGTGGAATAGCACCCAGGATTCGATATCCTTTTCGAAGTGCGAACGACATCACGACCATAGAGCTCTGAAAATCAAGCAGGAACGGGTACAAAAACATTTATTTCAATTACGAAGCCTTTTATGATACAGCTTGGAAAGACCCCTCACCAGGCAACCCGTACGTCCAATCGTTCTCGAAACGGTAGTCTGCACCTAGATCTACGATTACACTGGTAGCACCAGACTTGCGCTCCTTCGCACCACGGTCAATAGCATCTACAAATGGCTTGCAGACACCATTTGGGAGTGCCATAACCCACGCATCAACCTCGCCATCTTTCTCCATTCGCTCGACATCTTCAGGAGATAGATTCGAGTAAGTTATAGGCTCTTTAGAGTAGCCTTGCAGAGAGTAGCCAGCAAGTTGCCTGGATGAAACGTGGGTGATATCAAGGTAAGGGTGGTTGGAAACGAGGCTTGTCAGGGCCTGTCCCGTAAACCCACGAGCACCGATCAATGCCAACCTCTTTCGTTCAGTGGAGGCTGGCGGTGGCGTGGCAGCTGTAGCATAACCACGGGTCGCAGAAGTGGCATAACCGCGAGTTCCAGAAGGCACAGTCCTTCGCGCAAGTGTGGAGTAAGACCTTGCGCCACTGGCACCTCCAGCACGAGCAGCTGCGGGTCCAACAGGGAGGTAGGACCGCTCAATCCTGCCCTTCTCCTCAAAGCTTTTCACAATCCTCTCAACCTCTGAGACATCGTTTACGCCATACCAGAACAAGCTCTTGCCAGCACGAGTGAAGCTGCCTTCCGCGCGCTCGAAGTGCCACGAACGGTTCTCGTCATCCACCTGTGCAGTCCAGAACAGACGGCGGTGATCCTTCTTGATGGCACTGAAGACGTTATCGACGACGCTGTTGAGTATGCCACTGCGTGAGGGAAGAAGTTTGGTCATGATAGGCACTTCACCCTCTGGGCGTGAAACAATGGCTACTGCGTCCAAAGGCTCATCACCGTAGATTGTATAAGGAGTCTTTTTAAGATCATTAAGAATACCAGCAATACTCTGTCCGGCTGCTACATCGGGGTCGCGGTCATGGATGACTTGTCGCAGACGATCAGCACCGAGGCTATCGATACTTTCATGCTTGAATAACTTGTATCCTCGCCTGATAAGGGTACCAGCACCACTGTCGGTGAAGAGTTCCCGTTGAAGACTGGAGGCGGAGATCACGGCGACAGAAGAAGACCGGGGTAGGTGATCGAGGAGCTCTTTGAATTCGCGCAACTTGAGTTTGGTGCCGTACTTGACCCAAGGTTCTTTCATAAGTTGATCATATTCCTAAAACATCAAGGATTAGCACGTTCCTCGACCCGGAGAAAAGGCTATATAGGAAAAGACATGCCTCATCCAAGTTAATAACATCCAACTTTTGGCCAGTGACACCATGGTACATGCCACCCTTGTCGTTGAGGAACACGATCTTCATAGGCTCGAGCTCCTTTGCTAGCTCTCCAGCGGCTATGTCAGCGTTGACATTCAGAATCTGACCTTCCGCCGACTCGGCAAGACTGGTGAGAATGGGAAGAGCGCCAGCTCGGATGGAAGCCTCCAAGGGCCTCTTATCTACGCGCGTGATCTTGCCCACAAGTCCATACTTGTCCTTGTCCAGATAGTCTGCAGTAAAGACTCCAGAGGTAATGGGACGAGCACGAGTGCCAAGTTTTTCTAGGGCTCCTACGAGTTTTAGGTTTTGCTCCAGGAAAACACGACGGGCGATTTGAAGAGTTTTCGAATCTTTTATATGGTTGAAAAGGGGATATAAAATCAACAAGCGAGAGGCTAGAACATACCGGTAACCCTGATTCCGTCAACATAGTCAGGGACGACACCTTCGTTCTCGATGATATCGTTCATCTGTGGTCCAGCTCCATGGAGCACAACTGGATACAAGCCAACTCGGTAAAGAAAGCTCAAACTAAGAGCCAACTCATCCAATTCATCGAAGACGGCACCACCGACTTTGATAACTGCGAATTTGGCGGGTTGCGAAGGGTGTGATGAAGAAGAGAAGATACGTAGGTGACGCTCCACTTCTCTTTTAGAACCAAGGGAGTAGAGGAGTCGAGTTATTATGTCCTAGATGTAATAGACAACATATATAGGCTTCCAACGAAAAAAAAATACAGGAATAAAATGATACTTACTCTGTCAGTTTGTGCAACAGTTTGAATTGACCTCACAGAAACATTTTCTCTCCTTCTGATGGCTGATATGGCAGCCTGACGCTGACCTGCAACGACAACAGCCCGACTGGCGACTCGAAGAGACGAGGTAGAGGCACGAGTCGCTGCCAGCATGGTGATTTGTGGATATGCAAGAATATGAAAGAAATATGAAAGGAGCAGTCAAAATACGAACAGCTGAAAGTATATAACAACTGCAAAGGGGAGCCTCTTTATTTGCGATTCTGGGCTTTACAGGATTCGGCTAGACGCTTACTGCAGTTGTGGCACCTTTACAGCACCCGTTCAGTACCCATTCCTGTATGTTTACTTGTGGACTTTCTAGGCCACTCGTTTATTGCTGTTGGACAACCTGTTCACATATTGCTATACTTCAGCATATTTCCGTCCAACTCTCAACCACCCGCAAATCTCTCTCACAAACGTGCACCGCACTCGGCCGCACAATCAAACGGCACTTTCCTATGAATCCATAAAAACCGGGGCCCATTGACATGCACAGTGATCATGATGTCGAGGGGTATCTACCATTCGAGAGAGTCTTAGACTTCCGTGCAGAAGATCATGTCCTTGGGTGTCTTAGTAAGGTGTCGATGTCGATCATTTGCGTGTAAAAGTTCATGGTGCGTTCGAGAGCCTGGCCAAGTTGGGCGGTATATTGCTGCAACGAATTCACCCACCTTCCAATCGCATTCTCATGATCATATGACAAATCGATGATATGTCCATCTTTCTTTGAAACCATGGACTACTGCCAATGCAAGATCACGATACTAGGCTTCAGTGGAAATTGCGATGGCCATATCAACGAAACTGGCTATCATGGGATTACACCTGCGTACCCCAGAAAATAATACACATTCGTTGATATCGTCTGGAGTATCACCCATAAGGAAGAAGTGCGCAGAGTGGATAGAGAAACGCAAGCTCACACGGCGGCGCCGAGCACAGGCCTTCCTGATGCGATGGCCAAGGATGTTTGGCTCAAACTATCCTCCTCATCCTCGCAATACCACACATTCGCAAGCTGGCATATCGCATACAATAGCAATGCGAGTAATGGGCATTTAACCGAGCTACTTATCAATGCTTTTACCACAACTAATGTGGAATCTGCGTCACAAGCAACCTATCAAGTGGTGCTCCCTGTGTTCTATGAAGAAAAACTCGTCGCGAAATCCAAGAGATGTCTGAAGACGAGCACCATCAACACACCTTGGGGAGAGCCAGGTTCCCCTGGAAGTCAAGTGGAGATCGTGTTCTTTCCACAGAGGTTGAATAAGTTATACGAAGACATTTAGTTCTGTGGACGAGGAAATGGAACGGGCAAAATGTATAACTCTCAAATCGGTGAGTACTACGTGAAACAAATATCCATAATACTGAAACGTACATGGATCAGATATGGTTTCGGGGATGGGGTCACTTTCCCGAGTTCGCGGGGAATAACACGGACGGAAACAGCATCATAGTCGCCGATACCACCAAAGTCAATTACGATGCATAAATGCCTTGACCTCGGCGTATCGATGGTAATCAGCGCTCAGCGTTCGCACCTTCGCAATGATGGGAACAAGATAGTCGACGGTGGTATTTTGTGCGGGGAATAACCTGTTGCAATCATAACAAATAACGTTGTATCGTGAGTGCGATATTGGCATATTTCCGTGCTTCGCTCATTCACCCACTTAAGTCTTGATGACTAGGATGCTTCCTGTCTTTCCAATTGATCTGAGAAGACAGATATGCTCTCAACGCCGCAACGAAACCCGTTTCCGCATCGAACAGTCATCCTATGCGTCCTTAACGGTAATACAACTAACCATAGCTTGTGTTTCATGTCCGAGTCTGATTGGATCTTTTGAGTCATGATGGCATGTATACTGACAATCTTCTTAGATTCCTTGGCTTCCCCGACAAACCGGATTATACAATATCCGCAAGGCAAGGATTAAACTTTAAAAACTGTTCAGTTCAATACACAAAAAAGGGTGAATTGAGTCACGAATTGAGGCTACGGTGTGCGAACGGCGCACCGTATCGCGAAATGGTTTTAGAAATCTGTAGAAACATTCTACGTAAATAATTAATTGAAAATCGGTACGATAGCCCAAAGCAAATATCTGTATATGCTGTGCAGATGCTCAGACGGACAATCGTATACTGGCGAGCACGATATACGCACTTGTGACGGGCCAATCTTTGTCAATGCCGCCGCACAAAACGCAAGGAACCATATGCATTCTAATCAACTTTGCGTCACATAACACAAGCCTGCATAACTATTGCAACTGATTGAATTTCCATTACATGTCGCTTTCAGATACATCAAGGGATATTCCTCCTAATTCGTAGAGCTCAAGAGAAACACACATGACATGATACACAATTGGATGTTCAGAAAGGTGGTGTTAATAGAATGCTATGGTATGTCAACATCCATGATACTCTAGTACAGACATGACACAGTCATCCGCAGGGTATAGCAAACAGGGATCTATCGCAAAACGACTAGTAAATAACAAAGACAACAAACAATGAAAATGGAGACACACAATGCTTAAGTACATAAATTAAGCGGTGATGCCAAGAACGGCAACAAGAACGCTGACACCAAGGTCCTTGATGACGGTCTGGACCGAGGTGGTAAGAAGAGGCAAAACAGCTGCAGCGAGGCCGGTGACGACAGCACAGACAGCTTGCAAGAGAGTGCCGATGACGGTGCTACACACGAAAACACATCAGCTGAGATAAAACAATCTGAATTATGAATGTACTCACGCAACCTCAACTAGGAGGGAAGCAACGGCAGCATGGGCATCAGTAGAAACAACCTTCAAAACAGCGCCGACGGCCGTGAAGAGAATCTATTTACCCAGTCAACATTCATGTTCGTTAGACTTGAAAGAACAAGAAACATACGCAGAGGTCAGCAGCAAGGATCTTAGCAAGGTCAGCGACAGAAATAGAGGTAGCGCCGTTGACGCCAGCCAGAATAACGGAAGCAGGTTGACCCTTGAGTTGCTGAATTTGAGTAACAGCACCAGTGAGAGTAGTCTTGATTTGAGCAACGACAGGGGTGATGTCAGCGACGGTGGCGTTTTGAGCGTTGATGAATTCTGAGAATCGTCAGCTCGTCTCGAAAGCGTCAGACTAGGAACAAACTTACGAAGTTTCTCAACGTAAGGGGTCAAAGTGGTGAAAACTTGAGTGAAGACGACAGCGACAGATGCAGGGGTGCTACGGACACCGAGGTCAGAAACGAGACCAGTGACTTCGGTGATGATTGCCTCGGGGTCAGCGATGTTAGGGAGCTGACGGACACCGAGATCAGAAACGAGACCAGTGACCTCGCTGATGATTGCCTCGGGGTCAGCGATGTTAGGGAGCTGACGGACACCGAGATCAGAAACGAGACCAGTGACCTCGCTGATGATTGCCTCGGGGTCAGCGATGTTAGGGAGCTGACGGACACCGAGATCAGAAACGAGACCAGTGACCTCGCTGATGATTGCCTCAGGGTCAGCGATGTTAGGGAGCTGACGGACACCGAGACCAGAAGCAACACCGGTGACATCCTTGAAAATGTCCTCAGGGTTAGTGAGGCCACCGAGGTTGGGGAGGTTGGGAGGCTGGCGAACACCAAGGCCAGATGCTAGGCCAGTTACTTCGGTGATGATCGCCTCAGGGTCAGCGATATTAGGGAGCTGACGGACACCGAGATCAGAAACGAGACCAGTGACCTCGCTGATGATTGCCTCGGGGTCAGCGATGTTAGGGAGCTGACGGAGGCCAAAATCTCCGAGAAGTTTTTCAACGGCGCTGGTACCTGGGACTTCGCCCAGAAGTCCGTTAACTTCGTTAACTACACCGGACACGGCAGAAGACTGACGGCTGCTGAGTGGTGCAGCAGAGGTAAAAGAGAAAGCAATGGTGCAGAGGACGGTGAGGGAGTTGAAAGAACGCATTATGAAAAGATCGTGGGGTGTCTGGTAAGACGGAACGTTTGTTCGTTGTGGGTTGGATGAAAGATGACAAGAAGTCGATGGGTCGTGTTTTTCAAAATGACCGGGTTTTATAGTAGTGATGGGCTAGCAACCTGTTGGAAGCTTCGGAACTTGTTGCCAGTTTCCAAACAAGATTTCTGAAATGTCACAGCAACATATTTACGCATGTTTCCAAAAATGTATCGATTGCGCACATCAAAATTTGGCGCGCACAATTTTCTGTTCGAAATCACCACGATGTGGAGCGTCATTATATTCCGAGATTTGATCGACGTAAGGATCCAAATCCACTCACCATAGCTACGTGTATGCAACACTGGCACCGCATCCCAAATCAGTTCCATCCACATTGGATGGCCAACAGACGCATGAAAATAGCAATGGGCGTTACCTGTGGGTACAACTTTGAAGGGCGAAACGGCATATCTCAAGGGATCAAGCCATAATCAAGATGTCAGATTCCTCCCATTAGAAGTCTCTTCGCGTGACGCTAGAGTAATGCGTTGCCGCGCGGTGACATCTCGGCAATCGCTTTATATAGAAAAAAAGTCCACCATCAGCCAATCATGGGCATGGAAATGAAACTACCAACTCCGGAAACATTTGGCTGAGTTGCAAAAGTATTTGCAGACGTCAGCTTCGTCTCCCCGTCATGATGGCATGAAGCACGATGTATGCAGTCTGATAGGAGAAACATATGATGCTCAATAACAGCGATCACGCACCCGCTAACTTGCCGGACCCGACACAAGTATTCGTGGACATTCGTTGACCGCGACGGCGTACTATCCCAAGGTGCGAAAGAAGGACTTGTCAACTAGAAATAGCCATCATATCATGCCGTATTGAACCTACCTTGTGAAGATGGGCGTTGTGTTCAAACCCCATTCGAGGCAGTCTTCCGACAGTACAATAAATTCTTCTGAGATGACTTTGTGACAATCCCAACGACGCAAAGAGCGCACCTAGCATCGCAAGCTCATGCTTGTCTGAGTCTCAAGTCGAAGCCAGGTGAGTGCAAGCACGATGAAGTATTCTTTAAGCAGTTTTCTACGTAGTAGACTTGATTTTCGAGTATCGACAAAAGTGAGACGTAGCACCCACAAAATGTATAGGTAGAACCGATATATAACCAGAATTTTGTCAGGATGGTAGGGCCCAACGGCAAGTTAACCATGATTCGCTGCAGGGATGAATGTTAGAGCACGAAGAACAAGTCCAGAAGCGCCCACATGCTTTTAGAGCCCTTAAGGGACAACAAAGATAAATAGCCTATGTAATCAGCGCGCCACAAGACCTTGTGCACCTCAGACTGAACTGAGACTTGCCAGTGGACTTGTAGTCACCACGGTCCGCCAGAATGTCAAAATTCATTCCATCTCTGGAGACCTTTGCAAAGGTAGTTTGCGTGTCATGAAAACCTACTATCCCGAACTAATCAATACTCAAATATACTCAGGGGACCTTTGCCACTGCGGCCGGCGTTACGACGTTAGGTATAATGCTGAACACCGTGTTCTACACTTCTATTCGCGCATTAATGAATTTCCTAGGATTTGGGCTGCTTTACTATGGGCAGAACTACCTAATATATCCCTCCGCGTTTCCACCTGGATCTCGTACTGGTATGCACTGTGCTTACATTCAACCTCAAGGCTTATGTTTTGTACCTAGAGGTGGCCATACCAACCGACTTTGGTGTCGACTACCAGGACTTACAGCTGCACACTTCGGATGGCGTGACTTTGCGATCCTATCTACTCGTTCAACGCAAGGAGTTATCTACTAACCATGCTACGCCTGTGGAGCACACCGAGGAACAGACCAATGAAGAGGTAAGTCATTATCAACCTCCCTCAAGCTGGCCATCTTAACTTGGCATCGTCTAAACGGCGTGAGTAGTTTGCCTCCACTAGACCTACGGTCATCATGTTCCACGGAAATGGTGGGAACCACGGTCACCGCATACCGCTAGCCAAAGTCTTTTATGTGAAGATGCGGTGCAACGTCCTTATGCTGTCATACAGAGGGTAAGTCTTTTTGGTTTGTTCATAGCCTCTGTGAGACTCAACGAACCGTATTGTATTGCATCAAGGTACGGACATTCTGAAGGATCCCCATCAGAAACCGGTGAATGAGATACCGTTTTATTTTTTTCTTCTAGTACGCTAACCGTTTGACATCCTATAACCAATGTAGGTTTATGTATAGACGCACAGACTGCGCTTGACTATCTCACTTCACACCCTCATCTGTCAAAGACCTCAATCGTATTATTTTTGATCTCACTCTCAGGTTCCTATTTTTAACGTTCATTTCAGGTACTATACGGACAGTCTATCGGTGGTGCCGTGGCCATCCATCTTGCTAGCCGAAATCCTGCAAAGGTAAATTACTACATCAATACCCATCTAACATTCTTTCATATCAATATAACGACTTATATCAGATCACTGCTCTAATACTCGAAAATACGTTCACGACTCTCCCCCGACTTGTGCCTAAGGCGCTACCTCTTCTTGGGCCATTTGCATTTTTATGCCACCAGAAATGGGATTCAGCCTCTAAAATACCTTTAATTCCGCGGAGCACACCCATATTGATGCTGAGTGGTGTCAGAGACGAGGTGGTTCCTCGTGAGCATATGCAGGAATTGTGGGAAATTGTTTCCAGGCGTCAGGGTGCCACTTCAAAACAAAACAAGTCTATTCCGCTGTCAGAAGTTGGCGATGGTAAATCGAAGTTCATCGAATTCGAAAGAGGCACTCATAGTACGTTGTTTCCCTTGCTGCGATGAAACCTACATAACGTCCTTTCCGTTTCGTAGATGATACATGCGTCCAGCATGGCTATTGGACAGCTGTGACCGATTTCGTCGCTAGTCTTGGGTGAATGTGGTGTAATATGCGAATTCATGGATGTCTTTGGTTAATGGACTTCTGCTATTTCATCACGCCCATAGGTGTGCCCACAGTAACGACCTCACCAATTTTTATGGTTGCAAATATGTAATTCTATCAACTTGTGCTCTGCAGCAATATCATGTCCATCGGAGCTGTCATGCATGGAATCAAATGAAATATCTGTCTGTACAAGAGATGCCAACAATCGGTTGATAACGACTTGCATATAAAGAATCAAACCAGGAGTTACCAGCCATAGTTTAACAGGAATTGATATATATATCACTGCTCTTTCAACCATCATACCTATAAGCTACCATCGCCTCTATACGATGCACATCTGTGCTGAAGCTCCTCAACTTTACCTGTTGACTTTTACTAGCCTCGATAGCGAGAGGGTCGGTGTCTACCCACTCGTCCGCGGGTATATCGACAGACTCATGTGTGTATGCAAGGATGTTGAAAACGGTGGGTTCGTCAATGATCGGAAGGAAGGTGACAGTAGAGACGATTTGCTTAAGGATGTAGCGGATCTCTGCTTGAATCTCCGCCTCAGGTTTGGGTGGTGCACTAGGACGTCAAAGGCAACGTAAAAAGAATGGTCGAGCTCTTCTGTGATGAGAAATAACGCACGGCTCAGTGGAAGTAGAATCAGAAGGCTGTTCAACTAAGTTGATATCAAACACCCATCGTTCAAGTGGCGTGCGCGTGTCCTTTGATATAATTGCTAGAACGAGTTGCGTGACTGATCCTGTAAGCAACCATTCTGTAAAAGGCCATGAGCGAAGAGCACCCATCAGTCATGTAAAGACCTCACTGTTTACTTGCTTCAGGATTCTACGCGTGTTGGTTAGCCGATGTTGATAATCGATTGATAAAGTGCTTACCGGTCCAAGTAGTTCTCCAGAGCGAGGTCCTGGGTCACCAAAACAGTCTGACCATACTTCTTCACCATGTGGAAGTCATCTGAAGGGTATACTCCACGCTGGAAAAGAATCCTTGAGAAAACTCATGTAAGCGGGCATATAGAGGACATGATAAGTAGTAGTGGCTCGGAACGAACGTGTTGGCAGCATATTTGAAGAATTCTGTTACTAGATTTGTAGATCCTTTCAAGGTGATAGCTTGGCGCGTAGGTGCTTGTTTTGTAGCCATGTCCGTTGTGGTATTCGTGATCTGGAAAGGGACTACCTGGATAGGTCCTAGTATTAAATAGCTACACGCTATAAAGGGGAAAAGCTTGCTGCAGAAGCGTGTTCTAAGATGCGACCAGGTCACATGTTGTGCGACGGATCGGGATGTTTGTTTATTTCAGAGGCTGATGCCAAACAAACACTTACAGCATCCTTCGATTCATCGGCAATGTCACGTTACGGTGCACCTCATTATCATAATCCGAGCAAAGAGACACATTCTCTGTTGTAAGCTACGCTCTATTTACAGGTGGCTCAAATAATCTCTAACAGGTTTTATTACAGTTGACCTTTTTGCAGTCACCAGGAGGAGTACCAGGGCTGACGTGAAGATGCCGAGATGCTACCGTAATGACATTGTAAGAGAAGTCTTCTTTACTACCAGCTCTAGCGCCGATTGGCGTTCGCAATCGGGTTTATGCGTAAAGGAACTATTAGCTTTGCCGAGGGCATTTGCGCAAACATGCAAAGAAAACACGATGCACGAACCCTGACAAGCCCGTGTTACTACCAAACTTGGCTAGAACACACCAAATTCAACTGCCGATAGGAGGTCGACTATAAAAGCACTGCTCTCAGAACGAAAAATTCTCATCCAGTCGACTTCCTGTCTTCGTTCTTTCCTCGCAATCCCCTTACTTCAGTAGCTTTATCAGCCTCACCCCCACAATCTTTATAACAATGCGCTCTTTCAGCTCCCTCTCCGTCCTGTTCACCGTCGCCCTCGGCGCTTTCACCTCCGCTGCCCCTGCATCGTCCCCCGTTGCAGTTCTCGCTGGCAAAGCAGCCGGACTCCCTGCTCTCCCTGCTGTTGGGGAAGTCACTCAACATCTTCCTGCCGCTGCTCGTGGACTCCCTCAGGTGCCTGATGTTAGCAAGGAAGTCAACAAAGTTAAGGAGACCGCTCATCTTGCCCGTGACTCTACTCCACGTTCGATTGCTATGATTATGACTGGTTCGTTCTCTGAGATTGCTCCGTACTGCCAGCAACTCCGTATGTGTTTCTGTTTTGCATTGATATTGCTGGTTTATCTGAATGTTTCTTTGTCCAGAATATGTCAACGCTAAGAATGCTACCGTGGTTGCTATTACCCCTGCTGTCACCAAGATCAGGACTTCTTTGACTGCCGCTGTCACTGAGATCCAGTTGCTCAAGGGTCAACCCCTTTCTATCATCCTCCGTGCTGTTGATGGTGTTACTATCCTTACGGTGGCTGGGCTTGCTCAGATCATCGCCATCGACCTTGCTGTTCGTACTTCATTGTCGTTGTATTCATGTCTTATTAACCTTGTTTTCAGATTATCTTCCGTGCTCTCGGTGCTGTGTTGGCTGTCGTTACTATTGACGCTCATGCTGCTGTCTTTGCTTTGCTTGTGACTGTCGGGTTAGTGCATCACATGCTTTCTCGAGTTCTGTGAATCTTTGCTGATCTCTACTTTGTAGAGCTGTTGTTGGAACTTTGCTGCAGGTTGTGGTCGGCCTTGTTGCTGGTCTCGCTGTTGCTGTTTTGGGACTGCTCGATGCTACCGTCAAGAGCATCATCGTTGAACTTAGCCTCAAGCTGGTCATCAGTGTTCTCGGAATCACTGTCTAATTGTAAGTGCTATTTAGCGTTGTCTTGATTTAAATGCATTGCTCAGTTTGTTCGTCTCCAGTTAGACACACGGTATATTCGTTGATGGCTTGCATCTCTGGTGTCATCGTATTTTAGTGCCTCATCTAATATATCTTTTTCTGTCATCGTTATGTTCTGTCTAAGTTGATCGCATGTTTGTGTGAGGTTCTCGCTATCATGTTCTTGAGGTACCAGATCTTAGTGTTGTTTGGGGTTTGTAGTGGTCCGACATTCCTTGGTTTTAAGGGCCATTGATGTTTTGTAGCTTCTCTGATTTCGGGTGCTTCGCTAGTTTTGGTAGTAAGCTATCCTGCGGAATGGATGCAAGCGTCGTGAGGAAGCCCTCGATAGCTGACATGTAAGGGACGCTCAAGAAGACGAGTACAATAATCGTTGAGGGATAACATTTCAACTTCACATGCTTCTACTAGAAGTTCTTTACACTTTACGGCATATCTCATAATTTGATTGTATTGGGGATGGGTAGTCGTTGCTAGTACTCACTGAAAAATATACAGAAGCCGATGTTACAGGAAAATGAAAATTTTTTCCTACCGCCGAACCTGACGGTTTTATTTTTAAAAAATTTGACCAAGGGTGAAGTTACTCTGGATGGAGCCTTTTATGTTGTTACCTTGTTTCTATTTTAGCGGAGAAGCAAAAATGATTGGAAGTACGAGTTGAACACGATTGGATGCTGATATCCATATGACTTTAGCAGGATACTCCGACACTTATCTCAAGCTCCGGGACTAGCTTCCCTTCACATACGGCATGATAGCGCCATCGTGATGCTTTGATGTGTTTGATAATTCGAAGGAAAAAGGGATATTACATTTAGCCTGAGAGCTAAGGTGGAGTTTTCGTCATCGAACGCTAAGATGAGTCGTCGTGTAAGTCTCGAGATAAACCAGACAATGATACCTACTCTGTGTTTTCAATAGTCACTTGTTCTTATATTGTGCAAGTCTTTGATCGGTGGTCGTGGTATCAGATAGAACATTTTGCGGACCTAGAAATGACACGGGTTTCTGGTATCCCGAGCCGATCAATAATTCTTGCAGTCAGCAATCGCACAGAGGATTTGAGATTATCACCATGCCTGATCCAACAAGTCAGTCGAACTACACTCAAATCGCGACGTCGCATCTATCGCTCGAATGGAATGTAAATTATAGTCGAAGATTCATTGCCGGATCTGCCACACACACGCTGATAGCGAGACAAGATGGTGTGAATGAGGTAGTGTGAGTTACAGCAATCACCGCCAATCGGCTTGTACTAGGACTGCATCTGAATCAGGATTATGGCAGATTTGATACGGCGCACTTGGATATCGAGAGCGTACAGGTAGAGGGGGAACATGCAAAGGTGAGCCATTCTGATCATTGTCACACGCGTGTTGGGGTTTCGGCCATAGAATATTGAATATTGAATCTTTTAGTATGCCCTGAAGGGCGAGCATGAAGTCATGGGTTCTGCCCTTCACATCGATCTTCCAAAAACTCTTGTTTCTGGATCATCAATCTCCATCCACATATCCTACAAAACCACCAAGGACTGTACTGCTCTTCAGTGGCTCGAAAAAGAGTATGTTTTGTTTTGAATTTGCCGTCGCACCCATTCCGATGAATACAATCAATTCGTAAGGCAGACGCAAGGACAGATATTCCCGTTCCTTTTCAGTCAATGTCAACCAATCTACGCTCGGTCCCTTGCACCAGTACAAGGTATGTTGAGCCCCCTATGATTTCGTCTATTAATACTTTCTTACATTGTGTTCATGAAAGACACACCATCCGTTAAACTGGTCAGTTAGCTACTACGGCAGCGAGCACTTGCTAACCGCCGAGGCAGACGTATAGCGCCAAAGTAACCTCTGTCCTTCCAGTGCTTTTGTCTGCAAAACGTGTGTCTCCGCCTTCAGATGGACCAGCTCACGGTGGTAAGGTAATCGGCGTAGACGAAGTAACATATGTTTACGATCAGGTGGGTTTCGCATTGTCCCACATATACCACTTTTTTCTTATAGCCCAGCATGAAGCCTGTCCCTATACCTTCTTACTTGATTGCCATTGCAGCTGGGAATGTTCGATATCGTCCGTTTCCTGTCGTGGATGGGAAAGACTGGACCTCTGGAGTATGGGCTGAACCTGAATTAATGACTGCAGCATACTGGGAATTTAGCGAGGATACTACAAAGTAATATCTCCCCTGGACAATACCGTTCAAGTTGACGACGTCTGATTGGCCCAGGTTCTTAGCTGCTGAGGAAAAAATAGTAGGTTCGTATCGATTTGGAGTGTATGATCTACTCGTTTTGCCACCCTCTTTCCCATACGGAGGTATGGTAAGCTTAACATTCATCTGTTTTTGTCGGATTATATGTGACCTGGATTTCATAGGAAAATCCTTGCCTTAGCTTTGTCGCGCCAAGTAAGAGGCTGTCTTTGCTAATTTTCACCAACGGCGGAAAACTGATTTCTATTCAGCACTCCTGGCGGGCGACAGGTCTCTCGTGGATGTAGTCATACACGAACTGACACACTCTTACTTCGGCAATGGTATAACGTGAGTGCTTACACATATCCCCTGGAGTGTGGTCCTCAGCTATCATCTTCTAGCCATGTCGATGCTACACATTTCTGGCTAAACGAAGGTTGGACCACCTATATGGAGCGTCTTCTTCAGCGACTGTTGCACTCTGAGGCTCATCGTGGATTATCCTGTATAATCGGTGCTAGGAGCCTTGATGAGGCTCTAGAGCAGTTTATAGATATACCACGATACCAAAGGCTCATCATTGACTTTGCGTATGGTGAAAACCCAGACTTCGCCTATAGTCGCGTGCCTTATGAGAAAGGCTCCAATCTCATTCTTCACATCGGTCAGCTTTTTCCTCATTCTGGTATTGTCATTCCTATTTGTAATGTTGAACAAAACATGTAGAACGTGTGATTGGTGGTCTGGACGTCTTCTTGCCATATGTGAGAGACTACGTGGACACTTTTATGGGTCAGAGCATCACTACAGAGCAGTGGAAATCCCACCTGTATACGTACTACAGAAACCATGGTGGTGATGAAAAGATCCAAGCTTTGGACAGTATTGATTGGAATGTAAGTTTAAGGTGTCATTCCATAGCTACTCCATTATTCATGCATTATAGGCTTGGTTTTATGGCGAGGGTCTGGCATTGCCCGTCAAGATGGAATATGACATGACGCTGGCCAAAGAAGCAAACCAGCTAGCTGAGCGCTGGGATGCCTCTCGTGCCATCAGCGACATCACCAAATTGGAATTCCAGAGTTCTGACATCGACGTTATGGATGCGAAACAGAAAGGTCCGAGGTCCTCCTTCAGAGATATTCTATGACGCCTGACAGGCTTTCTCTGTTACTCATTCGATCCAGTGGTATTTTTGGAACGTTTGCAAACTTTCTCATGCTTGCCATCAGCACACCTCTTCCATCTGGATGAACTGTATAAACTGTCCTCGACGTTGAGTGCAGAGCTTCGTCTGCGTTTTTACCAGCTCGTTTTACCAGACTCGACATCTGCTGCGGCAAAGCACTTTGCTCCCCAAGCTGCTCTGTGGGTTGTAGGAAATGATGGTACCGGTGTTATCAAAGGTCGCATGAAGTTTTGCAGGCCAGTCTTTAGGGCCATATACAAAGTTGACGCCCAATTAGCTATTAGTACATTCAAGAAATCAGAGGAAATGTTCCATCCAATTGCGAAGAAGCTGATCGAGAAGGTGCGCAGTTAACGGTTTATAGCAATTCCAAACATATACTTATCCTCCGTTTTTTCCGTAGGACCTTGATTTAGCTTGAAGGATCTAGAGATCTGTAAATACTATAACTGTGTATGTATCGATATAAATGACAGCGATGCCCTTATCCTCCTTTTACCTACGCAAGAGGGATCGTTTGTGGGTATCCAATGTGATCAATTATTTGTAATAATACATTACAAGTGAGTGAAGAAAAGAAATACTGTATCACAATGTCGAGTTACAGGGGTCTTGAAAAGCAGAATAGGAAGAACTGAGAGCCATGCTACAAGGTCTACTAGGTGACATCTGAAACTGAAGCGTCCATCAAGGCACTATGATTCGGCTTTACGAGGAGAGGTTGGAGCACTGCGATCTATAAGCCCTGATTGAGGTCGATCCAGTCGGTTCCTAAGACGCTGTACTTCTCGCTCCAAGCTGATGTTCACAGTAAGCATCAAGGAGTGTAAAACGGATCAGTGTGACGTACTTCAGTGCTTTCTGTTTGAGATCTGCGGCTTCACGCTCTGCGCGCCGTTTGGAGCGCTGAAGATTACTTTCCTCAGTTTGCTGAAAGCAGGAAATTTGCAGCTTGAGTACCAGTATCTCTGAAAGGCTTCAATATCGACTTACCGCCTTATCCAAGGTTTGCCTGAGACTTTGTATCTGGGCTTCGTGGGACTTTCTTTCCTCCTCCAGTCGAGTTCTTTGTCGGTCGCTCTCTGCTAATTGGAACTTGGCATCACGGACGGCTTTATCAGATGAGTGGAGCAAGCGATTGGGGTCATTCTTATCCTTTGAAGTCTGCTTCAACTGAGCTTCGAGTTCTTCTATACGACCTTCTAGTTGTCGAATAAGGCCAGTTGGTCGTGGGGAGGTAGCATAAGATTTCGTTTCAAGATCCACTATACGCACGTTGAGCTCCTTGATCTGTTTTTCAAGGTGTGCCTAAAATCGGTGTTCAGTATACTGGGTGTTTCTTCTGCGATAGAAATGCTCACATTCAATTTGTCAAGCTCTGAGTTCTCTACCCTGACGTTGCCTAGTTCGATTTGGCATTCATTAGCATGACTTTCGGCCTTCTTCATCCTCTCGAAAGCCATTGCAACTCGATCCTCTTGTTCTTCCAACGAACGTTCTAGATCTTGTTTCTTCAGCTGCAACTTTTGAAGCTCTCTATCTGAGGTCATCTTGTTCGCGTCGACATGGTCAAGTTTAATGCCCTCTAGTTCGGCTTGGAGCGCGCGCCGTGCTTTTTGCAGCATAGCTCGATCAGCCTCTGCATCATTCAAGACACCTCGGAGCTCTCGAACTTGGGAATGAAGCGACACGATCTGTGCTTGTTGCTCCGTTTGTGCGGCGCTTGAAACCTCATACGCCTTTGTCACATCGTTAATCTTGGTCTCCATACGCTCTTTTTCTTTCTTCCAAGCGCCACCGTTATAGACTTCATCGTCAAACCGAAGTTGCAATTCATCGTAGTCAGAACGAGTTTTTCGGTTATCTTCTCGAAGTCGGCTCATGATATCTCTCTGAGATTGAAGCTCTAGATAATTTGATCGTACATTAGTGTCAAATGGTAACATATCAAAAATATGTCAAAAGGTACCTTCACTGAGTTGGGCCAACTCGGCTATTGCAGTGTCAGAATATGTAAACCTAGACATGGGTGTACTTACCTTGATATTTCTTCCGCGTTTGATCTGTAGTGAAGTCGCGTTCTGCAATATCTTTCTGGTGTTGCTTACGCTCGTCTTCAAGTTGCTCGGCTAGGCGATGACGTTGGATGTCAAGATGAGAGGATTCTCGACCTTCATTCTCAATCTTTGACTGCAAGCCCCGAAGATTCTTTTCCGCGATTTCTAGGCTCTGTTGAAGGTTTGTCTTTTCCGCTAACGTATCCGTATGCGCCTTCTCTAAATCGGCCAAAGCTCGTCGTGCTGCAGTTTAAAGTTAGATTGTAGTTGTAAAAATGGAGACGAAAACGAACCGAAGGCTTCAGCTCTTGCAGCTTTCGCTCTTGCAACTTCTGCTACTTCAAGTCTTTCTGATGTGCTTCCCGTCTTGTGCTTATAAGATTCAAGTGCTTCTCGAAGTTCTGTATTTTCATTCATTAACGAACTGGTATATAGTATATAATCAATTTGACCCTCACCTGATTGCATCGCAATTGCTGCTGTGGATGAGATCTGGAGCTCTTGAAGCCTCGTTTGCAACTCGCGATTGGCACCTGTGTTAATCAGTGAAAAGTTACATCACAAGGGGTTAGAGTGGGGTCTTACCCAGTAAACCCTTGTTTTCGTCCATCTCTGACTGTAACCTCTCTTTTATATCATTGAGATCGCTCTCCAATTGCTTCTTGGACTGCGAATGCTCCCGAGCACGAGTGCGGAAATCTTCCAGTTCAGCTTGGGAAGTTCGTTGCTGAACGAGCTGCAGAAGTAAATTTGTAGGTTATACGAGGGCTTGATGATAATTAATAACCTACCAATGCCTTCCGAGACTCATCCAATCGGGTATAAGAGAGCCTTTCTTCGTCGATAGTAGACTGGAACTTGTCCCACATAGCTTGTATCCCATCAATTTGTGCAGCCTCTGCCGCACGGCGAGCCTCGGCTTCATCTTCTAACAAGGTTGATAACCTAACGTTCTCCTTGGAAAGACGTTGTCGATAATTCTGTAAAAATTTATTCGAGTCGTCGCTGTTCTCGAGATCTGCCGTAATGTCATGTATCAAGAGCTCTAGATGCTGTCTAACACGGTCCGATGCTGCCATCTTGAGCTCAAGAACCTGCACCTGCTGTTTCAACTGGGTAACTTGGGTATCGGAACCACGGGAGGAGTTTGATTGTGAATTTACTTGGCCGTTGAACCGGTCGTTTGCAACATCGCTATGTCGTGGGGTCAGAGACGCGCCATCAACACTGATGCTAGGGATACTCTGTCTTGATATGTTCTTTGAATAAGCCTGCATCTCCCTTTCCAGCCCTGCATCGGCTTGCTGAAGCTCCTTTAGCAATCGTGCCCGGAATGCATCATCTTTCGGAGTATCCTTCATAATGAGATCGCGTATTTCTCGATGTTGACGGCTAACAAGGTCTTTAATCCTGGCAGCAGCAGCCTGAGTGGACTGAGAGTAGCGAAGTTTTTCCTCGAGTTGAGCAATTCTCATTTCGTACTGCCGCTGGGATTTCGCAGTTGAATGTGGGACATCAGCCTCATCTGCCAGCCTTGCTATCTCTGCCTCCAGATTGTCTTTGGCACGCTGTACCATCTTTAGCTGCTCGTTGACGCTGCCAATCTCGTTGCGTGCGTCCTTGAGCTCTGATTGAGCTTTGCGAGACTGCATTTCAGCCACCTCCCTAGCTTTCCGTTCCATTTCAACGTTTGCAAGTGCCCGAGATGCCTTCTCTTCCTGTGCCCGGACGACTTTTTCCTTTGCTCTCAACTCTAATCGCTCCCGCTCAGTTTCTCGTGAGAGATCCTCCGCCTCTCCTGTTAATCGAGTCTTTGCCTTTTCAAGCGAACGAATATAAGTAGCATTTTTCTGCAGCTCCACTTGAGCCTCAGCAAGCTGTCGATCGGTGAAACGTTTTGCTTCCTCTAGAACATGGACGTGTTCGACGATAGTTTTGTCTTGTCTAGATTCCATCTGCTTGAGATCCCACTCTCGATTTTTCAGATCCGTCAGGGCCTTGTTAAGTTCTTGATCATTTTTGGAAATGCGATCTTTGTTCAATGCAAGCTCCATTTTCTGGCTGGCTACCATCTTTTGAAGTTGTTGAAGTTTGGTGGTCTCGGATTCAAGCTGTTTCCGACTGGCCTCAAGCTGGCGATCATAGGTCGCTTTATCCCTCTCCAGCTGCAAAACGGTGTCCTCAAAGTCTTGGCATCGATTTTGTACGTGAGCTATTTGCCGTTCCAAGCCCTATCTCAATGTCAGTGATGTCATCCCTTTTGTCGCAAGTTGACAAACCTCTTTTGCTTTCAATGCCTCTGCTAGTTGACCATCACTGTCAATCTGTCTAGACCGTAATGTCTGCAATTCGGACTCCAGTGATCGTTTAGCCTTGCCTAGATCAGATATGGCAATATCTGTCTGAGAAAGCCTTTCTTGATTGGACCGTTCACGATCCGATAGTTGTTTGTGTGCTGCCTCTAAGGTAGAATATTGGCGCATAGAATTGTCTAGATCCACTTTGAGCTTGCTCGTTGCTTCTAGCGCCATTCGTCGCGCATCGTTGAGCTCGCGCTGTGACTTGCTGACTTGGTCTCTAAGGTCAACGAGCTCCTGTTCTTTACTTTTCTCTACTTCATTGCGGCGAGTTTCTTCGCTAGTTTTCGCCTCCATCAAAGCCCGTAGCTCATCGACCTCTTCCTGCAACTTTGCCCTGGCCAATGCATCGCGTTCAGAATCCGCCTTGTTATTATGCACTTCAGCAACTAATTTGTCGATGACCCGCTGAAGTTCAGCTATCTGCTTGAGTAGTTGATCACGTTCATCCTTAGAAGCAGATATCTCGGAGACCAGACTGCTTATAGCTTCCTCTTTCTTTTGGATCATGCTCGAGTATTCAGTTGCTGTTCGGCCTAGCTCAGCAAGCTGCTCTTTATTCTGGCGTGTCCCCTGCTCAAGTTGATCGACTTTATCTTTGAGGGAGTCTCTGTGTTTTATCTTTAGTAAACTAATGTAATATAGCAATGCAAGATAGCTTGCCTATTTCGGATCTCCGCATTCAACTTGGATTGCAATTCGGCCGTGTTGGTATCCGCACGATCCTTGAGCCGGATCAGGTCCTCTTCACGCTGAGATGCAAGACTGGTCAAATCTTCGCTCAGTTTTTGGAGTTCTTCTCTTTCAGCACTGAGCTGAACCATTTCCTGTTGGACTACTGCTAATTGTTCTGATAAATCTGCATCCCTGTTCCTCCAATCCCGTTGCTCGCCTTCGAGACGTACAAGGTGCTCTGCCGCTTGATCAAAAGCTTGCCGCAAGGTTTCGTGCTTCTCCTCGCCTTCTTTCTGCAACCTTAGCGCCCTGTCCAGTTGAGAATCAAGAGTATCCAGGTCTGACTGTAAAGCTGCGATCTCTTCTTCTAGCTCTCCTTCCCTCAATTTACTCCTTTCCAATAGCGATTCTTTATCGACTGCCAACGCACGCTCGGCTGCAAGATCTTCTTCCACTTTTCTTTTCTCTGTTTCCAACGTCATCTTCAGGTTCTCTAAGGCCTCGCGTTCTTGTTGATCACGTTCCGCTTTCTCTCTTATGAGATGCAGTTCAACTTCCTTCCTCCTTAGTTCTTCGTCGTTTCTCGTGGCGGCAAGCAAAGGGCGCACCTACATGTAGTGAGAAACAGGCAAACAGAGATAACTATGGACAAACCTTTGTATAGAGTTGCCACCAAGGCCATTCCCTAAGCTCACCATATACACGAGCATTACGCTGAATGGTACGAATTGCAACAGCACGGTTCAGGATTTTCTTCATTTGCCTCCGCGCCGCAAACATCCTTGACACAGCTTGTAGCCTCGAAAAAAGATCGAATAACAAGGCATCTCTCCGCTCCTCGAGTTCTGCCAGAACTCCTGCCTTGAAAAAGATCTTGGAGGTACCAACTCTGTAGAGTGTGTTATCGAGTTCTAGGGCTTCGACCATGCGCAAACAAGCCCTACGACCATCCATATAACCACGAGGAATAATACCAGGCGTCAGGATCTCATAACGCTGACGGAATTCAACGAAGGGAAGTCGATTTGGATAACCTAGACGCGCGATACGAATACCTTCCAGCACACCGTTACAGCGTAACTGGTCCAGTATGAGGGGAACATCAACTCTGCCTGGTTTCTTGTGTACATTAGGTACTATGCAACGAATGAAGTGCGGTTGGGTGGCTTGCAGCTGACCCATGAGAAGAGCTAGTTGCTCTTTATGCCGCTGAGCTACTGTCCTGAAAGCACCTTTCTTGATTCCTCGCTTCTTGCCCACTGAAAAAGGTTGAATACCTCCGCTGCCCGCGTTTGACGGGGCTAAGAGACCTGACGATATGTCGCTGTAGTCTGCAAAAAGAGATGATACGTATCTTTCCGAGGAAGAGGCAAGAACACGGGTAAGATTATCGTTCAAAGGATCTTTGTTCTTTTCCAACCATCCGTCGGTTCGATATTCCACCTTACCAGCGTAATGCTGCAAAGTGAATCCCTGCTCAAATCTTGTCGGCTCGTATTTCTCCCTACCAGGATGGGGCTCTTCACCAGGCTGCAGGTCCCCTCGCCACATTGTATGCAGTTTGTTCGTAAAGGTGAGATCGGTGGCCTTGGGCATGATACATTCCTCGTCCAAGCAGCTCAACACTCCGATAACGGGACCGCTCGCCTCAATAAGATCTATCGTCGGTTGCAAATCAAGGCCAAAGTTGACATAGTCCCATTCTATACCCTCTCTGGTATATTCCTCTTGCTCGAGCACAAACATATGGTGATTAAAGAATTGTTGAAGTTTCTCGTTGGTATAGTTGATGAGAAGCTGCTCATAGGTATTGACTTCAAATATTTCAAAACCAGCGATATCCAGAACGCCGATGAACGTCGACTTCGCAGATGGTCGATCTAGCGCACGGTTGACACGGTCTACCAATGCACCAAATGACTTTTCATATAAAGTCTTGCACAAAGCTGATAGCTCGTCCAGAGCTTGCTGCCGCGTACGAGCCTGTGTAACCCATTCTCTGCCAGCCAGTACTCGTGGCCGCAAAACTGCTCTGATGAACTCAGCAACAGGTAAACCAAGTAAATGGCAGACTCGTTCTGCCTGTGAAGGATCGGGCAGTACCGCATCATCCGCCCTGGTTGAAGTTATCGTGATATTCCCGATGTGCAATATGGCTGCCACAATTCGAAACAAATCAAATTGCTCTGCCTGTGTAAAGCCTACAACATCGAAGGCATTCTGCACACAGCTATGTCAGAGTTTCAGAATCGACTAGGAACAGCATAGCTTACTATCAATGCATCCCACTCCTCTTTATCGTTGACGCCATCGACTTCTCGTCTACTCTTGTTTAGGAACTCGTACTCTGAAACATCACCTTCCAATAATAGAGTTTCTGAGAAAATAATATTCAGCCTCTGGTCTATCTGACCTGATGGCATCTTACCTTTCAGTGCATCATTGCCTGACATTAGTTGATAGAAAACGTGAAAATTCCTTTCAGCCTCGCTCCTCACTACGACACGACTCTTTTCTAGTAGATACCAATCTATGTTCGCCCCAGCGATGCTGCCGTCGGGAGCAAAGCTAATCCTGATGAACTTGCCGAATCGACTCGAATTATTATTGCGTTGTGTCTGTGCATTACCAAAGGCTTCCAGGATAGGATTGGCTTGAACGATCTGCCGTTCAAGCAAACCTAGACGGCCCTTTGCCGTTAGAGACCCGGTAGAGCTACCGGATGATATGATGGCGCTCTTGTGTTTGAAGGAGCTACTCCTCGGAAGGCCCGAGGAGGGTATGACTGCGCCATGAGATGATGTATGTGAAGGTGAAAGGGTGTGCGATGGTGTCGGCGGATGAACATCTGTCGCTATAGCAGCTAGATATTGTATAACCTTCTTCGTGCTCTCGGTTTTTCCTGCACCTGATTCCCCGCTAGATTGGAAGATGATGATGAACTCGACACACCAGAATTCCAGGGTTCGAGGTACTTACGTGATTAGTATGCTTTGATTCTCTCGTTCGTCACCCATGTTGACCCAGGCTCGCTCAGCCACCGCGAATATATGTGGGGGGTTCTCGTCTCGACGTTTGTTCCGGTATTGGTGAATGATCGCATCGGTATATAGAGGTAAATTCTGGTATGGATTTATGGCAACTAAAAATAAGCCGGAATATGTCTATGTACACTCGTCAGTGAATGCCCATGCTGCCATTTGCAAGCGAAGCTACCCACATATATTGCTCCTGAACCGTACCTTAAACGGAGATTGTGCACGACGCTGGCTTCGTTAAGAAATGTCAAGTCGGCTATATCGTCGACGCGATCGAACTTTGGAGGGTTCATCTTGGATAGCGCATATAGTGGTACTTTCCGTATCTGAGGGATATTAATGTCACATATTCAAGCCATTTCTAAACATAATACTGACATCTCCTCCAGCAGCCATTACAATCTCGCCTACATCATTATCTTCTTGATGAACCCACCCAGCAAGATATCCCTCTTTGTCGTCTGGTACCCAAACCCATCGTTTCTCGTTGAATTCTGCTTGCAGAGCAGCCGCACGAGCAGCCTCAGCGCTCTGCGAAGGTCTTGGGGCTGGCATATAATCCCCTGTGGATATAAACAAACTTGAAGCAAGTCCCCAGATTGTCGATGATGTTCCGGATCGTTACACGACAGGTAAACAAGTTCGTAGCAGTGTGTATTCAGAGGTATACGTTCCTTTATATCTTTGAAATGTCGTTACAGTCGTAGTAAAATGTCGATAATGAACAGGATACTCGGAGGAATGTCGAGATCAACTTGAAGGACAAACCATCCACGAGTGTGAATCACGTTGGTCGACGCGCCATGTCTCAATTCAACGAATTGCCACTTCGACCCTTTTTTGGTAATCGGTTAGAAAGGCGCTCAGGTTCAGTTCCATACCCTGAACTTGAAGTTACGGTGCACGCACCCTCACCTCGGGTGTTCTGCATTCTAACCACAATCACAGCGACAGAACTACACATCGAACCAGGTTACGATCAGTTCCATTATGATGAAAAAAAAAGTTGTATAAAACCAGCAAACGCGTATCAGTTCGGCGTCCGTGGCCTGCACACACTGAGAGGGATTCCATACTTTTCGTCAACTTTTCGAGTCTCAAGTGGAGAACAAGGAGATACCGACGGTATAAAGCTATGGGATGGCAGCTCTATTCTTCAATTTTGTAGTTCATATGTCTTCTTTCTCGCAGAATCTGTCCATCAACGTCGATGAAGTTTTCAACTTCGACGCCGCTACTTTGGAGTTAGTAATCTTCAACTTTTGATTTCCAGCACATTGAGCTTACTCCAGTGCTACATGTATCAGGGATACCCCATATTTAGCGGATGAAGCGTATCTGAGCAGTGACATGTCCGAAGCAACTATAGACGAGATTTTTCGCTCTTCGTATGGTTGGTGGCCGCAGGAGACGAGTTCTCTCATGCTCTCGCCATGTTTGCGAGGTTCGCCAGAGCTTACAGAAATGGGATGTAAACCTTTGGTAATGTCCCTCTCCGCATCATCCATGCCATCCGTTAATATCAAACCTTTCATTAGACGTTTTCTAAACCAATATCTCCAACGTCATCGCAATCGATAGATCCTTGTCATCTCTTGCTTGCAGAACACGAACGACCGCCGATTCAACCATCAGCAATTTCTTCAGGTGCACTGATGTCAGAGTGCACGAAATTCAACGCGGTTGATCCAGACAAAGCAAAAGCTGCGGAAACGTTGGAACATCCTTGTGCCAGGATACCCACACCCACTGCGGAAGTGAAACTTGAAGAAGATATACGATTAGCCCCTTCGTCACATAATACTGAGGTTACGACTTCGGTGAAGCCATCCGCTTCTAGAAACCACACCCTCCAAAGAACACAACGGCCACCGCACCACATTCCCATCCGCCATTCCACGAGACTTGCATCGAAGTCTGGTTTACTTATCAGCTCTATCGGTCCAGACCATGGGTTGGACGAGGAGAACAGCTGCGATGATTCGTTTTCGCCTGTTAGATATTTGAAATCCGGACGCAGACAGACCAAGAAGGTTCCTCAGCGTGTATGGTGCAGCTCTTGCGGGTTAAATTTTACGCGGGAAGCCGACCTCCGACGTCATGAAGAGACCATCCATAGCAGTGTGTCTCTAGACGAGATTTACAGCGAAACTCGGGAGCGATATCGCATTTATTGCAATCGATGCCGCGCGATTCTAGGCCGTGTAGATGCGCGTCAAAGACACGAGAAGAACAAATCCTGTGGTCGCAGTCGCATGATTAGAGAAGCGAGGGAAAAGAACGGCACCATTTCCGGCCACCTGCAGCTCAAACTTAAAGCCCATCAGTCCTCTCGACCCCATGCTGCCAGTAGCAGATGAAATTGATGAAAGGCCTGTGGGTCCAGTGTCCATCATAATTTAAGTCCTCTTATCGATTATGAGGCGCCCATATCATTATCTCCTTGTAAACGACGCTATACTACTAACCTATTTACGCCCTCACCGGACCGCCTCCTAAGTCCGTTGTATCTCTGCTTAATCCTGTACCCTAAATTCTTGCGGCTCGAAGAATTCGCAACTTTCGAATAGCACGGTTTTCATTTTTTTCCCGCCCCAAATGTGTCGTCAATGTCATGCGGGACGTATTACACAGCGATGGTGATTGCTGTCCTTAGAAATTCCAACTTCCCCCTCCAGGCACTGACAATGGAGTAACGTGGTATACGTTAACTGTGGATGCACTGCCTCTTTTCTAGGGGTTCTATTTCCTTTTATATTGTGGGTTGTTCCTCTCTCTCGTGTGGCGTCTTCATTTCCAGATTCTTCCAATTGACGCACTGCAAACTCTGAATGTCCTGGTTCAACAATTGACAAAATCTATAATCTGCGTCCTTGGCTACGGACTGTACTGATTGGCCCGCCATCAGCACTTGTAAGGACGTGATTCGTTGTACCTTTTTGTTTATCGTGATGTGTGCGTTTTAGCGCGCGCTGTGGGAGTCTCATCTTCAAATTTGTCCCATCTCTCTCGTTCTCTCCAGGATGTACTTATTATATCCGCCCATTTACAGCGATGCGCGTTGCAGTGCGAAGGCTAATGACTCGTTCCTGGAGCAGTCACGTTCTTTCTGGACTCCTTCTACCATCTGACAAACATGAGGCATACTCGTGTAGCCCATCTATGGATGTCTCAAGAAGTTACATGATCCGATGCAGCCCAACAGTGCATACACAAGCGGCTTCAGTGCAGGGTTTGACGCCGAGCGTTTATGATCGCATCCGACAACTAAGCTTTGAGCTTAAACAAGAATTCGAGAACAGATGGGAGGTGAGCGTCTATCTCGCATCGCGACGAAAGAAGTAAACTTCGGGGTTGTTGTTTTAAAAGCGTGCCACTGCAGCAGGACTACAGCCATACAGCGCGTGCACTACACGTTGCGAACGTGGACCCTCAAATGTCAATATCATTAGTTTGGTGATCCCCCAAGATGATAAGAACGGGATAGGGCGTTCTTGTTCGCTTTTTCTCTTGAAGCGACCTGCATCCTCTTATAGCGTCACAGCCTCAGCTCCTGTTTCATTCCCAGCCTCTGTTGTTCTCCACCCAGACCAACCATGAACTTCGCATCATACCTCACAGACCTTCCTGAAGACCTTCCTCCAGTTCTAGTTGATGGACTCACGCTATGGTACGTCCATTCACGATAGGTGCGACTGGACAGCAGTTTATGCTATAACAGGGAAGAGAGAACAAGCGTCTCTCGTGGTCTATTGTTACAAAATCCAGGTGTCTGCTCGCAGTCGGAAATCAACTATCCTCACTTCGATATATCCGACAATGATTATCCAGACGAAGAGCTCGCGTTTCAAACTTACATCGACGTAACTCAGTCAGACAATACTCAATCATTCTCAGAAGTACGGTTTTACGTCTTGTCCAATGTGTTTTGATACTGAGAAGGTTACTTAGATTCCACAATTGCGGCTCATACCTCCCATATTTTCACCCACTTCATCGGCTTCACCTTTCCTACCAGAACTGTCCCCAGACTCATCACCACTGAGTGTGGCGTCTTCTAGTGTACCGATCACACCCGAATTTGGCGTGTGTATGACAGATATTGAGCTTTCCCCGAGCAGAGCAAGCGACCATTCAAGATTTTACCACCAGGAGGATGATTACTCGTATCTTTCAGATGACGATCATATCCCTCTACTCGAAGATGTTATCAGCAAGCAGATCGCTGAAGGTGAAAAGCCTTTCAATGCGTACACACCTTTACCAGAAAGTCCCATCCTACGGCACAGCGAGTCAGTATTGTCACCCTCGAGTTCTTCCACTCATCCAGCCTCGTCGAAAAGCACATGTGACACAGTGTTCCCGTCTCAGATCGCACCACTTTCATTATATGTGGATGAAGTTTCTCCATCACCAACTTCTGTTCCTGTAACGGAGTCCCGGAATAACAGAGAACTTATTTCATCTCCCGCATCTACGGGCGTGCCTAGACACTCCTCAGCAGCTTCGTCATCGTCCATACAGCACTCGAAACGACCTCTTTCCCATGCCTCTAAATCAAGCTCACCCGGTACGTCAAGGTCCGCCGAAATGGCGAACAGCCGTCGCGGAACATCACTTCGTTCCTTCAATCGTACCACAATCAAATCTGAATCCGTCGACCGTGACACACAGTCAGCTCATGTTCCTAAAAAACGTCGTCGCGAGCTGTCACCTGTTTTGCGTGTAGCGTCGCCCGTGCCTTCCAAAGACGACAGCGAGACATACTTGGGACAGCTTGTTGATAGCGATGACGATGAGACTGATGATGAATACGTGCCAAGTCGTTCAACCCGACCACGTCAACCAAAGCGACGGCGAACCAGTACTTCGTCTGTCACCTCTAGGACTGGAAAGAGTAAGCCGAATAGAGATTTGAAAAGAAACTCCAATCGACTTACGGAAGCGACGAGCTCCGAGTCGGCTGGTGCAAAGCAACCCAAGTGTCGATTTTGTGGGAAGACTTCGTTCACGCGCGAGCACGATGCTCGGCGACACGAAGAACTATCCTGTTCAGCAAATCCTGCCCGGAAGGCTGTTAATTGTGAATGCAACATCTGTGGCAAGGTGCTGTCGCGACCCGATGCTCTCATAAGGCATGCCATCAAGCACGAGAAGAAGAGTCTCTTGCGATGACAAGTATGTGTTTGTTGGGTTTACCTTTGTGTCTTGCATCGATGAGATTTTTCCTCCACCACAAATGTCGTTGCATCTCGATCTTGTAGCCGCCTATGATGATCCTTGTCCGCAGCCCTGAATATACCCTTTTCCTTGCGCGATGAACGATTGCTTGTGATAAAATGATTCGAAGAGCCTTTTACTAGTAAAACTTCTAGTGGTTTACAAAGTCCTTGGGTGAAGGTCTGCACCATCTGAGTTTCGAATTACTTGAATTGGGAAACCACAGCCTCATCCGGGGTTTGCCGGCAGGGTGACTGAGAGGCTGTCCATGATTCCTGAAGTTGACATTCGACCACTTTCAGGTATTCTTCTTTGTTCTTTGACAGCGGATATCCAGGTCTTCTTCAGTACACCGCGATTCATACCATAAAAAGTATCAAAGGGTAAGTAAGGCGTAACACATCCGTCAGGGTACTTATCGAGGATATCTATCGCAGATGAGCAATGAAATTGATCTAGAGCACAGTCTTGGAGAGTCCAGTACCACAACCAGTCATCTATATATTCCTCCTCAAGAAGAAGCTGTCGAAAGCGTTTCAGCACCTTCGGCCGCTCGCACTCCACAGTTACTTAAAGATAGGCTTTACATTGGAAATCTCCATCCTACAGTAGACGAGTCAGTCCTACCAGCTATGCGCGACCTACTCGACTGATTTGAATCTTGACAGATACACACTGTTGCAAATTTTCTCGAAATTTGGGAAGATATCCAAACTCGATTTCCTCTTTCACAAGACAGGACCTAGTAAAGGCAAGCCGCGCGGCTACGCCTTCGTAGAATTTATTAATCAGAAGGTATGTTGTTCCTCCTTTCATGGAGAACACCTCGCTCACCCCGGGCACCATTTTTACACATTTTGAATTCGTCTACACCTCCTTTCTTAACCACACCCGGGGGGACTGGGGATTGATCTCTTCGAAATCACTTTTACTTCATGTCAAGAAGCCCTCACATTTTCTGAATAGGATGCGAACAAGGCTCTCGATGGCGCAAACGATAAACTTCTACGTGGTCGTAAACTGGTCGTGACGTATGCACACCAAGCGCCTCTAGATCAAAACGCCGGAGGGGCTTATAACGGGAAAAGAAGAATGGCAGACGCATATCGACCTACTGCACTCAGTATATTAAAGAGCGCTACGGGTGGACGACAAGACAGGTGTGCATATATTCAGATATCCACGAGTAGCGTAGACTGAGCTCACACTCTTTAGAACAAAGGATAAAATCGCTCAGATGGAAGCCAAGTTAAGGCAGATGGAAGCCAGTTCCTCCCCTTCGCAACCCTCATCGCGGATGTCCAATTTATCATCGTTACCTGCGAAGCCTCTGTTTTCCCCTTCACCAGGAAATTCAGAGGGCCGCCACGTAAATAAAAATACTTCCTCTAACTCACGCTTCAGGACTTCTCAATATCCGAGTCAGAGGCTCCACTCGAATACAAATCAAACGTTACTTCAGGCACCCGCTACCCTTCCTTTCCAGAACACCACTCTTTACAAAGGAGAATCGGCATCACAATCACCTGTCCCTCCTCCAAATAAGGGGAACGAGTCGATTGTTCCGAAACAGTCGATACTAGGTGTAAAGATATTGAAGGGGAAGAAATGATAGCCGACGGGTGGCGAGGTTGGACATTTACTTTGTGGCAGGGATGTTATCCCAAATATTGTTTCCATATGTATAGTTCGTGATTACTCATTCTTTACTCGTCCGGAAGCTGATCTCGTGAAAGACAGCTTTCTTGAACGCACGATCGAATTCATAATGACATTCAGAGAACAGTGATGTAATGAATTTGGCCCCGATCTATTGTTGCAATCTTTCAGGCCTAGCACTGCTAGCGTAGGACGTGTATCTTGACATATACAGATGCTGACGGTGTATCCCCCTTTCACTCTATCGTTTACAGACAAACACTTTTCCATAACATCACCAAGTGATTTCGGGCTGCTCCGGAAAAAGTCTTGTGAGCCCACTTCTTTGACACCCCAACGTCCATTGTTAATCGTATCTTACGATCGCTTTAACATTATTATGGTACGACGTTTACTTCAGGGCTATCGATCTGAAGTTGGCCTATCATGGCCGCCGTTCTGAAGTTCTGAACGAGCTAACAGCGATGATTTACGTATACACGGAATCACAAATGTAGGTTGGAATCCACGGTAAGCTGGGCTACTTATTGTAATGGTAATTCAACTCAGCATCTGATTGCTCGTACGTTCTCTTACAAAACATTCTGCACTAGTCATAATAGCAGGCTGTGACAGCTGCGGAGCAAGTTAATGCGACCTGGTGCTCATCCATAAACAGAAAGCGCCATAGGGTAACTGGAGATCGGGTGGCCGCATGCACTATCCGAAAACCAGAGGATTGGAGTGCGGTGATTTAAAACTATTGATTCGTTTTTCCGATCATGATGGTCCGAGACACCTACGTATAGGTGAAGTTGTTTCGGTTTGAAACTGTCGTCCAGGTAAGACCGCGGCGGTGCGTGCAAGGGAAGGTGGCTTCTCGAGTAGAGTATATATCGTTCCTAAACTTTACATGATCCTCAGGTTCGTGCGAGAGTCTGCCCATGTTTTTGAATTTTTGACATTTCTCTGAGAGTCAATCGGTTATGGGAGGGAAGCGTGCGATAAAGATGGACTGGAACGGCCACACTGGGCAACAAGAATAAGTCGTGGGTCACCTGCAAACGCCATCTGCCCACGAATGCACGAGAGTTACTATGAATGGACGACAAGGTCCGATCTAGCAGTAATTTGCGCCACACACCCCGCGGCTCATACCGACGGACCAAGGCAAACCTGTAGAAACCATTATCCCGAAATCCGACGTGACGGTGCGGTATCATTCCATAAATGCATGGTGCTACCAATCATGGACTAGAAATTTCACTTGGAGTTGGTTCTGGAGCACCTGACTTTGGCATGGATTCATAAGACAGTTCTCAGGTATTTATAATTAAACGTCCCATTCAATCCCCAAGTTAATCCTCACATCCTCTCTTCCCTCAGGTCCTAACCAACATTATCCAGAATGCCTTCTAAGCAAGTTCTTGCCGCCAAAGACGGCGCTGTTTACACCACCTCTAATGGTGCACCTGTTGCTGAGCCTTATGCTGCTCAGCGAGTAGGTCCCCATGGTCCTCTTCTCCTACAGGGTATGGCGAACATGTTTGTCTAAAGTGTACACTATTGACGAGAACGTTCGATACCAGATTTCCACCATATCGACCTTCTTGCACACTTTGATCGTGAACGTATTCCGGAGCGTGTCGTACGTGTATCCAGTAGATCATAAACTGGCACATATGAACTCTTTCTCTCCTGCAGGTCCACGCGAAGGGAGCTGGTGCACACGGCTACTTCGAGGTGACACACGACATCAGCGACATCACTTCCTCCAAGTTTTTCACTACCCCTGGAGTAAAAGCACGCACTACTGTCCGATTCTCCACTGTCGGTGGTGAATCAGGATCAGCCGATACTGCTCGTGACCCTCGTGGTTTTGCCATCAAGATTAGAACCGATGAGGGAAACCTTGACTGGGTGTTCAACAACACACCAGTATTCTTCATTAGGGACCCTGCTAAGTTCCCTCACTTCATTCACACTCAGAAGAGAGATCCGCAGACACACTTGAAAGACGCTGATATGTTCTGGGTAAGTTCATTATCGCAATCGTTACTTTTCGGCTTTATCGACTGTTCTATTCTAGGACTATCTCTCTCAGAACCCCGAGTCTGCTCATCAAATCACGATTCTCTTCTCTGATCGCGGGACTCCTGATGGATTCCACAACATGCATGGTTACTCTGGTCACACTTTCAAGTTCGTGAAGGATAATGGTTCATTCGTTTATGCTCAAATCCATCTCATTGCCGAGGGAGGCTTCAAGGTAAATAATACAGACGTTTTGAAGAATCGTTCATTCATCTGTCGTCTTACTTCATAGACCCTCACGAATGATGAAGCCGGAAAATTGGCGGGAGATAATCCTGACTATGGCACTCAAAATTTGTTCGAAACCATCGAAGCCGGAAAATACCCCACCTGGACTTGTTACGTTGTGAGTTACTACCCGTTTTTCATCTTGCTCGTCATGACCCCGCCTCTCTATAGCAAACAATGACGCCCGAACAAGCAGAGAAATTCCGGTACAATGTTCTCGATTTGACTAAAGTTTGGCCTCACAAGGATTACCCTATGCGGCCTCTGGGTAAACTCGTTCTTAATGAGAACCCTCAAAACTACTTTGCCGAGATAGAACAGGTATGTCGTTCTCGTTCTTCCACGATGTCATAAGACTGATGAACACTCCCAGGCCGCATTTGCTCCATCCCACCTCATTCCTTACTTCGAAGCTGCTCCGGATCCCGTCCTCCAGTCACGTCTCTTCTCTTACCCAGATACCCACCGTCATCGTTTGGGCGTGAATTACAGCCAGATCCCAGTCAATGCTCCCATTGTACCCATTGCGAACTTCCAGCGTGATGGTTACATGACGATCAACAGCCAAGGAGCTCGTCCTAACTACCAGAGCTCTTTCGCTCCTTTGACATACGTAAAGAACAAGGGCTCCATTAATGGCGCTGCGAGAGACTATGAAAGGGAAGCTAAGCACGATAACTGGGTCGGCGGTGCCTTCTGGGACTTGGCTGAGACCACCGAACGTAAGCCACGTCACATTTGGATAGCTCTTGACTCACAACGGCATGTTTGTAGTCGACTTTGAGCAACCTCGTGCATTGTACAGAGATGTCATGAACGACACGGACCGAGACCACCTTGTCTACAACATCTCTGTACACTTGGGTAACGTGAAGAGTGCTGAGGTCAAGGCCAGGACTTGTGAGTCGCCCTCTCTCCTCATTCATCATCCGCAACTTTTGCTAATATGTGATTAGTGTCTTACTTCGCCTCTGTTGATCAAACTCTTTCCGACCGCATTGCTAAAGCCATTGGTGCACCAACCGTCGGGCCTCTGAAAGTCAAACCCGCCTCGGAGGCTGTCCGCTTCAGGGCTGGCGTCGGGGCGTCCACTCAGTTCAGGCTCTAATGCATAGAATGAACTAGCATCGAGCTGAAGATGGGTGTGTTGTATGATAACTAGGGAAACTAAATGTATCATTCAAAGGTGTAAGCACAGTTGTATTGAAATATGATGTTGTTCATCTGTACCATACCGAAGCATTTACAATACTAGAGCCGATGAACCAGTCATCGCAGATTAGACATGTGAAACTTATGCTCGAAAACGTCATATGATAAGCTTTGAAACATGGTGTTGGTGTGGTAGGTATTTGTGTGCGGTGAAACTTGACATAGGCCATAGGTAATAAAGTAAGGACATTTACTAATCGAGTCAGTGGGGATATTTAGCGTCCAGGTTTAGTTTGATAGAGCTATTTACAAAATTTTAACTAAAGAGCAACTTATGTGCTAGAAGGACATGGAGAAATAGTAGTGGGAGTCCGGATGTGGGCCGGGCCGGTCCACGGTTTTTGCCGCTATCATCATGCATATGGGGTTGTTTTTGTCACGGTGGACGAGCGACTCAGAGGGCACCGTGACCGACGGTGTGGTGTGAGCAGGAATGAGAGCAATCAAAGGTGCATTTACTTTCTTGTTGGTGGGTGTAATCAAAGATTTAACATGCATGGTTAATATCAGGCGTTCTTTTGACATGGTATGTGCAATTCAGCATCCATTCACCGACATCCATTCATTTCTATCCTATTTTGTGTCAAACGGTTCAAACGACATTCCCCTATTTCTAACCCCATGAAAACTTGCAAATTTGGAACTTCCTCGTGCCCGTGTAGTGATTCAGCTGTAAAACAAATTCTTCTCACCATGAACGACAAAGCACCTTTCATCATAGAAGACCTCGATGACAACCACATCCTCATCAAGGCGGACGAAGAATACAGGGTCAGGCGTGAACTTGAAGCTGAGGTGAGGCTTTACTGTGTCTGGGGCCCTCAATGCCTTTGAATGCTGATATGCCCTTGGTTCTAAGCTGGAGAAAAATACGTATAGCTTAGAGACAAGCTGAATACGGAACATGCTATTTGTAGTATATGCAAACATACACTACAACGCGGTTAGTCTTTCGTGTTCCAACGCTCGTCTATTCAAGTAAACTGACCCAGGTTCTGATGTCGCCCGTAACAGGGTCATCCGCTTAACCTCTAGTATTCCCAACTTGCAACGCTTTCGCTTTGCAACTTTGACCACTCAATGTGCAGGAACAAGAGTGCAGCCGGAAAGTCCTATTCACGGCAGCTGTTTGTCTGTCATGTACAAAGCCGTCGGTGCGAGCAGAACGTCTCAACTCTTGTGCGTGACGTATCAAATTTGTGATCCTGACCATTCAATGGCTAGGATGGAGGGGCTAGCAAATAATCTTGTGGTACACGACTATGTATCAGACATGCTAAGATACTCAGGTTAAATCATGCTGGGGTCTTCCCACCTTCTCTCTGTACCCAGTCTAACCAAGAGCCCTCATAGTTGATGATGCTAGATCACATATTAGCATCACAATCACCACTGATGATCAATCACTCACTTGTTGTACCCGTTTCGTTTTGCCACGTCGCATGCTGTCGCACTACGCTTTCCACTACGACAGTAGAAAACTACCTCTTGGTTCTTCTCCGGCTTGGCGAAACCGTGTTGAGTCTGGAATGCGGTGGAAGACAGATGTAGCGAATTCGCAAGCACAGATAGTGGCAAGTTCACTGAAGAAGGAATACTGCCTTGCATGACTTCATCAGGCTCACGAACGTCGATGAGATAAGCATCCTGGATTATACATTGAGTAAGATCAGGTATAGGCAGTGATAAACACATACGGGACTTGGGCTGAGAGTTTTGGGTTTAACTTGCTCATATGTTAGTACGGGACCTTGCCAATCCTTTTGCAATTTATCATTCAATTTCCGGGCTGCTTTGAGCGCCTCGTCGGCTTTCGTGGACTCGTACCGCCTGAAGTGCAGATACGCAGGTTTGGGAGCTTGCCGAAGCTGAGCCCGCGCTACTGTGCGAGATGCACTCGAGAAAGCTATTCGCAGCATATTCTGAGAATGTCGTCGTGTTTGTACTCTTAACAAGGAAATAGATTTATAGAGCTTGTGCGGACTTACACTGACTGTAAGCAGGTATATGAGCATTTCTTGCGTGCTTGCGCATATGTCACGTGAAACCTTAGGGCAGGTTGGATGTGGTCATCACGATATCATCCGAAGACGGTGTCAGAGGTCCGTGAAACCTATTTTGCGATTGGTTGAAGCACAAATGCCGCAGTCTTTTTGGATCTCCACTTTTCTGTCCACCACCATGTCCCATCTCCTTCCTTTTTCCTCAACAACCTAGGTCGCCGTTCTAGCTACACGTAGCCATCGAGAGCGATGTTCGCGAGTAGCGTTTTTATTCGATATCTTCTGCCGAACTATCTGTCTCAGGCTTCTGCCCTCATCGGGTGAGGCAATTTTGTGGTGTCACGGCGCATCGCAAGCGGAAGCGTAGTTCTCAACAAGCTTGCGGTGCTTCGTGATACTAGCAATCATTGTCACCTTCTGTGGCCAGAAATCTAGACAATCCATTCTCAAGCAGGCTGCATACCCAAGGCCACTACCGAAGGCATTTTTGGGTTCGACGACGGATATCCCTGGATCAATGTTATCGTTCTCTACCACAAATGACTTCGCACTTCACTGCTTGGCGAAACAAATGGCCTTAGGTTTCTGGACCTTCGCATGCCTGAATTGTGCAGTTTTTGTCGATGTTTTCTTTATATCTTCCACCATGGATTTGGATAACTCGACGATGGATTCATTGTGCCTTACTCTGGGCAACGTCTTGGTGGCTTATCCATCGTGTCGACCTTCTGAATATGCTTACCTGTTGTCACCTGGTTGGAATCATGCTGGACGATTGCACTATCATGGCGAATGTTCATTCTTCCACCCCCCTCGACGTACTCTGTTCCTCGCGGTCTAATTTAACTTTTCACAATCCCGTTCTTTGCAATGGTCTTACGGACCGTGGATCTGGCGTGGTTATCAAAACCATGTTCTTCTCGCGCGCTAATAGCATCCCATGGTATCACTTGGCAAGACTCGATAATCATTTAAATTCCGAATTTGGTGGCAGCTAACCCCGTGCCAAACCCAAAATTATTCCAAGAAATAACTCTTAGCAAAAATAAATTTAATTGTAGGTTTCTTTCGGTTGTTTCCGGTTTTCCTTTTTTTATCGGAAGTTGTGTGGTCCGAGCACCATCACAATCCGAGCGATCACCTGCCTTCGTCTTCAGTCGATTTTTTTTATCACTCTCGATATCTTCGATATTCTTCTTTTTCGTCGCAATGAATTCAAACAACATGACTGGTATGGGCAACATGACCAGTACAGGCAACACGACCGGCATGGGTGGAATGGGCTCCGGCACAAACATGTCGTCTATGATGATGGCGATGATGGTGCCATATCTGCACTTTGGCTCTGGAGATAATCTGATTTTCGAGGCGATTAAACCGTCGACTGGGGGTGCCGTTGCTGGCGCTGGCATAGTCCTCATAGTATTCGCCATTTTGGAGCGTCTGGTTGCTGCTTCTAGACGCGCTCAAGAGGTTTACTGGATGCGCAAGTAGGTTTCTCTGCTCTTAGAATGAGATAACAATAATTTACACTATCTTGACTAGGGCATCGGCTTTGAAGTCGTTAGCTGCTTCTCAGGCCGGAATAGCTGGTCTAGCAGAGAAGCGCTTTGACTCTCCTGTTGAAGGTTGCGACGATAGGGAGCTTAGGATCGTTGCACCGTTCAATCTGAAGCACGATGTCATTCGTGGATTGTATCACGCTTTGCAGGCGTTGATGCTGTATGCCCTGATGTTGGCTGTCATGTAAGCTTAGCCCCTCGGTTATTTTGTTGTACTGTTATTGACTAGTGCACTTGATAACAGGACGTTCCAGGCTGCCTACATCATATGCATCGTCGCTGGTCTGGGAATTGGCGAGATGTTGTTTGGGCGGGTTGGAAGAGGAGTTAGGACTCATGCATCTCTCGGGGTTCTCTGTTGAGCAGGCAACTTGTGTTATGCAAACCGCGAATGTAATTACGTTGTACTAATATTGGAAGCGTGTATGATGAAAGAGACCTCCCCTCATTTTAGTAGCCGCGTCAATCGTTGAGACGTGAATGGTACGAAATACTTCAGTGACATCCTAATAATCATGATATTTGTATGAATATGATGGACTACCTTGAATGCTTGTATCACGACTTATGGTTGATAGAGTTCTATTCAGTAAAATAAGTAGTATGAAGATAGTCATGCAAAGAAAAAGTTTTTTTTCGGCAATCGTTATGGCGAATCCGCAGAACTTCATATTCGATGGAACACCTTCCAAGGGTTGTTTTCAAGGCTTCTAGTGAATTTTAAAGGGCTTCTTATTGCCAATGAGGATCCACGAGAGTCTGAAAATGTGCCTCGAGAAAATAACCTTTAAGATAGCCAGCGGAAAGTTGCAAGGAAGGGAAGAGTTTGTGCGGTCCACCGAGATTGTTTGACTACGTTTATTTACCCCCTGTTTTGAGACAAACCATGGAGGTAACGCAGTTGTCTCAGTTGTTGCTAGGTCATAGCGATCATGAGATTTGTTGTGTGGCATGCTCGTCTTGTTGCAGTATCATGTTCTGTTGGATGAAATTCCCCATAATATTTAAGGTATGACGACGAATCCCGCTCAGTACAATTTAACGACTAGACAATGCCATTGGGCAAGGGTTTCTGAATTCAGTCGCACACATCCAGTACTAGTACAAAATATTTAGATTCGCGAGTTCCATGTCACGAAGTTCTGCGCTCAGCAGAGAACCCCGAGAGATGCATGAGTCTTAACACCTCTTCCAATCCGCCCAAACAACATCTCGCCAATTCCCAGACCAGCGACAATGCATATGATGTAGGCAGCCTGGAACGTCCTGTTATCAAGCGCACTAGTCAATGACAGTACAATAAAATAATCGAGGGGCTGAGCTTACATGACAGCCAACATCAGGGCATAAAGCATCAATGCCTGCAAGGCGTGATACAATCCACGAATGACATCGTGCTTCAAATTGAACGGCGCGATGATCCTAAGCTCCCTATCGTCGCAACCTTCAACAGGAGAGTCAAAGCGCTTCTCTGCTAGACCAGCTATTCCGGCCTGAGAAGCAGCTAACGACTTCAAAGCCGATGCCCTAGTCAAGATAGTGTAAATTATTGTTATCTCATTCTAAGAGCAGAAAAACCTACTTGCGCATCCAGTAAACCTCTTGAGCGCGTCTAGAAGCAGCAACCAGACGCTCCAAAATGGCGAATACTATAAGGACTATGCCAGCGCCAGCAACGGCACCCCCAGTCGACGGTTTAATGGCTTCGAAAATCAAATGATCTCCTGGGCCAAAGTGCAGATATGGCACCATCATCGCCATCATCATAGACGACATATTTGTGCTGGAGCCCATTCCACCCATACCAGTCGTATTGCCTGTATTGGTCATGTTACCCATGCCAGTCATGTTGTTCATAGTAGTCGTATTGCCCATATCCATTGTGAAGACGAACTTTGAAATATTGAAGTGCAGTGATAATATAACCTGAAGAATACGAGGAGTAGCTTCGAATTTTGATGTGCTCGGACCACTATTATTGCGATAAAAAGAACCGGAGATACCCGAAAGACAAGCTGGATTGGGATCGTCGAAATTTGTTTTCTAAACAAAAAGAAAAAAAAAGAAAAGAGCAACGAGTTAGCCAAGGGTTAGCTTAACAAATTTGAAATCCGATGGTTACGCCGGAGGTTATCAAAAAATCGCCAAATAATTCCTATGATATACGCGTCAGCCGAAAGACATCGACAAACGTGTGCAATCCAGACATGTGATCCAGTGAGCGCAGGCTCGTTACTGTAAAAAGGCACCCCACGTCGAGAGTGTCCAAGAAGCGCGAAGCCCGTTCACAGGATTATCTCGAGGAATCGCCGCAAGGCCCCATCGTAAAAGCCAATCAGGGGGAAAAAAAACGTTGCACGTGGGTTTTTGCATGTAAACATTTGTGTAGCCTGACAAGAACGTCGAGAACAAGAAAGCGTAAGAAAAAGAAAGATGCCAGTTAGTGCGATGGATATCCTCCCACAGTTGGAAAACATTGCAAGTATCTTCCAAATTCTTCCTGCACCACATTCCAGTGAAGCACGGTTTCCCGAGGAGGTAATTGATATCGTTGACCAGAGGGGTTCGCTTTGACAGGATTTGATCCATCCTAGACAGCGGTTGATAGCAGGATTTGTACACAAGTGACCATCAATCTTGCTAGCATCACGAAACACCTTGAGTTTGTTGAGGACTGCGCCGCGATACTGCAAAATTGCCTCATCACCAATGAAAACCGTAAGATCAGAAGGGGAGCAGATAACGTTGTAGGTCGATTAAACATCCACCACGGTGACATGGTGGGATGAACAAAGTAGAGGCAACCCACTATAAACCCGCTATAGAGAGACATGAAGGGCAGAAAGACGATCAACACCAGAGGATAGAAAAGTGATTTCGAAAAAGATTGCGGCATTTGTGCTTCATCCTCGGTAATAAGCGACCCCCGGACACCTCTATGTATCCCACGCCACTGTGACGAGCATTGCAGCTATCTGTCACATAAGTAACAGCGTCACGTCGTTTCAATGAAGTAGTATACTTGAATATTCAAGTTATTCTCTGGTCCCATTCTGTATCTTCTCTTTATTCAAGTGTAGCAGCCAGCCCCATGGACTCAAACGACTTATTTGGATTCCTCGATGGAACAGAATTGGAGGACGCCGATATTGAAGACATCGCTTTGGAAAATGGTGCAGAGGCAACTTCTAAAAAGAAACGCAAGGCTAGTTCACCTGCTGAGCGTCCCAGCGGAGATGACGAAGAGGAATATCTGAAGAATGGTGACCCTAGTTCATCGACAAGCAAGAAAACTAGGCTGGCTTCTCCAGTTCCCGTGGTTGTGGATGAATTTGAAACGGAGGCGAAAAGAGAAGTAGCTGCAAGTGCTGGACTCACTGGCGGAGTCGAAGCAGGCTCGAGACTAGAGCTTAGACATCAAGTAATCATAAAATATTGATCAATTTAAGTAGATAATTCTGACAAGTTGTTTAGGTTCGCCATCAAGTGGCTGTACCCCACAACTATCCATACACACCCATCTCGAAGCATGTCCCGCCTTCTAAACCTGCGAGGGAGTACAAATTTACTCTGGATCCCTTCCAGCAAGTTTCAGTACACGCAATCCAAAGAAATGAGAGCGTGCTGGTATCGGCACATACTAGTGCAGGCAAAACAGTTGTAGCAGAATATGCCATAGCACAGTGTCTCCGGGATAAGCAGCGTGTAATATACACAAGTCCTATCAAGGTACGTCTCCTTTTCCTATCTAGAGGTGAGGACTGATACATTGTTGACTTCTATAGGCACTGAGCAATCAAAAGTACCGCGAGATGCTTGCGGAGTTTGGCGATGTTGGTTTGATGACAGGGGATGTGACTATAAACCCTTCCGCGACATGTCTAGTCATGACAACAGAGGTGAGGATGATTGACCAACTATTGTAGCTATAATCTGACCGAAAGTGGCTGATATACACAGATCTTGCGTTCTATGCTATACCGTGGTTCCGAGATAATGCGAGAAGTTGCTTGGGTAATATTCGACGAAATCCATTACATGAGAGACAAGGAGCGTGGCGTGGTTTGGGAAGAAACTATCATCCTGCTACCTCACAGCGTCCGCTACGTTTTTCTCTCTGCCACCATTCCCAATGCCATGCAGTTTGCAGAATGGATATGTAAATCACATGAACAGCCATGTCACGTTGTTTACACGGACTTCCGGCCTACTCCACTACAGCACTATCTCTTCCCTGCTGGTGGCGAGGGTATATATCTGGTGGTGAATGAGAAAGGTGAATTTCGCGAGGATAACTTCAGCAAGGCGATGGGAGTATTACAGGAAAGGATGGGCGAAGATCCAGCCGATCCTAGAAGTGGAAAAGGTCGAAAAGGAAAATCAAGGAAGGGAGGCGATAAAAAAGGTGCGCTGCAAATCCTTTTAACGAGTAGTTGGCTAGACTGTTTTCGTATCATTTAGGCCCGTCGGACATCTCAAAAATCATCAAAAGGATTATGCTTATGAACTACAATCCTGTCATCGTATTCGCTTTCAGTAAACGCGAATGCGAGGCCCTTGCTCTCACTCTTTCCAAATATGAATTCAACACATCCGATGAACAAGATCTAGTCGCGAATATATTCGACAACGCTATCAACAATCTCGCTCCTGACGACAGACAACTACCCCAAATATCTAATCTCTTACCACTCTTAAAACGAGGTGTAGGGATCCATCATGGTGGCCTATTACCCATTCTAAAAGAAGTCATCGAGATTCTCTTCCAAGAAGGTCTTATCAAAGTTTTGTTTGCTACTGAGACATTCTCAATTGGTTTAAACATGCCTGCAAAAACCGTTGTTTTCACTGCTGCTCGCAAATTTGATGGTCGCGAGTTCCGTGACTTGTCGTCAGGCGAGTATATCCAGATGTCTGGCCGAGCTGGTCGTCGAGGTCTGGATGACCGTGGTGTTGTCATCATGATGTGCGACGAGAAGCTTGAGCCGACTTCTGCGAAAGAGATGGTCAAAGGCGAGGCCGACCGCTTGGATTCCGCTTTCCACCTTGGATACAATATGATTCTAAATTTAATGAAAGTGGAAGGTATAAGCCCTGAGTTCATGCTTGAACGCTGCTTTTTCCAGTTCCAGAGCAGTGCAGGTATACCCTTACTAGAGGACGGTACGTCACCAAATAATCAAATGGCAGGCTCACTAACACGAGCCACCTTGTATGTTAGAACTAAAAACTGAAGAGAAGAACAAAGATGCAATTGCAGTTCCCGATGAAGCCCTTGTAGCGGTTTACTATAACTATCGCCAACAACTTGACCAAATGGCAACAGATTTCCGCGATGTTATAACGCATCCAATTTACAGTTTGCCATTCCTGCAACCTGGTCGCTTGGTAAAAGTAAAATATCAAAAGATTGACTTTGGTTGGGGAGTCATCATAAATTACCAGAAACGCCTACCTCCCAAAGTGAGTGCAGGGTTCTGTAACGATCAAGTTCGTAGATGCTTATGAGCTGAGATAGAATAGGCCAATGCCTCAGCTCGAAGAGCTTCCTCCGCATGAACAATACGTTATAGATGTACTATTGAACTGTGCTGTTGGGTCAGCTCTCAGCAAAGACAATAATGTCACCGCAACTCCTGGAGGTATTCAACCATGTCCACATGGCCAAAAAGGTGTCCCTTTAGTAGTACCTGTGTTACTTTCAACCATCGACGGCATATCCCACATCCGGCTCTTCTTACCAAAAGATCTACGGCAAGATCAGGCTAGAGAAACGATGTGGAAAAGTGTTCTAGAAGTACAGCGTAGGTTCCCAGATGGCATCGCCCTCCTTGATCCTATCAAGAATATGGGTATCAATGATGATAAATTCAAGGCGCTGGTGAAGGTGAGCTTTCTCATTATCAATTACTGCGATGAGTTGCTCACAAAAAAAAAACAGAAAATCGAAGTAATGGAGCAAAAGATGTTTTCCAGCCCTTTGCATAAAGATCCCCGGTTACCGGACCTGTACACACTGTATTCCCAAAAACAAGAAGCACAAACAAAAATACGTGCGTTGAAGAAACGTATACAAACTACACACGACATTCTTCAGCTCGAGGAGCTCAAATGCCGAAAGCGTGTTCTCCGACGTCTTGGGTTCACGAACGCATCGGACATTGTTGACATGAAGGGAAGAGTAGCATGCGAAATCAGCACCGGTGACGAGTTGCTGCTTACGGAGCTCATATTCAACGGCGTCTTCAATACTCTATCACCGGAACAAAGTGCTGGTCTCTTGAGTTGCTTCGTGTTCACAGAAAAGGCATGTCTGATTATCAGTATAGTGTATCATACAATCTAATAACGATTTTACAGAGCGAACAAGTTACAAAGCTTACTGAGGAGCTGGCATCACCATTGCGGGTTATGCAAGAAATTGCCAGACGCATTGCCAAGGTCTCCCAGGAATCGAAGTTGCCCCTAGTTGAAGATGAATACGTCCAGTCGTTCAAGGTGGAACTAATGGATGCTGTAGTACAATGGTGTCGCGGAGCATCATTTTCAGATATATGCAGGGTGAGATATCGCTGGTCCATACGATTTCCAGCATCATCACTGATATTGCTACCCTATATAGTTGACGGATCAATTCGAGGGGAATTTGATTCGAGTCTTTCGCAGATTAGGAGAGCTGCTTCGCCAAATGACTCAAGCCGCCAAGGTCATAGGAAACTCAGAATTGCAGACGAAACTAAAAAAAGCCTCTGAGATGCTAGAACGTCCAAACTCTGTCATCTTCTGTTCTTCGTTATATCTGTAGAACATGTTCTACTTTATTCTCTTGATGAGCGATTTATCCGATGCACCATCTCTCAGTAAACGAACTCCTACCTTAGTATTTCTTTTCATGAATTAGGTATCAGCTATAGTGCCAAAACATTACTTGCTCCTCTAAGATCCTGGCTCTTGGGGTACCAAGCTCGCTAACTTATCTAAGCATAGCACAAGTGTCTGGGGTCCAGTGGTATCATCCCATTCGAGTACTCCTCGGGCCAGCTTACGGACTGAACAACTCGACTGAAGTTCGTACATTAAACATTTGTCCCATTTGCAGTCATTATGTCTCGCCCGATGAACGACGATGAGGTCCTGGCCGAGCTGAATAAGATGGTACGCTCTTAACACTCCCGATCTAGTCATCACAGCTACCGCTTCAGTGCACTGGACACAGAATGCTGAAAGGGCTGCAATTTCCAGGTCGCTTTCATAAGGCAGGAGGCGATGGAGAAAGCTCGAGAAATACGGGTGAAAGCCGATGAAGAATTTGCTATCGAGAAGGTGAATCATGGCATGCAGCAACATTTCATACGCATCTAACGCTTGTCTCATCAGGCCAAGCTAGTTAAGCAAGAACAACAAGCTATTGATGCGCAGTTCGAGAAAAAGCAAAAGGGCTCAGAAATTGCTCAGAAAATGTACGTATTCTGCGTTTTCAGCGCAAGAATCTCAACGCACTGACTGTACGTTGCAGTACTCAATCGAACTTGACCAACAAATCGCGTCTGCAAGTTTTACACTGTCGCGAAGAACAGTTGCAAGACTTATTTTTGGCTGCGCGTTCAGAAATCCTCACGTTTGCGGAAGACGAGGGCAGATACACACAGTTTCTGGAGGGAGTGATTGTACAGGGTTACCTCCAACTGTTGGAGCCTAATGTTACATTGCACGCTCGTGAACGTGATGCTGACGTAGTAGCGCGCGCAGCGGAATCAGCGAGCCAGGTGTACAATGAACTCAGTGGCAGAACAGTGAAATTCGAAGTGGAGACTACTTTGAGTAAAGAATGGTGCGTTGTAGCGCCTAGACCTCCAGTTTTGAAAACTGATAGTAGTTTTGTGTTTTGTAGTGCTGGGGGTATCAAGCTCACGAGCGGCACACGACGAATCAATATTGATAACACTCTGGATGAACGCCTTAGGTTGCTAGAAGACAGGGTGTGTTTCGCCTGTTGGTTATGACACGGGAGAGATGTGCTGATTGATCTAACAGATGTTGCCTGAAATTCGCAAGGATCTCTTTGGTCCCAACGAGAACCGGAAATTCTACACATGAAAGCAGAAGTGGCTGGTTTTATTGTGCCTGCACTACATACCATTCCTCGTCGACGGCGGAGAAGCCTTAATGAGATAACATTTTTACACTGTTACTAATACAGAAGTCGAGAACCGTGTTGTTATTGTGTGAGCGCGAATATATCCAGATGGTATCAATATCGCTCTAGTTGGACAAAAAAAAAGTCAAGCAAAAAATAAACACCAATGCATTAAGAGGGAATCGAACCCTCGGCGGGTCGATGGCAACGACCCAGGTTACCACTACCCCATTAATGCGTTGATATCGCCTTCCTTTATGTAATATTCTGCGACAGTGAATGCTTTTGGTTTAAAAGTCGCAAGATCCAGACTTCAAGTTGTCGCGGTCTTCCTCCTAAACGCCCAGAGGAGACTACCTACACTGTTGTACAAGTAAAAGCTGTACCTAATCCGTGGTGCTCGAGTCCTTGAGGAGTGGCGAAGCGATAATAAACAGTCTAAACTCAGAAGGTCTATACTGTATCTTGGTCTACATAGCACATTGTACCCATGATGTGCCATGCGCGAAGGTGGTAAAATCCAATCTTGTCATCTCATCTTGTGCAACAAACAAGGTCCCTGGCCAATGAAGCCCTTCGCGAAATTCTGGAGGAATCCACAGTATCAACTCTCCATCTGTTCCAGTGATCCATCCGTCATCATCATCACCCCATTTGAAGCCGAGGGGATCACTACTGCTCCTATGTAAAATTTCATCGCGAGTTTCATCTTCTACATTCCACACACGAACTCTTTTGTCATAGGATCCGGACACGATGCGTTTGCCGTCAGGTGAAAACGAGACAGACATAACCCACGAAGTGTGTCCATGCAATGGTTCAGATGCACCGGTTTTCGTATCCCAAATTCGGATGTTCGCATCATATGACCCTGACACGATGGATTTTCCGTAGGGGAGAACGCGACCGACGTGATCCAGTTGGTGTGCCCACATAACGGTCCAGAAATTTGTTTTCCATTATGTGAATCCCACACCCGAATCGTTGCGTCCCCAGAACCTGACGCGACATAATTGCCATCAGGGGAAAACGCAATTGACATAACCCACGATTTATGCCCTAGAAAGCGGGCAAGATTCTGACCCGTGACATTCCAGATACAGATAGTTGTGTCGTAAGATCCCGACGCAATGCGCTCACCGTCAGGTGAAAAAGCAACAGAAGTAACCCAGTTAGTGTGACCCCTGAATGGTCTAGAGAAAAGGCGGCCAGATTCGGTGTCTCTAACACAGACTGTTGTGTCATGGGATCCCGATACAAGTTGTTTTCCAAATACAACAGATGTAATGGAGCCAGTATGACATTCTAGCATCGTGGAAACAAGGGTCCCTGTTTCCGCGTTGTGAATTTGAATAGATGCACTATTAAGTCCTGCAGCAATGTACTGGCCATCAGGTGAAAAGGCGATGGAAACGACCCAATCAGTTTGCTCAGCCGATCCGAGTATACACTGTTTTCCCGTCTCTGCATCATAGATGCGGATTGTTGCATCATCAGACCCAGATGCGATACGCGTCCCGTCTGGCGAGAAGGCGACGTACGAAACAGGTCCAGTGTGGCCTTCAAATAGCCTAGAAGCAAGAACGCCCATCTCTGCATCCCAAAATCGAATTGTTCTATCACGAGACCCTGATAAAACACGCTTACCATCAGGGGAAAAGGATACGGATGTTAAACTTCGAGAGTGCCCTTCTAAAGGCCCAGAAACTAGGTTGCCGGACTTCATGTCCCAAATGCAGACCGTTTTGTCCTGAGATCCCAAAACAATGCGCTCCCCGTCTGGTGAGAAGGCAATCGAGTTGACCCAACCACTATGGGCCCTAATTGGCTCAGATATGAGAACGCCGGTCTCCACTTCCCAGATGTAAATCATCGCGTTCTCCGATCCGGCTGCGATATACCGGTTATCAGGGGAGTAGGATATAGACAATACACTCTTCATTTTGAACCCACGCAGCCTACAAAGAGGAAGGCCTGTCTCCACTTCCCATATATATATACTTGAATCTTCAGACCCGGATGCAATGCATTTCCCGTCGGGCGAGAAAGTGGTTGACATGACCCAATCATCGTGTCCTTTAAAAGGACCAGCGGTAAGATCGCCGGTATCGACATCCCAGACGCATAAAGTTTTGTCATCAGAAGCAGTTGCAAGGTGTTTTCCATCAGGTGAGAAAGACACTGATCGGATCCAATCGGAGTGTCCTCGAAGCGGCTCTGAAGTAAGATTGCCAGTCTCCGCGTCCCAAATGCAAACCGTCTTATCGTAAGATCCAGACGCAATACGCTTGCTGTCGGGAGAAAAGGTAACTGATTTAATCCAATGTGAATGCCCTTGAAGTGGGCCAAGAACTAAGTCGCCTGTCTCTGCATCCCAGACTCGAACTGTCGAGTCCATAGCTCCAGATGTGATAAATTTGCCATCAGGTGAGGAGCTAACGTCCGAGATAGAGTCCGTGTGTCCCTCTGCTACGTATAGCAGAGCGGGCCAGTGTAATGGTTTACTGGTTTGAACAGGGATGATCTGCTTGCATCGGTGCTTGTATTGCCTCGACACTTTTGACTCAGGCGGCGCAAAGGCCAGTGTCGACAGGTATATATGGGAAGCACTGCGTGTTATAGGAACTTTAAAGGTAGTTGCGAACCTTGAGGCATCAGTAGCTAAATCCGCCAGATCACGGCATACATCCTGTTATCCTATCAATGGTTGCGTTCGATGTGTAGATAAAAAGACTTACTTTGCTCCACCTGGCTATCTTGAGTAGAGAAGGAGAAACGAGAGGAACACAGCCGAGCAAGCTTATCACTTCTAGCCAGTACAAAAGCTTCGTATCCACCACGTTTTTCACCAAGCTAAGTAATTTGTCGTTTGGACACGTTGCATGAACATGATCAGCCCAAAATTTGCACGCATAACCCAGAGGTGGTGATATGTTTTCCTTCAGGCGTTCCGCTAGATCATGAATACCTTCATTGCTTAAGTGCGACGTTTCTAAATTGCAAATATTGAACTTGAGATCCTGCATAGACTGGAGGCATATGTAAGCAAGGGTTTCATGGGCAATGGTAGGATTTATTGCCCAAGGGTGACCACCACACCGCTTTGCACTGATCAGATAGTCAGCAAAGGATGCACGCAACATCCTCACTGGCTGCCCGGGTCTCCACAGGAAGAGACATTTCAAGCGGCACAAAATATGTTTGCACAATCTCCCCCCCCCTGTAAACCTATTACCTAGTCAATCATTACGTCCGTCATTGGGATTCTGCCAACCAGGATAGCACCCATAATTGCATGAAAATCTGCCAAGAAGTGTTCGCTATCCCATTTCCCAGAGGTATCGAGGGCTGTCGAGTACAAAGCATCCAACGCGACTTCTGCTCGCTCATGAGAGCGAGCTTGTAGCAAAATTTCGAGCTGTTCATCAGGATTGTGACCCTCCAATATGAAATTCGCTGCAACTGATGTCCAGATGAACAATCCCGCCGAACGCATCGCTAGTTCCTCCATTTTTTTCATTTCCTGGCCAGTCCGGGGCCAGATCGAACATTCTGTGGCGTTCGCGTACATGCACCATTTTATTATGGAGGTATAATCGTATGTCAGTTGCGTTCGAAGGTGTCGTGATGTCCAATTCCCTTGTCAGTACATTTTGTTGTCCACATAATGCGGCCTCGATATCAGACTCGGCCCGACTGGTTACGAACATACGAAATGCGGCAGGAAACTTGCTAAACTCTCTAAATAGCAACGGTAAAAGATCCTGTCGTGACCTCGAATCACCGCACTCGTCCAACGCATCGATGACAATCACGATTGGGCCTTCTGCGGACATATCTGCGATAGATTGAAGTGGTTCCAGTAATAGTGCCTCGAATTGCCGACGCAGCGGGGCTTCAGATATTCTACTGTCTGATTCGATGACTGCAGACATAGCAGACCGAATGGACTTGTGGAACGAGGCAAGTTGATACGCCAGAGTGCGTATGACAGCTGCTGGATCACTGTGAGTAGGATCATTTTTGTCAAAAAAGATAAAGGCCCCAAGTCGACGCAATCCACGAAATTACTCTGCAATGGTAGCTGAAATCGTGCTCTTTCCCGCTCCAGCGAGACCATGCATCCACAAGATTTTCTGATCGTCCGAAGGTGTGATAAGCCATTCTGTAATAAAGGCAAGGTCGTCCTGACGAGTTCCAGAAAGGCATTCAGATCGTGAGGAAGCGTCCATCCGGACAGATCTAAGGTGATTTAAGCTGTCCCTTTCGACTATGAAAAAGCTAGTTTCAGTGATTCAATTCCCAGAGGTGAGTATACATCTCCGCACTTAATGTTTCCACGCTTTCGAGCGTTTGTGCAAATACGAAAGCTGTTTGCAGAATACTACCCGAATCGAGAGACAGTTTGAGTAGGGTAAATACATTTGAAAATTCCGTTATTTTTTTACTGTAGTCAGAAAATGTCTGCCTAGCTAGTCGACCTGGGAGTGTAGTTGCAACCTTTCGCATTCCAGCACAGAGTTGTATTACTCACCTCCAAACCCGTGGCCCGTATATTCACGAATAAAAATTGTAGACTCAACTGTCTGCAATAGTATCTTGTCGATTGTATTTCTGAGTAGCTCAACCTTACTTGGCAATGCTTTGACAATACCAACAAAGGAGTACGCGTCCTCCATAATAGAGATAAGAGCAAAAAGTTGTTCGTCTCTGTCCTTTTGATCTCTAATAACCTAGGGAGTTTGATTTTCGTTCAGTTCAAGGCATTCAAGGCGTGGAAGAAAAACCTACATGATAAACTGAGCTGATCACTTTCCAAGCAAGGGTGGCGTAAGGGTGGACCTGTATGAGAGATCAGCGTGATTGAAATTCATCTAAGATATGTCTCGATTGGATATACCTTAGACAACTCATCTAATATTCGTATATAGGACTCTAATTTTGAGGCAATATTGCCAAGGATATTGATCAGAGCATCTTGCGTTGCGCTTGTTTCACTTCCAGTAAAAGTATCCGAGGTACTCAGGATATCGAGAACAGAAGTCTCTGATAACCCGGCACGCAGGACATCGTGCTGTGAGTTATCCACGGCTGAGTCAACGGCTTTGAGCAGTAGCGTGATGGAACCTGGACTGGAATTACTAGATTTATTATTTGGAGCTAGTAGATCTAGCTTGACAGCTGGCATGCAACCTTTAAGCCACGCGTCGGATAAATAGGGCCGAACAATGTAAACACTGACCAGCATCACGGTTGCACAGTGCGAGGAGCTCATTCAAACGTATCTCAATACGGCCTTTGCAAGAATCTTCTTTTAAAAAGAAAGACTTTTGTTTGAGATACAAAACAAGAAGCGAATCGGGGGTGGTTGCGGACCTTAAGTAATGGTGAGAGATCTCCATCTGTATCCACGCGTTAGCTTACAATGGCAGGTCTTCATTCCACACCGGTGCCAACTTTCTTTTTGCTACAGTAGTGCGCTGAGTAATCCCTTCCAGGTTCACTTCGACGTACAAATCCAGAGCTTCCTTGTATAAACGCCTCGCCTTTCGATGGAGGCCATTTGCTTCGTGAACTTTAGGGAATTTCCTACACGTGAGAGGCGCAATTTCAAGACGTCCAATGATGGGGCACTTACTATATAACGAATAACTATGCCGCATAGTCCGCTGATGTATCCAAATGCCCTTCGTGCGCGTCCACAATCTCTAGGGCGTCGTTGCGTTCACACAAGAAGTGAAATAAACGCTGAGCTTGATGTTCGACGCGATGATCCAACAGGTACTGATTCTGATGGCGTTCCCACATCTGTCGATCTTAAATAGGAGATATAAGCGCCTGGTTTATTTCAACCGATTACACTTACTTACGCTACTCTGGCTGCAGAAACCCTAAACAATACGTAGGTATACCTGATTCTCTAAGGAAAGCACGTACCATGTAAACCTCATACCGCTACCTCTTATCGACGTCCCGCCTCTTTTCTGCATCTCATTCTAAGACGACTGGCATGCGAACCGATCTGCATACTAAAACGATTCCGGTTCGCAAAAAAGTAGCGTGTAAAGGACAATGAAGACAGTTATCAGGGGAAGTAGAACTTACATGGTCAGGATGAAGAAAGTCCAAAGAAGCAAGTAGTGCATGAGCCCAGATACCGTAGAACAACCCAGAATGAGCTCCCTACGCACGAACTTCACATTCGTCTATTTCTATAAACTTGCTGTGCTCTCAGGTAGAACCCATGAGAATTCGCTGGCAATTTAAACAGCAGTGTACGTGCGGTATCGGACGCCCATATTCTGGCTCCATTGCGGTGATTAAAGTAAGTCCAGCCTTGCATCTTCATCAGCATCTGTTGGTTGGTTCTGGTCTAAAAAGCTTCCCTCAGAGGTTTGTCCGTGGTCGAGTGGTGCTTGAATGCGTTCCATATGGTTTTTCATCAAAAGACGCGTAGCACGTGATGCGTGACTTTCGTGACGGTCCGACCTTTTCTGTGCGAGTACATGCCCAGTCTCATGGACGCGCCGCCCTCTCTATTTCGGTACGCCTTTGCTCTATAACCACGACAAGTCGCTCTCAGACTCCCCTCTGACCACGTCCTCAGGGAAAACGACATCTTCTTGACCATATTCAGGTCATCACCTGCGCGGAAGCCCTTGCATTTGGGGTTCACAGTTTGTCATGTGTACTATTACCCTTCAACTTACCTGAAGATACCCCCGGTTAGAAAACAATAACAGCAACCCTAGGTTCTCCGTTGCACCTTAAAAGCCTCGCTTGAATATGGATTCTCTGTCGCAAGCCCCGGTTTTCGAGTTTCGAGAGGCGATTCTCTCAGCTATATCTTTGCTTGCTGGTTTGCTCCCTCAAAGCTTTCTAATGTGGTTCAGGCGCATATATGGTGTCCTGACTCTTGCTACTTATGTCACTCTGACTAAGTCAACTCCCCCCGGCTTTCCGAGCTCGGGGAACGGCCTATGGTACACAACACCAGCTACCTTATGGGCCAAACAAATGTTGCCTATTGGTAATGGATATCTGGCCGGTAAGCGGACGTCTGATATTGGACACCAATGGCTGTTTAATACCGTTCCTATACAGCAATGATACCGGGTGGAATATTCCAGGAAGTTACTCAGCTCAATATCGAATCATTATGGCAAGGTGGCCCATTACAAGATCCAGTAAGTGTACTTTTACTTTTAGCATGGCACCGTGCCTCAAAGACGCAACTCGTGGGCTTGCTGCACATAATATTAAAGTTGTGAATCTGTTCCAGTAGTTTTACTGATGGGTTGGTATTTACAGTCTTATAATGGTGGTAACAACCTGCCTTCACAACAGGCACAAATGGCTCAAGACATGCAATCCATCCGCCAGTCCATTTTTGCCAGCCCTAATGGGACAATAAACAGTCTGTTTAGTTCCATCCTCTTTCCTGATGCCTTGTCTTACCACAACATTCATTTGTAAGACATCGAAGAAATATGCACACCCCCTGGAGACTACGGTAAATTTACACCTCCCTGAAGGTCACGCGCGGGCACTTATTTCACACTGTTTCCCGTGCGGCCCGTTCAAGGCTCGTATTCCGGGGCTGGGTACTTCATATCTACACTTAACAATACCGGAACAACATCAAACTATGGAAGGTGGCTAGATCTCGACGAAGGAGTAGCTCGAACCACTTGGTCTCAGGGATCTAGCATATTTTCACGGTTGGTCTCAGGATAATCCGAATAGCCAGACAACTATTTATCATCAATGTATTTTCACAGTGAAGCATTTTGTTCTCACCCCGCTCAAGCATGTGTGCAATATGTTAATACTAGTGGCCAAGCATCTCTACCGACCGTTACTTATGCCTTCTCCGTGTCTCAAGAGACTGGACTTCCAGCCCCGAACGTAACTTGCTTGGACAACGCCACACTAAATATCAGAGGTTATGTAACCAATCCAGGCATGATGTATGAGATTATTGGAAGGGTGCAGGCCTCTAATGGCACTGTGTCATGCAACGTTGTTTCTGGGTCCACTCCTACAAATGCCACAGTTAGCGTTTCAGGGGCCTCAGAAGCGTGGATCACCTGGGTAGGCGGAACAAACTACGACATTGACGCAGGAGACCTGGCCCATAATTTCACCTTCCAAGGCGTTGATCCCCACAGCAACCTCGTATCGCTTGTTTCATCTGCGACGTCTAATTCCTATACCGAGTTGCTTTCGGAGCACATTGCGGATTATACATCATTGATTTCGCCTTTCTCTCTTTCTTTGGGACAGACTCCTGATTTATCCACACCTACGGATCAGATCGTGGCTTCATATCAAACATATGTGGGCAATGCATATTTAGAATGGGTTCTGTTCAATTTCGGGAGATACTTGCTCACTAGTAGTGCGCGAGGAATTTTGCCTGCGAACTTGCAAGGTAAATGGGCAGATGGACAGTCCAATTCTTGGGGTGCAGGTATGTCAATTCACTCCTATGTTCAAGTTGGGGTTGATTGTCGATGTCGCATATGTAGATTATCGTGAGTTAAATGATAATCACTAATCTTTCAGCACTAATAGCGACCAACTAGATGCAAATATCAATCTTCAGATGAACTACTGGTTTGCTGAAATGGCAAATTTGAATGTTACGCAGTCGCTTTTTGACTATATGGAGGTATGCAGTTATACGAAGACTTTTCATTTGTATGTGCATCGGCTGAATTAGGTCGTAATCAGAAAACCTGGGCGCCACGAGGAGCCGAAACAGCCCTGATTTTGTATAACATCAGCCAAGGCTGGGTTACTCATGACGAAGTGAGTGGTTTCGGTGAATCGCTACATTTGTATGTTAAAGTTATGGTCTTATGGCAATAGATGAATGTATGCATTTACGATACAGAGAAGGGAACTGAAATTGATATAGCCATTTTTTTCTTTTACAGATATTCGGACACACGGGAATGAAGCTGGAAGGTAATTCTGCACAATGGGCTGACTACCCAGGTAAGGAAATATCTGTATTATACATATTAGCGATATACTTAAGGGCTGGTATAAATAAGAATCTAATGCCTGGATGGTACGCATTCGAGTTAAAGTTGTCACCGCTAGCCTAACCTTACTGTCGCCAGATGATACATGCATGGGATCATTTCGATTATACCAATGATGTTGAGTGGTGGAAAGCTCAAGGGTGGCCTTTGGTGAAAGTATGTCAAATGCACGTATGTGGGAGTTTGTTTTATTGATCACGCATCGCTCGTCTTTCTTGTAGGCTGTTGCAAGCTTTCACCTGGAGAAGTTGATCCCTGATCTTCACTTCAACGATGGTACCCTCGTTACGGCACCTTGTAACTCACCTGAACAGGTACCCATCACATTTGGTAAGAATATTTTGTTGAATGTTGTATCCAATGTTCTTCTAAACTTCATATTAATTATTGACAGGGTGCGCGCATGCTCAACAGCTGATCTGGCAACTCTTCAATGCGGTAGAGAAGGGATACGAAGCTGCGGGCGATACTGACACTGCCTTTATCCAAGGTATATACTCCAATTTCTTCGCTTTGCTATATAGTCACACAGAGTTCTAGCCATTGCTGCAAAACGAGAGCAAATGGACAAGGGCCTTCGTGTTGGTTGGTGGGGTCAATTACAAGGCGAGTGAATTCATCTTCTGCTCTCCCCACTGTCCTAATAGAACTACGTTTCAGAATGGAAGATGGACATGGACCAGCCGAATGATACCCACAGGCATCTTTCCCATCTCATCGGCCTATACCCTGGCTACGCTATTTCATCGTATTCTCCGGAATTACAGGGAGGACTTACCTACAACAATACCTTCTTGAACTATACGAAAGAGCAAATATTGGACGCGGCGACAATCAGCTTGATACACAGAGGTAATGGTACAGGGCCAGACGCGGATGCGGGCTGGGAGAAGGTATGGAGAGCTGCATGTTGGGCGCAGCTAGGGAATGAGACGGAGTTCTACAGGGAGCTTACTGTAAGTAACGCTCATAGCTACAGCCGAGCCATGCTTACTGGCCGATTATTTGCAGTATGCCATAGAAAGGAACTTTGCACCTAACTTGTTCGATCTGTATAGCCCAGGTACTCTTCCATTCCAGATCGACGCGAATTTTGGATACCCTGCTGCAGTTCTAGTGAGTAATATAGATCTTCAATCCTCCTGACCTTAGCTTATTCTTGTAATTCTCAAGAACGCGCTTCTCCAGGCGCCCGACGTAGCTAGCCTTGACATCCCGCTACAAGTCACCCTTTTACCTGCGCTACCTCTGACCTGGTCCTCAGGTGAGATAAAAGGTGCGCGTATTCGCGGGGGGATAACCTTAGACCTGCAATGGAGTGGAGGGAAACCTACCTCAGCGGTATTTACTGTTGACAGTAGCGTGGCTGGAAGACAGAGGGATGTTGTAGTCAATTATGCTGGAAAGGTTGTCGGAGAGTTTACATCGAACCCTGGAACGGCGAAGACGGTCACTTTCTGATTGATGATCTTCAGGTTTATTCACCTTTGACTGCTCTTCCGGAACAATATCTTGGATTACCCAAACCACAGAACTGTATGCATGCTGGATGTATTCTGTGTACATGATTATACCGAAATCTCTCTGCTTCCCCTATAAGAATACTACACATGTATGAAGTTGAACTTCGCATTTAAGCTCGGTAATTTACTCTTGAGCAAGCTAACCAGAATTCAGTTCCTCCTTCTTCACTCCACCCTAAGGCTCCAAGGTCACATTCTGCGCAGATGAGGAGCTTAAGCTTCTTGGCTGTAGTTGTGCAAAGGATAAGCTGTCAGGAGACTTCTGTCTAACTAGAAAAAATACTCACCTCCAGCATTTGCGGATTGCACCGGTTGTGTAAAACCAATATTCTCGAATGCCATCGGAGAAGGAGTGATCAGCCACCAATGTGCTGTAGCAGGAGGGGCCGGAAGAGCTGGAAGCCTAGGATGAACAGGTTGGTTCGGGGGATCTAGCTGTTATGCATAAAATTCAATATTGAAGCATCGCGCGATTAGGTTGATTACCAACTTCGACACTCGAACGCTCTACCCATTTCCCTACACCACTCTTAAGGATGATGCTGCCACATCCATCTTGAGGACAGACAAGGTCGAATTTATTCAGTGATGTCCCTTCGTCTGAAGCATCTGACTCATAAACATCTAAGACTCCGTTGGGAAACGAGGCAAGCGTTCGAGTAGCAGGTCCAGCTGCTGCCGGTCTTTGCAGAGCATCCCATATTCCAGGTGGGAACGACGGTATACGCTCTTCCAAAGGTGTAGTAGGAAGTTCTGTTGGCATATCATGGACACTACTATAGATTTTCCATTCTTTCATTCGTTTTCATTCAACTATTCCGACATTTTGATACATTACATAAGTTTCCTAATTAGGATACAGAAAAGCGCACTCATCCTACCAGATAGCCTATGCATGGTATGGCGTTATAACTCATACGTTCCCACACTGTAAGGTGTACCCGGTTTTGAACTGCCTTGCTGTCACAGCCGGCGGGAGTGCATGCGGAACGTCCTGCGCAACCATACACTTACCACTCATTTCATGCGCTGTATCAAACTACTACTGTATAGTACGACACCACCATACAAATGAAGCATTTGTATGGTCCAATGCTCGCATACTCGTAGAGAATCAGATGGTATCTCGCCACTATCCCAGAGTGCTGATTATAGATAGGTGGTATGTGATGTGATGACAAGAACTGTAAATGAAAAGACTCTCAGTCTTTCTGGTAAATGACTGATATATTATTCAAATGTACCTGTAAATGAAAAGACTCTAAAGGAATGTGTAAGTATGTGTTTAACTGTAATAATGATGTTACTATACCTCAGTCTTTCTGGTAAATGACTGAGGTGTCTAAGGTAGGATGAGTGCGCTTTTCTGTATCCTAATTAGGAAGCTTATGTAATGTATCAAAATGTCGGGATAGTTGAATGAAAACAAATGAAAGAATGGAAAATCTATAGTAGTGTCCATGATATGCCAACAGTATGACGCTCAAATTCACTCTGCTCACTATATTAAGGTGTATGGTATAGTATAACCATATGTGCTAGTACGTCAATAGCATGACAAAACCGGATAAACCCGGTCTCTGCTGAAGCAGCCATTGTTCTCCATGGAGCATAGCCACCACTCCATGGAGTAACCATTGTTCTCCTAGGAGTCATTATACTGTAGCGAGTAGCACCTCTGACTACAAGTAGTAGGAGGTTTAGTATAGAAATACCTCAGTCGTTTCTATAGCCTCTTGGGCAGCGGCTGAGTTTCACATAGGTTTATTAGGTTATGAGCCCTGGTGCGCAAAAGCTACGCATGAAATAATTCTTATTTGAAACAGCAACCTTGGAACCATGACCACAGCACATAATACATCCGCATGTCCAGTTCTCACTGGACCCAACAATTTTCGGATATGGAAACTCCGGATCATCTCAAAGCTACGTCGGGAAAAAGTTCTCCAGGTTGTTACTGGAGAGGAGCTTAAGCCCTCATCAGGAAAACCTACCTCCTCAGAGGATCCTGAGATCACCTGGATACTTAAGGATGAGAAGGCACATGGAATCATCCAGGACCACATCTCTGATGCCCTCCTAATGAGGACTGGAGACCTCACCAGCTCCAAGGAGTTATTTGATAAACTTGTCTCACTCCATCAAACGTCCAACATTGCCTCGGCCTTCTATTCATTCCAGCAACTCACCAAATTGTCCTGGGATGGGACATCACCTATCCAGAACCACATTGCGAAAATCCGGACAATTGATTCACACCTCTCCGAAATGAAACTAGAAGTTGATACCAAACTCATGGCTTTTGCTCTTCTCCAATCTCTCCCATGCATTCCTGAATGGCAAATATTTCAGTCATCAGTAATCAACACGATTGAAGAAAATAAACTTACCTTTGATGCAGTTGAGATCCGGATCACTGCAGAAGTTGCACGACAGTCAGGGAAGGCCCCTGGAGGTTCCGAATCAGCACTCAAATCCGAGGAGAAATGGTGTAACTTCCACAAAGCCAAATCACACAACACCTCGGAGTGTTGAACACTTCAGTCAGCTGAAAAAGGTCAAAGGAAGAAGGGAAAGGAAAGACACAAGGATAAAGGAAAAGAGAAGGAAAAGGCAAATACAGCGGAGCAATCATCTGGATCTGACTCCGAGGAGGAACAAAGTCATATTGCATTGGAACATGTACATATTTCCAAGCCCCTTGCTAAACGCATTCAAGCTTACCTTGTGTTGGAACCCAATAAGACCAAAACAACAATTATTATTGACTCCGGAGCAACATCCCACATGGTCCCTCACCGCTCCTGGTTTGAGCCAGGAACATACCATGTTCTGCATCCTCCGAGGACAATCAGTTTTGGGGATGAATCCTCTGTAAACGCCATTGGCATTGGAACAGTAATCCTACAAGCAACTGTTGGCAAAAATGACTACAATATTGCACTGTCAAATGTCTTACTTGTGCCAAACTTCACGTTAGCACTTGTCTCTGTCCACAAATTGTCCAAAACGGGGTTATCAACACTTTTTCCAGCAGGGTCAAATGCTTGTGAAGTTCGGAAAAAGGAGGAACTTATCCTCACTGCGTTACACAAGCGAGGACTTTATCACATCCAAGCAAAACCTGAAATCAACCCGGAGTCAGCTTTTGCAGCAGTAGATGTAAATTTATGTTAGTTTTGGTGATTCTGCACCTTTGTGCTACCTATATATTTTCATTCCTTTCTCTATCTATTCTTCTATCATTCACTATTGATTGTGTTTTCTATTATTTCGCCTTTGTGGCTGCTTTGTTTACCTTTGTTTACAAAACTTCGGACAGTACTGCAGAGTCCAATGCTTCCTATTCTCTAGTTACTCACATTGGACTCTAGGTACTGTATACCTGTCATACTCTCTAATAATATAGTTACTCACATTGGACTCTAGTTCCAGTCCCTGATTGCTCTCAGCAAGTGGCTAGACACTTCCTTCAAGCTTTGTTCTTAATAATTTATTGCACAGGAGAATGGGACACATTGGAATGGACCGCTTGCAATGAATGGTTACAAAAAGACAGCTCCAGGACATAGACACCCTTACCGGAACCCCGGAGTTTTGTGAACCTTGTGCTTTAGGAAAGATGAAGAAATTACCTTTCAAGTCCACTGGAGGAAACCGAGCCAAGCGCCCCATACAAATTGTGCACACAGATGTTGGAGGACCAATCAAACCAACTTCCAGGGAGGGTTTTCGGTACTGGATTATCATTGTAGATGATTTCTCCAAATTTCCATGAATATATTTCCTAAAACATAAAAGTGAAGCACTGGAACGATACAAGCAATGGAAAGAAGATGTCCAAACATTCTTCCAGACTCATTTGGGAGAAGAAAACTTCACTCCACTATACACAGAATTCCTCCGGAGCGATGGGGGAGGAGAATATACTGGCAATGCATTCAAAAATCAACTCCGAGGAGATGGTGTCATCCAAGAAACTACAGCTGCAGATACTCCGGAACAAAATGGCATTGCAGAACGCATGAATCAGACATTGGCTACATTAGCAACCACTATGCTACATGACTCCAAAGCTCCCAAAGTCATTTTGGGTAGATGCCATGCAAACAGCTGCATATATCACAGCACACTGTTGATGATGAGAACTGCTGTTAGAAAACCACACACAAAAACAAACTAACACACAATCCTCCCAGATTCCACGGAACTTGTTTATGGGCTTTGCCTCCTAGAACAGTGGAGTGGTCTGGTTGCTCGTGGGGTGGTACGTATAAGGATCCTTCAAAGTAAAACCCAGAGATGTATGAGTGTGGGTTTTGAGGAGGAGGGATAGTTGAATTTATAGAAGATAGGGGCTTAGTGACGAGTATAGATGAGCACTACCTTGCTAATTGTAGCACAAGGTAGGTTTGAGAATGACGAGATAACGAGTTTCCCAGTGATAGCAGGCTCCTGACGCACAAACTGTAGTGTTCAGAAGGACTCTAATCGAAGGGGATGACAATCACTTTCAAAAAGTGACAAGTGACGATGACGGCAGTTAACAGTGGTAGAAGTGGGAAGTGTTGTGACCACACTGGATCACAAGTAGCAGAGTAGTGAACTTGAGAGTAGAGAAGAAGTCTGGATTGGATTTTTTGTTGTATTACAAGGTAAAATACAGGGGTTCATATAGTAAAAGAAAAGTAGGCTATGCATAGTATAGCTGTGCAAAAAAAATGAGAAAGAACATGAAGGAAGGAATGTACACTGACAAATCCTGCGTAGGTAGTACAGGATAAGATTGTCAAAAAAAGGAAAAGAAAGGATAGAACAATGAATGCTGTGAGTAATGTCACAGGTTTGTACAGCCATAAAGTAAAGTCCAATAGCAAAAAGAGAGCAGGAAAATCATGATGTCATGGGAAGATGCAGTAAAAAAAGGGCAAGGCAAAACACTATCAGTATCAACACAGTTCCTTTATTGTCAGTCAGACATTCTAAAAAAATATGTGTCCATAAAAATGATTCAAAAATCAAAAATAATTGCACTGTAAATGAATGTTCTGCTGAAAAAAAAGAAACTGGAGCCACCGGTCCACCACCTAGTCCAAATCCGACAGTTCCATGGCCTTACCAATGGACTGGTTGTGTTGGACCACCTGATCAAACGAGGGAGGGAGAGGAGTAGTTCCAATTTGGAACAAGTGAGTCCCAGGCAGCGTGTGGTAGGTGTAGCTGTAGCGAAGATGATGGACAAAAGATAAGTGTACCCAAGTGAATGGGACAGCGATGAACATGGGCAACGCAAGGGGATGAACCTTCTCCAGCTCAAAAACTACCCACTCACGCTCCAACCAGGCAAGACGAGCGACTGATGTTTTGATAGTATATGATGGCAGATTGACGTCATGAAGATGGACCTGTTGCCCTATTTAGACCGGCTGCCGGGGCTTTGCTGATATCAGCAGTGGCATGTGGTAGTCAACAGATCAGCAACAGAAGCGGATAGGAAGTGGTGAGATCAGAAATGGTGGGGGTGCAAATAAGATGAGGAGGAGGAGGGTGGAGGTGACAAAAAAGTGGATTAGAATGGGGATCCAGAAACGACCGTCAGGTGAGAATAAAAAGGAGAGGAAGGGGCCCATGGTGGGGCTAGGCAAAGGAAGGGGAGTAAGGGAAACGACAAAAGCGAGGGCGCAATGCAATGTGTAGCCAGTGGCGACGCGAAAAATTGCCGAAATGCCGAAATGTGGAAAGTACCGAATGGAAAAGCAAAGGTGAGCGTGACTGGATTGCCTAATAGAGGTGGTGCTGATCAGCCACAAGTTCGAAAAAGGCAATATTAATTACTATTCCACGTGGCACTGTGCCTGTGTGGCACAAAGGCGAGTCTTTTTGAATATTCACTTCGTTATTGACACCTGTCCATGCTACCAATCAACTTTGGTGCATGACAACACAGCCCAGCATCAGGACTCCATGGAAAGACCCCATATGAAATACTGTTTAAAAGGAGAGTTGATCCAACTTTGTTTCGCCCTTTCGGATGCCAAGCATATGCCTTGATTCCGAAAGACAAAAGGCAAGGGAAGTTTTACTTCAAGGGGCGCAAAGCCATAATGATTGGCTACACACATGGAAAGCAAGCCTACAAACTCCTAGACACTGAAAAACAAACTGTGTTTTGACAAATTATGAATTATGACATTTGTTTATAGTATGAGAAAACATGCATTGGCCAGGGCTTGAACCTGGGACTCCAGCTTTCATGGTCTGGTGCTTTACTAACTAAGCTACCAAGGCGTATTTGGAAAGCATACTGATTGGTTGCATGCCCAGAAGGTCCAGAATTACTGTACACGGGTGCGGATCCCATTGTGTTGTGATATGTTTTCCAGTCGGCATGTCATATTCAATGAATCCAGAAAGGTACAAAAGGATGACACTGCTCCCTGGAACACAGACACTAGCACAGATCAGTGGGAGGGACTCATTCCAGAGAATGCTCACTATCCAGACCAAAAAAAAATTGGAAAAGGATGATCCTGACCCTCGGATCCGAGATCCAAATGAATTGCAAATGGAACCACATCTCCAAGGAGATGTTCCACAAGCAATGGAACCATATCAGCATGAAGATGTTCCGAGAGCAGTGGGGCAATACCTCCGTGGAGACATTCCAAGAGCAGTGGGAGCACCTGATCAGCTAAGACACCCTCCACAACAGTCTCTACAACCAAGACCTGAACACTGGCCATCTTCAGAACAGAAAGCCAAAGTAGAGTTACAGTCAGTGGGAGGACAGCTCCTCAACATACAGCCAGCTGATGTGGAAAAAGTCCGAATACAGCTAGACAGCCTGTCCATTGGATCAGCTTCTGGATGTGAGGAATCGATTTTTCTTATCGCATTCCCGTCATGTCGTGGTTAGCAGACTCGATCCCCGTCACTCCTCTTGCCCTTGGACTAGAGATTACAGCAGGTGTCTTATTACTTTTATCATTTTTCTTCTTATTCTCTCTTCACACTCACGTTCTATCGTACCTACAACGAGGTAGACTTGTTGTCGACCCTCGAGAAGATATCCAGATGACATAGCCACGATCCAGTGCTATGTCTGGGAATACTTCGGAGGAATATTGATAAGCGAAGAAGGTTGTGAGTCAGCGCCTTCTCATGGGCTTACTGATACAGCCAATCGCACATCCCTTACCAATACGTTTTCTCATACAATTAGTAAATACGATAGATCAGACCACCTTCTCCTTTTTTCTTATTGGTTAGCTAGCTGGTCAGACCACTTTCTCAGTTCTTCCCTTTCTCGGTCTGACCATCGCCGTTCACTATATAAAGAGGTACATACTCGATGTATTGTTCTCTAGTTCAATATTAGTTTGGATTTGCGCTCTTATTGATACTCTTCATTCTCATACTCTGATTCACCGCCTTCCAGCAAGGACTTGACCAGGCATTGGGCTTTGTTATATAGCTTCGTATTTGTTGCCTGACACTGGAAGGCATACAACACCTCCAAGGAGTCATCCAACACCTCCGAGGAGTGATTCAACACCTTCAGGAGTGAGTGGGGCAACAAATACACAAATGCTGCTACTCCCTGGAGTACCTGCACAAGTTCCTAAAAGAGCAGTCATGCCTGCTGAAGTCCTAGGAGTACGCAGAAGCAGTCACCAGACCTGTCCTGCAGACAAAAACCGAGATTATCAAAGGACTCTAGATGAGGAACAGTCTCAAAAAGAGCAGCATGACAACTCCATGGAGAAACCTAACACTCCTGAGGTTCATGAAGAAACATCTGATACAGAGGAGACATTCTTTGCTGGAATAGCAAGTACTGGTCCATCTAACACAGACCTTCCAAGGACACTAAAGGAAGCCTTATCACGTCCGGATGGAGAATTATGGAAGTCTGCCTTGGAGGAGGAACTCCTAAGTCTCAATACTAATGCAGTATACGACACTGTTCCACTTCCGAAGGGAGTAAAACCCATCACATCAAAACCTGTGTTCCGGATCAAGTTTGATCAAAACGGAAACATTGAGAGATACAAACTCCGGATTGTTGCACGAGGTTTTACTCAAAGGGAGGGGATTGATTACCAGGAGGTTTTTGCTCCGGTTGCAAACTTAGAGTCAATATGAATTATTCTAGCCCTGGCAGCAAAGTACGACCTAGAACTTGATCAAATGGACATATCCACAGCTTATCTCAATGGAGAACTTGAAGAAGAACTGTACATGCTTCCTCCAGGGGGTGTTCCTATCCAACCTGGATACTGCTGGAGATTGAAGAAATCCATCTACGGGTTAAAACAAGCTGGTCGTACATGGAACAAAACTTTTGATCGCAAGCTCCAGGAGCTCGGTTTCACAAGACTAAATGCAGAAACATGTCTCTATGTATCCCGGGACAACAAACAAATATGCTTTGTTGTTGTCTATGTAGATGACCTCCTCCTAGGAGCTTCATCCCAAAAATCCATGGATATCACAAAAGCCAAACTCGAATCCATATTCAAAATGCGGGACCTTGGAGAAGCAAAATACCTCCTCGGAATAGAAATCCAACGTGATTGTTCAAACAAAACAATATCCCTATTGCAACACCAATACATTGACACAGTCCTGGAGCGTACTGGAATGAAGAACTGCAAACCAGTATGGACACCAATGGCCCATGGATCAAAACTCCTTGCAAATGCTCCAGGGGAAGATATTGTGCAACACAAGATGCATATTGAAGGGCGTCAAGTGTCATACCTCTCAATTGTAGGCTCCCTCATGTATGCCATGCTCGGAACCCGCCCAGACATTGCCTACGTTGTTGGAATACTAAGCAGGAATAGCTCAGCTCCAAGGAGCCATCACTGGGAAGCTGCAAAATGTGTCCTCCGATATCTGAAAGCAACCAGGGACATGGAACTACAATATGATGGCACAGATGTCTCCATGGACACGGATTTCAATGGATATTCAGATGCAGATTGGTCTGGAGACCCAGACACGTCTCGATCAACATCAGGGTTTGTCTTTATCACCATCCGAGGAGCAATCTCCTGGACAAGCAAAAGACAAAGCATGGTAGCTTTATCCTCCACGGAGTCAGAGTACATTGGATTGAGCAATGCTGGACAACACCTTGCATGGCTTCGGACATTTTTTGAAGAAATTGGACATGCTCAAAATGGACCTACAACATTGCACTGTGACAATCAAGCAGCTATCATTCTTACACGAGATCCACAGTTCCGTGCTCGCACAAAACACATTCAACGGAAATATCATTTTATCCGAGATGACTTAGTATCAAAGGGAAAGGCAGTAATCAGATACGTTCCTACAGGAGATATGGTTGCAGACATTCTCACTAAACCCCTCACTCATGAAAAACACTGGAAATTCTCTAAAGCTATGGGACTATGGTTGCACTCAAGTGGGAGTGACAAAACTGGATAAACCCGGTCTCTGCCGAAGCAGCCATTGTTCTCCATGGAGCATAGCCACCACTCCATGGAGTAACCATAGTTCTCCTAGGAGCACAATTGTACTCCTAGGAGTCATTATACTGTAGCGAGTAGCACCTCCGACTATAAGTAGTAGGGGGTTTAGTATAGAAATACCTCAGTCGTTTCTATAGCCTCTTGGGCAGCGGCTGAGTTTCACATAGGTTTATTATAGCATCCATAGCATATTCAATCCGCTCACACCATCCTCCGACCATTTTTTTGTGGATGGCTTAATGGTAATATGCGACTATATCAGTTTGTTCTACCAGCTAGATGGTGCGTTATACCTGTATACTTCCATTAGATTTTCTGATACCGCTCTACAACTCAATTTCCTCAACTATGAAAATAGTACAAGGCAACCATATAGAATGCATACTTTGTGTGTGTATAGTTCTGTGTAAGCACATCCGTTTATTGCTATTTCATGCACAGTAATACCGTGACAGTGTTCGGCGTAGTGTCATACATATAAACCTCCCAAATCAATAATCTCGTACTATCCAGCTATACCACAGAATGTGTTAATACATAAATGCCTTGCAAAAGTGTTGAACTCACGGCTTTAAACACTTGCTCGCTGTGACTTGCAGATTCTCAAACAATTCCAAACTGCAAGGAAGACTTTCGTGTACAAAATTGCGTGATCTTGGGACATGTAACTGACAGATTTTCGGATTCGTTTCAGGGCACTATTACCACATTCTGCAGCGCTAGAGTTGATTTGTGCCAGTTGAGGATCTGTATTAGCATAGGTATTGAGAAAAACCGCTGGAGAACATTGACAAATTATGACATTTGTTTATAGTATGAGAAAACATGCATTGGCCAGGGCTTGAACCTGGGACTCCAGCTTTCATGGTCTGGTGCTTTACCAACTAAGCTACCAAGGTGTACTTGGAAAGCATACTGATTGGTTGCATGCCCAGAAGGTCCAGAATCACTGTACACAGGTGCAGATCCCATTGTGTTGTGATAAACATTTTGTATGCCCCTTTGCGTGAAAACCGTCCACTACAAAAAGTGTGTCTGCGAAAAACTCGGGCTCACAAGTGAGGCAATAGGGTCCAAGTGCACATGCAAAATCATAGACGACCACCTTTGGGGCTTTGGGCCAGCGGGTGATCATAGCTGAGAACACGTCGTTTCAACCTTCACCGTTGGGTATGCAGTGAAACCCATAGCAGATGCTATGGGTACACCACGCACACATAATCCCTCCAGTCAATTTATTTTTACCGTACTGCAAATAGTACTTTAAGCATTTGTCGCCACGCTGTCCGCCAGGTTCTTCTTGAAGGTCGTGTTTCAAGTGAGGATAATGTGGGCGAGAACGGATTTGGGGCATACTGTAAAAGCACCCAGTCTAAATGTTATGTGAGTCAAGCAACAATAAACAATGAGCGGGTACTATATTTTCTGCCATTCTATGTCCGCCTGATTGGCATGTGACCTTGTATGAGGGAGTGGGACTTCTCCGGCCAGTAAGTGTTTGAGAACTTTGCATCCTCATTGATAAAGCCAGAGGCATAAGCCAACAACATTGGGAGGATAGGCTTCATTGTGGTTGTTGTGATACATGAGAATGTCATACATACATGGGATTTTGACTAAACGCAAGGCATTTTCCTGAGTAGGTGACAGGAGAAAATTATAAAGGTTGTATTGAGTAGCTCGGTTGATCATTTGCAAGACTGATTCTTATGCTGTAAGCTGAGATCCATAGAATTATTAAAAGTAATCAATTGGCCATTCACGCCAATATAATATTGCTTACCTGGAGGAAAAGCCTTTGATACACACTTTAAGGCTGGCCCTTGGAAGTCATGCAACCAAAATGTTGGAAAAATACTTGTGCCAGAGCGTTATTAAGCACTTTGAGCTTTGCATGCACACCAGGAATGATATCCATCAGTTTAGAGAGGTCGTTTGCAGCCAGTTCGTGTACATCATTATCCGGCTAAGTGTTGAGATTGGGATTATCAAGGTTGCTGATATCAACACCATCTGCCTCAACCGCAAGCCTTGCCCTTGCATTTCTTGATAAGCAGCTGACAACAACTAACCGTAATTCTCGGTGCAGCTTAGAATCCGCAATAACTTGCAGACCGTATTTGTAACGTACAGATTCTCGTCAAATTGAGTCATCTTGTGATATAATTGGAGGACAAAGCAATGAGAGGAGATGTTTTTGGCTGAAGACCAATGTAACACCGTCCCAAATTGTCTCCTGTGGTAACGGCCCACATCTTGGGCAACACATATCATTGTTGAACTGTTGAAGTTGGACGTAAGCAAATCATACAGCTCTAAATGTATCCTCCAAAACAAAGGGATATTTTGAGCCATAGTTTTGATATTGGCGAGAAAGGACAGCTACAAATGAGACAAATGGGGTTTCGGATGATGTGAATATACTTGTATATTCATCAAGCAGGTCGTGCGTGAAAAGGAGCCAATTATTCAAGTTAAATAAGCCATGTTCTTGTAGGTCAGGCCCGATGAAACAACATTTATGCGGAGGGCATGATGTGCATGATTGCACTTCTATTACAGATGTCCACGCATTTGTGAGTGTGTAGATGGTGCACTCATGCTGCTCCATATCTGGCATTATTGAATACTTCATCAAGGAACACATGCAACTCGGGTCTTCATCTAATTTCAGGATGCTGGGCATTGCTAAAAGTGGTTTGGGACAGGTGTAACAAATTGTGTCTTCGTTGATAGAAGCCCAAGCGGGTGGTAAAATTGGTTTGTAAGAGACAGGTTGTTGTTTTCTAGTTTGCGTTGCACTAACTTGCACAGCTATATTATAGATAGTTAGTCATTTGTTTACTCTATCACCTATGAGAGTGCTGCACCTATCGCGTCAAGAGGTTGATCACTTGGATTATCAACACCCAAGTCCCTCGCACCAGCGTCGCTTGTCACCAGTTTTTGTAACTGGTGACGAGCCATGACTACATGGGCACATGTACTGCAGCGGTCCTTACTACATGACCACTGGCCACTCCCTGAATCTGACCCAGTATGCAGAACGATTACGCGGCCTTTGGCTGACAACAGGTTAGGCAGTGCAACAGAAAAAATATTAGATGAAGTGTTGTCATTGGACAGGCGAGAGACGAGGATGACAAGCTCATTGTCTTAGTAACCTTTAGCATTTCAAAAATCATTGAAAAAAATAGATAGCAAACCTTTGTAACAAAACTTGTTATTATCTTCAGGGAAACAGTCCTCACCATGATCTTGAAGAAACCAAACGTGGACACATTTGTTGCCCTTGGGACAGAAACAAACTATCACCCACTCCAATCTAATTTTTTTCCTTTGCAGGTGATACCAAGTGTCCTACAAAAAAGTCCATATCAAGCCAATAAATCAGTAGGCCTATCACGTACCGTACTAGTGCGGCTTTTTGTGTCCCAGCCTTGGACCACAAATATAGTGTCCGTAAGTTGATATATAGGTATGCAGTCTGATAAAATAAGTTCTGCAAAGTAGTCATAGCCGTTATCGAGTCTAGCTGTTGGAACCATTGATTGAATAGGCAAATCCAACAAAGAAACACAAGCAAGATTAAGCGACTGATCAAGCCCAGGCCGCCATCAGCCTGCCCACAAACATTTTCTTGAGTATCTGAGTCTGAGGTGGCTGTGCGCCTTTGTTTCTTCTCTTGATAAAGATTGAGACCTGGGGCAATCATAGTATAGCATTTTTGTTTCTAAGGCGTGAATATCATTGAAAGAGGGTTTAAACCTCGGGTGATACCATAGTCGTCAGCATCAAGAGTGAAAGATAGATTCTTTACACCTGGATTGTGGTCAGGACCGCCTAAAAAGGCTACCACATCTTCTTGTCTGGGACCATGCACATAGTTTGGAGCGTTGAATGTGAACAACAGAGAAGGGGGAGGCGTCACCACAGACAGAATTTCACTTGAGATCTGTGAGTCAAAGAAGTTGTCAGTTTGCTTTTTTGTTCTTACCATGCTGTAGCAGTTGACAACGTTGAGGCCCAATTGAGGCATTGCGCCTACTATAGGTAGTAACTGTGACAGTGAGCAGATGTGGCAAGACACAGTAGTCTCGGTCAGACTTGGAGTCTGATGGATGAGAACTCAGCCACCTTAGGGATGGTTTCACATTACTATCCACACTATCCACCAGGATGGTTGTGTGCATCTATCCTACGCAAACAGGTATGATTTCTTTATATTGTATACGGGGTCCTGAATTGCCACATTGACTTTTTTTCTGTCCATCAAACATATATAAGCTTCAAAAAAGGCTATCTTATTCAGGTTTATGCGCCATCTTTATCTTAACCATCATGCCCGCTTCAAGCAATGGTAGATTGCTTTGACGGTGTAACAAGTGTCCTGGCCGACCACTTATGGTTCTGTGTGTCCAGACAAAGGCTGGAAGAAGTCACCTTCTATCAGTGAGTTATCATTATTGTCCAAAACAAATATTATTGACTTTGAACTTTGTCAGCAGGAAAGCAATGCTGGAAGCACTGTTCCTATTAACTCACACAATGTAGATCACCCGGAGACATCCCAGCCTGCTACTCACTATCTAGTCCCAGATGCCTCTTGAGGGGTCACCAACGAGCATTCTGTCATGGCTAGTGAAGGTGAGCGTACCCCTTGCGGTAGCTCAGATCCCTCCAATGTCGAATTAAGCTCTCCGGTTATTGATCCTTTGTTGCTTGCTCTGGCTGAGCCCGATATAATGGCACCTGTTGCAAATGTAAGTAATGTCCAGGCTTGTTATCTTATTTTCAAAATCTTTTTGCTCATGCCCTGTCAAGCAAACCAACGTAAATCAAGACCCAGCTCATTTTGAACCCCTCAGCTCTCCTCATCTGTTCAACTCAGCCATCAGCTTGAGTGCTACCCCGCAAACACCACAAACCTTTTGATTGTATTTGCAGGGATTGGACCTTGCTGCAGCCTCTGGTAGTAGTGGCTTCTCTGTAAATCACCATGGTCGCAATCATGTCTCCGGTAAGAATCTGCTCTACGGTCGCGTTGAAGATGCCATGAGAGGTGCAGCTGAGTGGTGTAAGTTAGCTACTTAACCTGTCATCCGTTCATTTATTAACATATTCATCTTACAAGCTGTTCTACAAACAGCACACCTCAGGCCATCCCAAACCTCCTCCAGAATTGCATATGCACAATTTTCTAGATTGGTGGAAGATTTAATAGTCTGAGTGAGTCACAAAAATTTATCGTTCACATCCCTGCTACATTACTCTCAAAGGCGGAACGTGTTTCACATGAGACAAATTGCTGGCTTTTTGTAGTGGCTCAGCATCCACAAGCCAATGCCCATTTTATTCACTATACGTCCCCTCGCATGCATTGTGAAGCCAAGGCGGAAACAAACAAGATTGTCCATACCTTTTCTACTGTCATCAACAACCTAATTCTTGCAAGACGAGCCAAGGCTCTTGAGTTGGCACAGAAATTGTCTGAAGCCAATGAATCCAAGAAAGAAGCGGATGCCGAGCTGGCAAGAAAGGAAGCTCTGATTGCAGAATATTGATTGTGCTTAGGGTTGCCTGACGAGTAGTACAGTTTTAGTGTATTTTTGCCATCAAAATTGATATATTGATCCTACACATTGTCTGATATACTCAAGCGCATGGCCACTCATATGATGTGTGAATAGTAAGAGTGATGATGAAGAGACTAACTCAAATCTGTAGCTAGAATGTCTGCATCGCCGAGATATTGGCAGCCAACGTGACTGAGCTAGCACCAAAGCAAAGCATCCAGGAGATGACAACCATATATGACAGGTGTGCGAGCATTTGAACAACTAAAAAAAAAACTCTGTCTGTACTATGTCAACGCTTCCTGAAATGATCCATACTGTGCATGTTGCCTGAAATGCCTTGGACACAGGCTGTGACATCCTCCCGAATACCCAAAGTGATTAATATACATCATTGGTCAAGAAGAGAATGACATACCAAGTGTAAAATATCCCAACTTCTTGTCCCACAGAAACAATGGAATAGCCCTCAGGCTCTATCCCAGGCTCTGGCAGCAAAATGTTGTCAGGATGTGGGATATTAAACATAGGAGGGCTCCACAATTGTTGTTCTAACCATGGTGTAGAATGATTCATGAAGGTCAGAGGGCTTGATTTTCATGATTAATATTTTTTGTCCAGAGCTGCACAATGTCATGCGACGCATTCATATAATGATGATACAGTATAAGTTAACAGGCCTACAGCGGAGTGAGTTATGCATAATACAGTATAATAGGGAAGACTGAGAACAGGAAAACAGTTGTACAAGCTATGTTGCAGATCTATGAAGGTAGCAGGCATTAGAAGTCATCTGGGGCACCGAAAGCATTGTGCTTGGTTTTATCTCCTTTTTTCCCACATTTACTTTCCTCTGCCTCAAGTGCTACTGCCTCTCCCACTTGTTGTTCTCGTTCTAAAAGTAGATTTGTTGGTTTAGGTTTTGCTGATGATGCCCCGTTGGGACCAGCTGGAGAGAATTGTGATATCAAAAACTTCATATAAAAACTGATGATGTACTGGTGCTGTAGTGCCCAGGTTCACCACATTTATAGCACGTTCCTGGTGCATTTTCCATGGATTTAGTTTGCTTAAAACCACCAGGTTGAGGGCAATCTGTTTGAAGCTTAGGCCTTTTTTCGATAACGGTTCAAAAACACCACTTACCGGATGCCCAGTGACCCTCTTTATTGCACTAATAATTCTGTGAGTAACACAATACAAAGCTAGCATACTGTTTATTGAAACACCTTGAAATATGTCTTTGAGTATTGTGTACTGCGTTGATCAGTGACCAAAGTACTTGGTTGAGGTCCTGAGCTACCGGAGCTGACCTTTCCATTATCCCAATCAAAGAAATTGCATCTGTTGTCTATGCCTTTTGAACAAGCAAAAAACGGCTGACCTTTGTAAGGGCCCTCTTTAGTCACAATTGCAAAAATTCAGGCCTGTAAGATATAGTGTGTACCACAAATATGAGCACTGTAATTTGTGGAAGCAAAGATCAGTGAGACAGATGTAAGGAACTTTACAGTAAAAAGGGGGTGCAAGCATGACTGTGAGTCTCATTAAGGCATCTCGACGACTGAATGATACAGATGTGACAACACCAACAAGACACAGTCTTGGGGCACTGAAGCACAATAAAAACAATACTCAAAAGAAGAGGAAGAGGTGGGAGTGGTTACCCATTTGGTAGGAACAAGTTAGTTGTTGGTAGACAACAGGAGGACTTGCTGAGTCCCTCCCCATGTATTGCTCCTGTATATATACTTAAAATACATGAGGTACTGTACAGTTGTAAATCAAGTTTAAAGTCTGATGTTTAGCATGTGACCAGTTATATGGTGAGCTTAGATATTGGTTAGGTGATGTGTCACATGATTGGTTATGTGACTATAAAAAGTCCGAAAATGTAAAGTAAAGTAAATGGTCACATGATCAGTCATGTGACTTGGAAAACGAAAAGTAAAAGTACAAAAAGTGAAGTGTAAGTAGGTGCTGGTATGTCAATTTTAACAACGGATCGGATGGCTTGAAGAGGAAATCAGATATATTTCTGATCACTTTTGATCAATCAAAATGATGTCAGTGCTCAACCAGGTAGCAGTAGAACACAATACAAGTGCTAACCTTCATTTCATCTACTTGCTGAATGAGCTATCAGGCTTCAAGCTTCAAGTCCAAGGCAATGGACATTGAGTCTGAGTCAAAATTGTCGGCTTGTGGCACTGACCTAAACAGGATATGTACATGTATTGTAACACTGTCAACGTGAGTTGAACTTAACCTTGCACCACACTGTTTAAGGTAAGAGTTCATCACACGAACACTTAGTATTATCCTTCAGGTCACACACATTCTCAGACTATGGCTCATTATCTTGCAATCCCTCCCAAATTGAAAAAAGGACCTCCAGCGCCACACATTTCCCTCTCTGGAATAACATGCACGCCTCCAGCCAGATGAAGTTATTGAAAGGCATGTGGATATTGCGTAAAACAGTAGGATCCCTTTTTTGTGCTGTCTAAACAATATCACTGGCTGGCAGCTGCATAAGAGTTTTGGAGGCTTGGAGGTATATATTGCACAACTATAATTGAATGCCATTGATTCATCACCCATGAATTTCCATAGCGCGTCTCTATTTCTGAGTTTCAGCTACAAGTTGATCGAGTGGCTGTTGCCCCAGACAAGTCTGGTATGCGCTAAAAATTGCAACGTGCAACTACCGGGATCGCCATGACAATAGCATCAAGCGCTCAAACGTTCGAGGCCCATGATGCAGAGTGTTTGCAATCTTCCTGTAAAGGCCCTTAACTGCATGATTCTCACTGCATTCGTGTGTTTTGGTACCATGTCAGCGCATATATCCCTTCTCCCATTGTGCTGGAACTTATGAATGGTGTAGATTGTTGAACTAGATATGAGACAATAGCAACATAGCTCTTGACCAGTTAACATTCTCTCCTTTGTCTGCAAGGTTTGAGAGGAGCCAAGTGGAACCATTTCAAAACTTGCCGACAAGTTATCCATGCAATATGTCACAGAGTAGCGACTCCAATACAAAACTTGGACAAGTCATGATTGATCACAGGGCTGTCAGGGCTGCAATCACCGTTTTGACGCCTTCCTCTGATCAAATTTAAGCTGACAACTGCCAGGAACCAAACACGTACGTTCTATTTTCTGTGTTACATGTCTCGCACTTATCACTGTCACTGTAGTAGTGTCAGACCCTACTACCTCAGCCAAGCTCCATAAGCACATGGGTTGAAGAGAAAACTCATGGCATCAAGGATCACATAGCATTTTCGGCAATGGTGTTCTGGAGCTGGTGCCGCCAAATATCACCAAAGTTTGAGCAATGGTTAGTAGTATTCACATTCGCAATTCAGAATATATGTGCTAAACTATGCTGGTATTCAGGCTGTAGCAACCATGTGAGGTCCACTGTACAAGGGTGGATATCTCGCGGTGCTTATTTGCGGTGGAAAAATTTTATGATGGGTGTTGTGGGGTACCTTATTAAAGACTGAGTGTGTTGGGTTTTCTGTGTGTTTTGTGTCTCGTCTCTTATACCATTCAGTTTCTCTGCAGTTACCACCTCCACAATGGACGACAATGTTGCAAATAAAAATCAAGGTACATTTGTTGGCCTATAGAAGGGTGGAACGAGACATTACTAAGGGGCCTGTTCTGTTGGTGCATTAGACCCTACCTTGCAAGGCTTGGAGAAGGATATAGAGACTTTGAGGGGAGATATTGTTGCTAAGAAGGCTGAGGTTAGTGAAATCAAGAAGAATCTTGACCAAAAGAAGCGAGGAGGTGGAAAATGTACAGCATCTAGTCATTGTCCTGTGACATTTCTGATGATGGGTTTGATTTGGTATAGGACCATTTGATAAAGTCCAGGCCAAGCAGACAGCGTTGGAGAAAGCCATGTGGATATTGAAGGATCGGTTCAACACCCTCAAAGGCAAGCCAACTTGCTCAAGTAAGGACAAAGTAACTGACTACATTACTAGCGGCCGGACCAGCAGATTCTTCTGTAACCAATGCAGATCCGGACTTGCATGCGACTGGTATGCAGCAAAATGAGAAGGAGATTGACAATGCCACGGATCAGCCTACACATGGAGAATCAGAAAGAGGTGACCACGAAGAAGGAGAGGACCATGCACCGAGTGACAGTGCAAGAGAAAGCGCTCACAAAATCCAGGCTGCAGAGAGACAAGCAGGGTCCGAGCGTCAGGAGTGTGCGGACGAAGGACCAGAGACAACAAACCAGGATCATGTTGACCAATGGAGCCATTTTCCGGATAGGGAATCAGTCCAGCCAGCGACAGAATCCCCACCAGTCCAGCCAGTGCAAAAAGAGACTATACATCAGCCCCCTGACTCAGTTGGACTAATGGCTACAACTTCCGAGCAAAGTCCTGGTCAATTGGAAGCAAATGAGCATGCTATGCTTGAAGAGCAATTAGAAAAGACGAAGGCAGAGCTCCTCAAGTTGAAGGAGGAGGTGGGAAAAAATAAGAAAAGAGCAAAAGAAGTTGATTCAGATGACAAAATGGGAGGGAAGTGCAAGAAAGCCAAGAAAGCAAAAGCAAATAAGGAGGCCAGTAGTTGTAGAAAAGACGAGCCAATAAAAGGTAAGCGCACATACCTCCTTGTTGAGTGGTTTTTGTTAAATATCCGCTCACAGAGAAAGAAAGAAGAGGCCACAACCAGATCCAGCAATTTTTACAAGGAAAGCGCCGCAGCATTCATCCCACAATCCAGTCGTTAATACGAACTGACCCCAGCTTTCTTCCTGAGGCTGCATTTATAAATCGGGAACTTGCTCTACACTGCCTAACGACAAACCATGCCAATATCATGTGCCTCTATCATAAAGATGGCAACAAGACAGGTGCCACAGTGGAAGATGAGTGACAGGGACACCTCACCCACAAGCTCTCAATGAAAAAAAAAGCGACAGCATAGAATGCCTGCCAGGGTACTTACACTGTGGGTGCCCTGAGGATCATGTCTTATTCAATTTTTACCTCTGGAAATATATGCGAGCCAGTGATGCTGATGGCAACAACACAGAGACAATGTTATCTCAGCTCATTCCCCCTTGCTTGCGCTATTTCCTGTACAAAACCATGCAAGACTTTGGTTTGAGCATTGATCGTTTATACACCCACTTGCCAGGAAGCAATTCCAAAAAACATATTACTTGTCATCTTATTATTTCTGCGGTGGAGATACTGCACAAAATTAATGAAAAGGATGGTGAAGACAAGGAAGTGTTTGGATGGGATGAAACTAATCACAGCAGAGGTGTATCGAGTTCCGGCGAGAACAGTCCAAAAGAGGGCCTCACTGATAATTCTGACACTAACTCCAGCATAGGATCTCAATCCGACTCAGACTTTTAATATCAATAAAATAATGATAATATATGCCATATTGACCTGAACATTGGCCTGAATATGAATAGCGCATAAATGGTCACATGATCTGCAAGGCTAAAAAGTAAATAGTACAGTCAAAAGATGTGCTTGAAGATGGTTCAAACCAACGACTTCACCAGTGCAAATATGGTCATGTGATTGTATGTTGGATATTGTTGCACAACCAACAGTTATGGTGTACTGTACCACAGTGACACATATAGTAGGAATAAACCATACAGTGACTGAATAGTTTCCCCACACTATATGGCTCAAAGCTAAAATGTGTTGCACTACCATCCAGTCACATATGGTTGGAGTGCACTGTACTATGATTACACATATGGTGGCAATGAACCATACAGTGACTGGACGGCTTCCTCACACTATATGGCTTAATGCTGGATAGTGTTGCACTACCATCCAGTTACATATGGTTGGAGTGCACTGTACTATGATTACACATATGGTAGGGATGAACCATACATTTTCTGAATAGTTCCCTGGCACTATATGGCCTAAGGCTAGATAGGGTTGTACTACCATCCAGTACCTATTGCATTTTTACAACAACAACAACAACAACAATATACATGTGGTGGTCATTGATCATCCATCTATTGTCATATGGTTGGTAGACAATCATATGGTAAGTCTGTTGTGACTTTTGTTTATGGTTTTCCATGACTATCTAATGTTACTGATATAAACATTGGATGCTACATAAGCACCATATACCGTAGGAGGCATTTGTGGCTTGCTTTATATTTGTGGACAGTGGTAAATATACATGTGGGATCATGTGAGTGTTGCTAGTGTAATAATCCACAGTGGACTCAGAGAGTACAGAAAAGCAAATTGGACCAGCCAGGGATTGAACCCAGAACCTCCTGCCTATATATGGCGGTGCTCTAACCAACTGAGCTACCAGCCCATATCAACACTCAATTGCACAATGTTGTCTAACAAGGCCCAGGCTTTGACCTTGACAATTCCAACAGCTAGATATGGTATTGAAACGGCATGTTGATAAATATCAGCTGGCTGTATACTCCTTATGACCATATGTTGTACACAGTGTGCAGTGAGAAACCGTGAGAGTTTAGACGGCCGGTCATGTGTCGCCTGCCCCCATCCTACCTTAGACATCTCAGTTATTTACCAGAAAGACTAAGGTATAGTAACATCATTATTACAGTTAAACACATACTTACACATTCCTTTAGAGTCTTTTCATTTACAGGTACATTTGAATAATATATCAGTCATTTACCAGAAAGACTGAGAGTCTTTTCATTTACAGTTCTATTCATCACATCAAGTTCTGGGTCTAGGACCTTACACATTTCATACCAGGGCAGCAAGCCATGTTGGACATCGCTCTTTCCAATAAATTCAAAGCCAACACTCTTGTAAAAGGAACGGAGGTCTTCGTGTGAGAGAAGTAGCACCTGCTTATAAGATACAGATCCCTCTGCACAAGCAGACTCCAGACGCGAGATGTATTCACGCATTAGATTCGAAGCAATACATTTCCTGCGATATGGAGGCAATATCGCAACGGCGTGCACGCATACGGATGATGAGTTGGGTACATGAGTGAACATTGAACTGTGTGTTAATGTCAAAGAGGGGGAAAGGGTGGAGCACACATAGCCTATTAGGGTGAGGGAACTGGTAGCCGGCTCGCCGAGGTAGGCACCCAAGAAAAGATCAGGAGCTTGGGCTTGACGGCTCCTTGAAATGTTAAAGTTCAATCAAAGCGATCAGCTAACTGATTAAAATGCAGTTGAAGGAAAGATACCTAAACTTTTCAAGACTCGCAGCTTCATCAAAGGGAAAGCCTGATCATGTTGTTTAGTGCGACTTGAACCGTAAATTGCACTGGAGAGATAGACACTTACTTGACATTTCTATCATATGTGCATCCAGCACATCATCAGCAGAGACATAATTGTAGATAACAGACATTTGGGATAAGGATGAAATATAGTGCCAGTGGTTAATGTGTAACCAAAAAGAATGCGAATGTGAAATTTGATCGTTCTAGTAGCTAAATGACCCTCCGGGTTGACAACCTCTTGCTGGCAACGCTACAACAGCCTCAGCGGCCAGGCTCAATGGTGTGCGGACGGGCGTCTCCACAAGACGAAAAAAATAAACACATTGCATTAAGAGGGAATCGAACCCCCGGCGGGTCGATGGCAACGACCCAGGTTACCACTACCCCATTAATGCGTTATAATTAAGCCAGCACATGATCATGATGAGGACGAAGATAAAGCTTTTGACAGAAAAAAGTGAAGTACAGCAATGAAATCATGAGCAACACGCTCTGCCAATTGGAACTAAGGACCCCCGGCAAGTGCTAAAATTTTCGCGACTGCTTGCTCTGCGGCGGACATGAGCGTTCCATGTGGGTTTCCGGTTGGCAGCGAAGGAATGATGGAGGCATCAATGATGAACTAGATAGCATCGATTAAGTAAATTTCATTTATGACATCGAATTTTCTTTTTCACCAAGTTGTCCGTTTTGAAGACTTTCGTGTTGGAGTCAACCACTGAGCCTATGGAGTCCGACCCTACCCAATGGTTTGAATTCAACAAAGCCTGTGAAATTCATTCGATAACGACTCGTTCTGCTACTATCAAGATTACTTACAGGATCATAGTTGTTAACTAGGACATATGTTAGCCAATATATCGTGAGTGACTAAGGGGCTTACCATAGTCAGTGATTGTTGTTTGGTTATCTGGTGTGATCAATGTCAGTCCAGGGACTGCATTCAGGAAGTTCGTCAACTTATCAATCTAAAGTGAGGATGGCTTGCGCACCGGTGTTAACAGTTGAAATGAGATCGTTAAGTGCCGTTATTATAGTAGACTTGTCAACAGGATCAGTAAACCACGGATTGACCAGAGGTATTCCGGTCAGAGCTGCATTGATGCCTATGCGTCCACGAGAAGTTACTCCTTGAGATCTAATTGAATTATTAAGAACATTAAAATGCACTCCGGATCTTACATATTAATCTTACAGATAAGTGGTGATCGTGAATGTTTGACTGAAAAGGAATTCAATATTATCAGCAATTTCAAAACAGCAACAGCTTACCTGACGTTGTAAGCATAAGTTGTGTTGATGACGGAGGCACCGGGTCGAACAGTACCTTGCATCTACGCCACTTGGTAAGCAGGGGATATGCAACCAGAAGATCGGATGTACCCATCGTTGCTTGCCATCTGTGTCAGTGTAGGAGCGCCAGAAGTTAAGTCTGTCATTTAAGCAAGTTATCACGACGAAATACTGATTCATAGAGAATATACCTCCTTACTTTGATGTTATACCCGCAAGTACTCCAGATTGATCTCTCAAGTATTGGGCTGCATCAGCGGGACGAGGGTCAGACCAGACATTTGCCCAGTTGTCGTAGGCGTCAATATCAGGGTGCGTGAACACGAACTATAGAATAATGGTGAGGAAAAACTACCATAAATATACAATGTGCTCACGTTGACAGAAGGGTTATCAGACACATTATACCCAACGGGGAGGTCTATGTACTGGCTTGATGGTGGCAGATTAGCAGCTGTGGTCGGATTACCTTCCACCAAAGCGATCATATCCGAGGGACCTATGCCGCTCTGGAATAAAATCCGGGGTGAACCATAAGATCCGGCGGATAAAATCACACGTCCCTTGTGTGTAAGAGGTACGACACCGTTAGGCCCTAAAGACGAGTCATTCGTCTGCACGCCTGTAATTTGTGACCTGTTGCGGACAACACTAGAAACTAAGGTATAATCTCTGTACACAAAATTTGGGCGGGAAAGTGCTGTTTGAAGGTACGTTGCGACAGGTCCACCTCGCTTTCCAGCTATAAACTGCGGGAAAAGTCAGCATTATCAACCCAAACCAGGTACCAGCCCTTACATCAAAAGCACTGTAACCATAAACATGGTCTTTCGAGTTGGGGTAATTGTTTATTGTGACATTGCGATAGCCTTGACCATTGATAAGTTGAGACGTAACTGTATATGATTGTTCGAGGTAGCGCAACCCATCCGTTGAGGGGTGATCCGTGCTGGGGAGACGAGCAGCTATTTTACTTGTGTAGGGCTGATGATTGACCCAGCTGATTGGCCAGCCAACACTGACAGAGAAATCGGAGTCTTGGGGTAGCCAGTATAGACTGGAAAATATGGTTAGTAAGGATGTTCTCTGCTGGAGACTTAGTCATTCAGTACGCACGCCCCATTGATAGAAGTCCCTCCGCCAAGCAGGCATCCTGCGTAAACTGTAATATCTGAAGGTGTATATATTGAGAATGAATTGGGTACAGGAGCCTTGGACATGATTGTTACCTTTGCACCAATACCACGGATTAGGATCACTAAACATCGATTCGTACAACCCAGGGATGTCAAATTTAGTTAGCTGGCTCACATAACATCAGATCAAGCTTCAAGTGTAGCGAGGACACTCACATTAGTTCCTTCAGCCCAAGGGGCATTGTATGTTCCACCAGTTTCTCCGGTACTGGGTCCCCCTCGTTCCAATAGGAGAACCTTTTTCCCAGCTTCAGAGAGGCGATCTGCAGCAATTATACCACCTGGACCAGCACCAACTATGATGTAGTCATACGGGGTGGCCTGTTCAAAAAAGAGTCAGATATGCTGGTGCATTTTCGGAGACGGTTGCTTACAATAACAGTGGAACCTGGCAAAGCTGTTGTACTAGATGTTGCACTATAAGTGCTAGTGGGTAATATACCCGTTGTCCCTGGACTTCCGTTGAGATAACTGCCATAATTTCTGTTATGCGCTACTGCAAAATCCTCTCCAAAGAATCCAACTAAATATGAATATGATATAGTATAGTCAGAATAGTGCTCGTAATGTCAAAAATGACAGTATACTCACAATCGGTGTGCTCCTGGAAACTGCTCTGAGCATCAGAAGGATCAGCAACAACAACATCGGAGTATGCCCAAGCCAATGTGCTCGCCCCTCCCAAATCAAAACTCCCGCCTTCCCAGCCTTGGATGTTTGGTTAGGTAATATCAATTGGAGGCAATATAGACATACTGGTACAGTTCTGACATCGGAACACCCATTTCCAATGAGTTGAATTGACAGTGGTAGATGGAAGACTGGTTATTATAGGACCTGTATAAGCGCTGCATTGGGATGAGTCACAGAAGTACATTTTGGCCTGTTAGGTTAAGGTACGAACGTAGGCAGGGCATATTGTCTGTAAGCAAATATTAGTGCTTAGCTAAAGAAAAGCTGTGAAGTTCCTACGTTGCATAACGAGATGAAAACACGACCGAGTTGGCATTGGGCCATGCAACTAGCAACAAGCTGTTGAGCATAGCACCACCTAACGATAGACCAATCCATTGAGCGTCAAGAGGTGCAACGATTTCACCAATAAACTCCGTAGAGTTGGTTCCAGTAGTGACAAGTGGGGGTAATACAAAACCATAAGTGACATTGTATACCGGGTCCGTGTAGCCTTGAAAAACGAAGCCATTTCCTGAGTCGGTGTAGCTTGAAGAGCTCTGTGCCAGTACTACGTGCATGACATGTACAAGCTGATTAACATAAAATTGCGCTGATTAGAAGAGCAACTCGCCAGGACTTGATATAGCCACAAAGCTCAGCAGTAAAAGCGGGAGTACCATTGTGATAGAGCAATGACACAAGAGTGCATTGGGGGGTCCGAGAAAGACTGAGTATGTAACAGAAGAAGTCCTAGTCAGATGAGCAAGAGGGGTTCTATTGACGCCCAGGAACCAAGCCTACATCCCGACGCAAAACTATATCAACGGGGCTTTACTGCAATATCATGAAAACCCACCATTGTAGAATATATGCAGAGAAAACCAAGGCAGCACACCTATTACAAGCGGAAAGTAATTGGGGAGATGCTTACACCCGCGACTTGTTGGCATCAATTAGTACAATGGATACATCAAGGTAAATAGAAACAAGAAGACCAAGAATGTAATAGTTCAATAGCCAGAAACATCGAAGCACTCTGGGAAAGCACTTGGACAAGGCACTTACCTTTGTCATACTCGGGCAATGACCTCGTGTTCAACAAAACGGCAATGTAATATTCCTCGTACCATCAGGTTACCAGGCCTGCAATCAGAGGCATGAGACCTTCATAACCACCTGAACAGCATTTTCCGAGGGTAGCACTAATACAAGCTAATGTATTCAAGTCCTGAATAGACACAAGCAACATATCCTATTATTTAGGGACCTCCGGCTAGTGCCAAAATCTTTGCAGCAGCTTGCTCTGCAGCAGACATAAGTGTTCCATGAGGATTTCCCGTTGGCAGTGAAGGAATGATAGAGGCGTCAACAACAAACTACACCATACATTAAGTAAAGTTTTGCTTAGGATCGGACTTGTTTTCCTCACCAAATTGTTCGTACTGAAGACTTTTGTATTGGAATCAACCACTGAGCCTATGCTGTTTGATCCCACCCAATGATTTGAATCTAGCGACCCCTATGAAGCAGAGTAAAAAACGAAAATAATACTCTTGCTGCAAAATTACTTACAGGATCGTAGCTGTTAACTGACAGTATATATCAGCCAGATTGTTCACGAGGAGTAGACTAGGATGATATACCGTAGTCAGTAATCGTAGTTTGATTATCTGGTGTAATTAATGTGAGTCCAGGGACTGGATTCAGAGAGTTCATAAATCAATTAACACTAAAAAGTGAGAATGGTTTGCGCACCAGTATTGATATTTGAAACAATATCATTGAGCGCAGTTATTAGGGTGGACTTGTCAACAGGATCGGTAAACCATGGATTGACTAGAGGCAGTCCAGTCAGAGCTGCGTTGATGCCAATCCGTCCACGAGAAGTCACTCCTTGGGATCTAATCAAGATAAAGTTCAGCAACCCAGATCGCGTCCTTGTTCACTTTTCTTACAGGTAGGTAGTAATTGTGAATATTTGACTGAACAGTATTTAAACGCCTTCGACTCCGGATCGTCAGACAATATCGGCTCACCTATCATTGTAAGCATAAGTTGTATTGACAGCGGAGGCGCCAGGTCGAACAGTCCCTTGCATCTATAGTTGTCGGGTGGTTGAGAGACAGAGGGTATAGGTATACAAGCAGAAGCAAAACACACCCATCGTTGCTTGTCGTCAGTGCCAGTGTAGGAGCGCCAAAAGTTAAGTCTGAAAATGAAAGGTTTCAGTCACGACATCAAATCAAGTCTCAGAATATTTAAATAACTTACTTTGGTGAGGCACCTGCAAATACTCCAGATTGATCTTTCAAATATTGTACCGCATCAGCGGGACGAGGATCAGTCCACACATCCGCCCAGTTGTCATAAGCATCGATACTAGGGTGTGTGAAAACAAACTAGAAAAAGCAATGAGAAAAATCACAGTCTAAACACACAGGCACTTACGTTAATAGAAGGGTTATCAGACACATTGTATCCAACAGGGAGGTCTATGTACTGGCTTGATGGTGGCAAATTAGCAGCTGCGGTCGGACTACCTTCTACTAGAGCAATCATATCTGCGGGACCAATGCCACTCTGGAACAAGATGCGAGGTGAACCATAAGACCCTGCTGATAAGATCACACGTCCGTTGGGTGTAAGAGGCACAACACCATTAGGCCCAAGAGACGAATCGTTCGTCTGCACACCCGTGATTTGAGATCCATTGCGGACGACATTCGACACCAAGGTGTGATCTTTGTATACAAAATTTGAACGAGCTAGTGCTGTCTGGAGATACGTTGCAACAGGGCCACCTCGTTTGCCATTTATGAACTACTCAGAAATAGTCAATACCATTTACCTTAAAAGTAAGAACAGCTCCTTACATCAAAAGCGCTGTTACCATACGAGTGATCTTTCGAGTTAGGGTCATCGTTTATAGTGATATTGCGATACCCTTGACCATTGAGAAGTTGAGCCGTAACTGTAGCTGATTGCTCCAAATAACGCAACCCATCCGTTGATGGATGATCTGTACTGGGAAGACGAGCAGCCATTTTATTTGTGTACGGCTGGTGATTTCCCCAGCTGCTTGGCCAACCAACGCTAGTCGAGAAATCAGAGTCTTGCGGCAACCAGTACAGGCTAAAGATATGATCAACATTGCCCTTATACAGAAACAGTGTCACCGGATACGTACGCCCCATTGATCGAAGTACCGCCTCCGAGCAAGCATCCAGCGAAAACAGTGATGTCTAAACATAAATATCATCAGAACGCGTCGAGACCGCCAAATTGCGGTATAATTACCTTTACACCAATACCACGGATTAGAATCAGTGAACATGGACTCAAATAATCCGGGGATATCGAATTTAGTCAGCTGGACGGTATAACATCAACATTTGGAGCATTAGAACCGTACGGATTATGCTTACATTAGTGCCTTCGGCCCAGACAGCGTCATATGTTCCACCAGTTTCCCCAGTACTCGGTCCTCCGCGTTCTAGTAGAAGAACCTTTTTACCGGCTTCAGAAAGACGATCTGCTGCTATTATACCCCCTGGACCGGCACCAACTACGATGTAGTCGTAAGGAGTTGCCTGATATTCAAAGTATCAGATACACTGATGCATTCTGAGAAATGATTACTTACAGTAGTAGTGGGACTAGTTAAAGTTGTTGTACTAGATACTACGGTAGAAGTGCTAGTGGGAACAGAGCTCGTCGTCCCTGGGTCTCCGTTGAGATAATTGTTATAATTCGAGCTGTGTGCCGCAGCAAAGTTTTCTCCGAAAAATCCAACTGAAGGTGATATGATCAAAACACTGATGATGTCGAAATGATAGTATGCTCACAATCAGTGTGCTCCTGGAAGCTACTTTGAGGATCAGAAGGATCATTCACAGCAACATTGGAGTATGCCCAAGCCAGTGCGCTTGACCCTCCCAAGTTAATGCTTCCACCTTGCCAACCTGAATATGCCCGGGTGAGTAAACTAATATCAAAGCAAAGCAAAGCAAAGTCGACATACTGGTACAATTCTGGCATCGGAACACCCATTTCCAATGAGTTGAGTTGACAGTGGTAGATGGAAGGCTGGTGATGATAGGACCTGTATAAGCGCTGCAATGCAATGAGTCATACAGGTCTATTTCTGCCTATCAGGCTAAGATACGAACGTAGGCAGGACATATTGTCTGCAAGCGAATATCAATAATGCAAAGTTGAAGAAATTTGTGAAGTTCCTACGTTGTATAACGAGACGAAAACACAACTGAGTTGATGTTGGGCCATGCGACTAGCAACAAGCTGTCGAGCATAGCACCGCCTAGTGATAGTCCGATCCATTGAGCTCCGATAGGTGCAACAATTTCACCAATAAATTCGGTAGAATTCGTTCCAGTGGTGACAAGTGGGGGGAATACAAGGCCATAAGTGACATCATATACCGGGTCGGTGTAGCCTTGAAAAACGAAACCATTTCCTGAATCAGTGTAGCCAGAAGAACTCTGGGCGAGCACTACAAGTATCTAACTCGGTCAACGTGTAATTGTTCTGACAACACGAGTGACTTACCAGACCCAGATATACTGAGAACACTCAGCAATAAGAACGAGAGCACCATGGTGATATCGGTATGAGACGATACCGAAGGTCAGAGAGAGGCCTCGTATTTATTGGAAGTTTTTCCACCCCAATATGAGCGAAGAATTTCCGCTGATACTTAGGAACACCTTTGAAATCCTATGCCCTTTTGGAATATTGTGCCAAGGTGATCTGACTGTGATATCACAATTGCGGTTCTGACGTTTGCGGAGAGATCAAGAGCATGCGTTCGTTAAAGACGGAAACAAATCGGTAACGCATTCATGCTTGTGACCTTTTGATGCCCAGCTAGTACGTCAGATAAGTCAACGAGGGCTAGAAATAAAAGACCGAGGATGAGTCGTATATTAAATGCAATATTCAGTGAGGAATTACATTGATCGACTCACTCGGAAAGGATGGTTCAACGAGGCACCTCCCTTCAACCTGGCCATATGATTCCGACCTTGTCCCGACCAATGTCCTTGAACTCAGCAGAACGGATGTGAAAGAATGCAGCCGCCTAGAACGAGATGTGCCATGTATTGGAAAGGAATAAAAGGAGAATAAACAATACAAATCACATGTCATCATCTGTCTTCTCGCCTGTTACTTTGTCGTTGGACGAAGAACCATGTGTGCAATTGTAGTCTCTCTGCGCGAATAGCTAGAACTCTAAACTGTATCGGGTGAATTACGCGCTATGCTCCGCAAAAAATAGGCGTCAGTGATGAGCTTCCCTGTATAGTGCTCCTTCAGACTAAAGCGGTCCGTCAGTGTGGTGCCAGAGACCTGAAGTCTGTGTTGTCGCGATAAAAATCCGCAATGAACGCTATCATTGATGGAGATATCGACTCAGATTCACAGTATCGAGTTTCGTGTTATACAATGCGGTATCGATATTGATACTATCTTGCATTGTCGCAGACTCGCGGTCACCGATACAGAGTATTACAGACCTGCATCATGACTGGATGCGCTGTTTGTTTGGTCGTATTAGATTTAGACGCCAATGGGAAACAACGACAAGCAATCCGGCCTGCAGCTGATTGTGGCAACAAAATTTCCGATGGGGAGTTCGTGGCAGTGGGGAGCAAAGAAAACAGATAATAAGCTTATCACCGTCAAGTCCTGACATGCAAAGCTTTCCGCTCTGCTACCCGGGCGCTCAGAATAACCATCAAACACCATGTATTTTCTTTCAAACCCCGATACACCTGTTTTTCATTGGGGACTATCATTTCTAGGTCTCAATGTTTCAGAATCGTAGCCCCATCAACCAAACGAATTCGTACTTTGGTTAGGGTGTCTTTTATCAAGATACCAGCCACCCCTCTACCACGTCCGGATCAATGTTGCTTCAGATGCAAAAGCGAATCGTCTAATCCGCACGAACATGGCAATGTAAGATATCAGTTATCTTATGGCTCTTGTCACGGGTGATATGAACCTCTCGCGACTTGGCACTGACATGGAACTGTTATCGTGATATTTAGCGCTATTACTATGATAGGTATACGTACCGATCGAGTCTACCTGTATGTTTCCTTCGCGTGGTCTATGCTGCTGGGCTCGTTGTATGACTTGGCATGTCGAACCGTTATGTATACGCTAGCATTTTCTTACCACTCAAAATTAAATAGCAAGATGGCTATTGCACTACAAGTAAGATGCGTTTGTGAGTAAGCTGTATATTGTTGACTGTTGTTCGGGCTGTAAATTGCCGAGCCTGTGAACGCGCGATCCATCCTTGCAGTGACCAGTCCGCTGTTCATTCCAAACTCTCTGTTCCTGTCTTGCTACGGCAGTTGACGTACGACGACGCACCCTACTGTATCGCTCACGCTTCGGTATCGTTCTTTTCGCTGAGCGTGGGCTGGTTACTCGCAACAGAGCGCTTATCGAACATCTCGCCACTGCACTACAGAACGTGTCCCTCTTTTCCATCTTTTCATACCTTTTTTCTTCAGATTTCTTTTGATTAAGTCTAATCTTCCAACTTGATACCCGTTGTTCTCGAAGAACTCGAAGCCTTAGAATCACCAGCACCGTTCATTCGTGCCAATTCGTGTGGATTTTGTAACTACGTCAACCCATCATGTCCACCTCAGCTTCTTCCTCCACTTCAACGCCATCTTCAGCAACAGCCGGGCCTAGTGGTCAAAACCCCCATCCCTTGCTGGAAAACAACGAAGAAAAGAACAGTGTGGTCATCAAAGTTGGCATGGTTGGAGATTCGCAGATAGGCAAGACGAGTCTCATGGTCAAATATGTAGAGGGCAGTTTTGATGAAGACTACATCCAGACGCTAGGTATGTGCTTCGTATTCTTTTTTTTTACCTAGCATAGCTATCGTTTGAACCAACCATTTATGCCTCAAGGCGTCAATTTCATGGAGAAAACCATCTCCGTCCGGCGGACAACCATCACTTTCTCGATATGGGATCTGGGTGGTCAGCGAGAGTTCGTCAATATGCTACCGCTAGTCTGCAATGATGCTGTCGCTATTCTATTCATGTTCGACCTCTCTCGAAAATCGACCCTCAATTCGGTAAAAGAGTGGTATCGACAAGCACGAGGTTTTAACAAGGTAAGCAATTGCAAATTCGTCTCGAGAGTCCTGCATAGCACTATGGCCGCTCGCTTGTTTTCTTAATCACACACGTTACTGGCAAACATTGGTTTGGTTGATGGGAATGGGTGCTTCTACTTGTTGTACTAAGACATGATATCGATCGTCAAATGAAGCTGATAGCTCCATGTGAGTCACTAATACTGACCTCTTCCTTTCACAGACTGCTATACCTTTTCTGATCGGGACAAAATTTGATACGTTTGCAACATTTCCAAGAGACGAGCAAGAGGAAATCACTAAGCAGGTATGTCAACATATTACTTCACCTATGTATACTCTTCTGACTTTGCATATTGAGGCCAAACGATTTGCACGGGCTATGCATGCATCATTGATATTCTGCTCTACATCTGCTTCAATAAACGTTCAAAAGATCTTCAAGATCGTGCTCGCAAAAGCGTTTGACCTCAAGTGTGTAATTCCGGAGATCGAGGGTATCGGAGAGCCTGTGCTCATATACGTGGATGTGTAACACTGAATATTGTTCATCTATACGGAGTTGGGTGGAGAAGTGTCGGCAGAATGAGGTGTGTTGCATGTTGAGGGGAGACGGGGGAGAGGCATCAAGGTGAAGTGGTGTCAATGTGTATATATAATTCTCACTTGCTAATGTCAATATGGAACTATCTATGTTATCCTGCGTTAATTTAGGCTACCCACCTCTGGGAATGGTACTGTCTACTGAGATGCGCTGTTGTAACGCGGGTAGCGATGCTGATGATCTCGACATGTTTTTTCACACTCAATTCGCGGACGGTTACGATAAATCACTGAAAGGACTGACAAGAATGCCGCCTGTCATCTTCTGCCCTATTTATTCACCCTTTTAATTCTTCGTTGGTATTATTTACAATTACCAAATTCCTTTGTAACTTCCTTTGACATCCCTAGCACCGACTTCCACCACGTATATCGCTCCATCCAATCACTATTGTCTTTTGTGTTGTCGTTTTCTTCGTTTTGCTGCATTCTTGTCCTTGCTCCTCTATCGTCCCGCATCTACAAACCTGTTCAAAAATATCTTTTTCTTCTTCTATTAGCCCAACAAGATACTCGGAGCGTAGCTTCAACCCGACATTCCTTTAAACTGGTGGAGGCGGTATTCTTGATCGCTGTCACGGTGTATCCACCTGATTCCATCCTGCCAGCGCTCCAATCTGATTTCGTGCCATGCTTCTTCATCCATGTCTTCATGTCTTCACTACGGAAATCATCTATTTAAATGACATGGTACCAATTCTCCTGATTAGCCTCTTTATGCAATGGGCTGCCCAAGCTTTCAAGTTTGCTCTGATGCGGTTCTGCTGCATTCAGTTTCTGCCGATGACCGGGAATGAGGTCCGAAAATCATGATGCCGGTCCATTTCTTGCTCTTGCACCGTGACTACCATCGAGCGCTGGGATCATTGAGAAGTATCGTGTGGTATAGTGTTGCCACGTATAAGGTCCCTTGCCAAGGACAACTATGTGTGATGGCAAGTTAGGACTGAGTGTGGCAACGTGTGCTCTCTGAGTCTGGGGACGGAGTTCAAGACGATTGACTGTGACCATTCCAGATACAACTATGCGGTCAAAACGGTACCTTTATTTTGGCACGGACTTTCAGCGAAGATAAACTGACTTCAGCTTTCTGACAGCTCTCCGGGCCCCATAACGCTGTGATCGGTCATCTCAGAACATGTACTTCCTAATAGTCACCGTGCCATGACTTCAAGTTGACAAGTCGGAATGTTCCAACTCCTCTGTGGTATTCCTGGAGGCCCGCCCTGCCCTGGATTGCCTAGCCCCTTGTTTTTCGCGTGCCACGCGTACAGATAGCAAGGTTTCGCCTCTGGTGAGACGGTGTCGACCACTCGCCGCGGAGCTCAAAAGACCAACCTCTCATGCTCCAGTCCTATAGTTCCAAGAAGCTTCATAATAGCTTCCATGCGTCGTCAATCTTTTCAGGACATGGGCCCGCATGATTAACCCCTTCTCGTTGATACGTTGATAGACGCGTTCTTCCCTTAGAGGATGATACCGTCTGTCCAGGGGTTTACGACTGTTAAACTTTGAACAGCCGTGCGGTTTCTCTAAGATCCACAAGGTGTTTCGCACCATCACTAGTCTCAGAGTCACCACAAAATGGAATATACAGTGATCCCCCTTGCTTAGACATCACTCTCTCTTAAGGTACAAATAGAGGATCATTCTGGCACTGTATTAGTCGGAGCCCCCTGCGATTCCAGAAGCAACGAGGCAATCATGGTTTCCACATCCTTTACCCCGCACTCTCCGTTCAGATCCATCCTCTTGCTTCTCGTAGCCATATTCACCATTTCTTCAGCTGTGGATGCTACTCAAGTTATGCGACGGCCTGAGGGTTATAAAAATACCCCCAGTCAAGTAGAGACAGTCCAGGTGTCTCCCCAGATCGTGCACAAAAGAGCTAATAGTCACGTACAAGCTGCTTACTTCACAAACTGGTAAGGCATTCATTGTGCATTTCACTGAGAAGTCTCTGAGATATGGTTTCAAAGGGGTATCTATGGCGCCAATTTCCGTAAGAACAACATTTACCCAGTATCAGCTTCCTATCTAACTTTGAATATCAACAGAGCCTACCAATATTACTCCATCAGATCTTACGCACATACTCTACGCCTTCGCCGATGTTTCTTCTTCTACTGGAACCATCTCCTTGACTGACAGTTACGCTGATGAACAGGTAAGTCGTGCTTGCGTTTAACCAGTATGTTTCTTTTAAATCTGTTCCGCAGAAACATTACCCTGGAGATTCATGGAGCGAAGCTGGAAACAACCTGTATGGTTGTTTGAAACAGGTACTTCGTAATCTGTCATTTCGAAACCTGTCATGTGCTTATATGTGTAATATCTTAGCTTTACCTCCTTAAGCTCGCTAATAGGTATAAATGGCCCGAAGACATTCATTCCCAGAATCACGCTAATACTCAATGATCCAGGAATTTGAAGGTTCTTCTGTCTATTGGTGGCTGGACTTATTCGCAAGCTGGTCACTTCTCTTTCGTTACTGACGCTACCAGTCGAGCTACTTTCGTGTCGAGCGCAGTCCAACTCATCAAGGACTATGGATTTGACGGCATGTGAGTCTCAAAATCTTTACTCACGCGCACACATACTCATGTTATATTATTACTGGCGATCAGCGATCTTGATTTCGAATATCCGTCTAATTCTGCTGAGGGTCAAGGTTTTGCGGATCTCTTGACAGCCTTACGAACAGCATTCAGCCAGCTGGAGACTTCGAATGGTGATACGGTTCCATACGAGCTTACTGTACGTCGGTCGTCTTTGAAACAATCCCCTTCCCGTAAAGCTCACAGCATGTCCCCATACTCAGGCCGCAGTTTCTGCTGGTGCACCAAATTATGCATATTACGTCGTTCCTCAGATGGATCAGGCATTGTCCTATTGGAACTTGATGGTAATGAATCCTGCCACAGCACTCTGGAAATTCATCTAAGTAATCTCTTCTAGTCTTACGATTATGCTGGTTCCTGGCTTACCTGGGTATGTTATCCTACAAACATGAGAGGATACATTATTAATTATCCATCCCCCCAGGCGGATAACCAAGCTAATTTGTACGGCGGATCTCGTACTAATGTCAGCACTGATGCCGCTATCAAACATTACCTTGCAAGCGGTGCAACTGCAAGCAAAATCAACATGGGTAATGTTAATATAGAAAGAAAGTAAACTCATCTGCTCACTGTTTTTCAGGTATTCCGCTTTATGGACGTGCTTTCGAGGATACGAACGGCATTGGAGACCCATATAGTGGAGTATGGCTTCCTTATAAGCGTTCTCACTTCACCTGCTAAACATCTTTTAGATTGGTCCTGGTACCATTCAAGCTGGTATCTACTCTTATAAAGATCTCCCACTTGCGGGAGCACAAGTCTTCGAGAACACTACAGATGTAACAAGCTATTCTTACGATTCTACCAAGAAAGAGCTCGTGTCTTACGATGTGCCGGACATCGTGAAAATAAAGGCCGACTATGTTGTGTCTAACAATCTGGCAGGTACCATGTTCTGGGATGTGAGTTATTTTGGACTGTCATGCTACGGATATCTGCTGATTCATTCAATTGTATCATCTTTTCTATGTAGCTCTCGACTGATAGCACTGGTTCGACTTCTCTCGTTGCCACGGCTGCGGGTGTGTATAGCTCTTTGGACCAAACACAGGCAAGTTCATCTGTCGTGTACCTATATTTCGAGATACTGAGTGTGATCTTCTTCAGAACCACATAAAGTTCGTACTCAAGCACTTTCTTCATATCATTGATGCTAATCACATCCCACAGTTATCCCAGCAGTAAATGGGACAATATTCGTAACAACATGGATGGATCGAGTTCCTCTACATCGACAACCGCAACTCAGACATCTACAGCTTCTTCAACACCCACCTCCCCATCGGGATCAGGTAGTTGCGCTGGGGTTGGTGCCTGGGGTTCCGGAGTAAGTACTTTCTCTCCATTCCCTTGTACATCACGACTCACAATCCTAATCGTGCAGACTGTGTATACCGTGGGACAAACTGCTACGTACAGTAAATCCCCATCCATTTCCAGCTATATCCAATTCTGAACTAACTTTTGACCATCTCAGATGGTCACCTCTGGACTGCTAAATGGTGGACCCAGGGAGACACTCCTGGAGGATCAGGTATGCTGCTTTATGCTGTTCGAAAGCAATGCGACGACTGATAGCGTATCTTAGCTGGTGCATGGACCGATGGTGGGGTATGCACTTCGTCCAAGCGTTCGATGCGATTTAGATTTTGAAGGATATCGTAGAAATGTTCAACCTTAATGACGTGTTTTGTATACCATTTTCTCGCGCTGCCTCTATTGACGATAAATGAAAGTGTACGTTATTCGATGGAGGTCACGTCCGCAGGAAAACAATTGCTTGATTTTTTTTTCAAGGTATAGTGCGTTCCCTGAAGTTCAGCCAGACTATGTTCTACTATCCACTAACAACAAAAAGCTACAAACCCCACGGAGTCTTTGATTCGCCGCAAAAACACAAGTATACAGATGAATATATAATTCGAAACCGAACAAACACGGATACAGTTTCTGGTCAGGACGAAAATTTGTATGTAAAAGAAAGTCGACAAATTGTCCACGCTCATTTAAAAACACAGACGAGACTGTACACAGGTAAGCTACAACGTCTATAGCTAACTGGTGCAAACAAGACCAACAGCATGAAACCCGGTGAAAAATAAGGGTAAACAGCATATGCGCAAAAACGTGGAAGAGGATACATCGAAAGAACTAAGAGGAGGTTTTCGGTATTTCACCAGACGCACAGCGCAGGGGAGAGGGACGAGATGAGGGACGATGAAGGTTCTAAAGAGTCAGCTTCAACCCATGTTGCTATAGCTAACACTCTCGCTGAGATGTTCGTTGGCAGGGTTGTAGGTGAATCCTTTGAATTGGTCCTGAACGGTTTCGGAGAGATGGGAGTCTTCAACCACTGAATCTTGGGCTTCTTCATTGGTAAAATCGGGATCAAAGTTGGCCACATCAAGCACAGATTCCTGATGGAAAACATCAACACCACAGTCACACAGTAAAGGCGAAGTCAAAGGAACATACCACACTGGGCTTAAACGGAGGCTGGATCTTCTTGGCTAGAAGCCTATAGATGACAGGTTAGGAATTCTAATGCGAAGAGATATTGATGTTTTCCCATACCTATTCCAATCAACGTATTTGGCAAAGAATGGGTGACGTTTGATCTCCTCGCCACCATTAGCACCAAGCCGCCTGGCAGGATCACGCTGCAGCAATCCTGTCATCACGCTACGAGCTTCGGCTGGCATATCCGACGGGAAGTTGAGAGGATCTGTCAGAATCCTCTGGTACATTGTGTTGACGTTCTCGTCATAAAACGGTGGTAGACCAGTCTATGAAGATCAGTATCAGTGCATCGCGTAAAATACCACAAAACACATACCATCATCTCATACAGGAGCACACCAAGAGTCCACCAATCAACGGTCTTTGTATATCCTTGGCTCTCAAGGAGTTCTGGAGCGATATACTCTGGAGTACCACAGAATGCTAAGTGCAGGAACAGATCAGAAAAAAAATAAGAGTACTACCGCAGCGAAAAATACATACTATTGGTTTTTTCCGTCTCCGACATGTTTAGTTTGCAAAGACCTAGGAAATAATATTTCATGTTACATCGAAGGCTTTATAGACAATATAACGGCACTGACCGAAATCACAAAGAGCTATGTGTCCAGTGTAATCCAGCAAAATGTTTTCGGGTTTAAGGTCACTGATAGACCACATCAGTATATGAGATCGTACTTTAGCGATGGCTACGCACCGATAGACAACATTGAAACCGTGTAAATGTTCCAAAGCACAAAGCAACTCAGCTGCATAGAATCGACTCCGATCCTGATCAAATTTTCCTTCTCGCTGCAGATGATAGAACAGCTCTCCACCGTTTACTAATAACACACAATTATAAGATATTTCGATACAAGTTGATAGATAACGCGTATACAAACCGAAAGACATCACAAGATAGAGTTTGTCAGGGTTTTGAAACGAAAACTTGAGCGGCACGATGAATGGATTGTTCACCAGCGCCAGGACAGTACGCTCCGCCAATATATGCGTGATTTCACCGGGCCGTGATGCGATATGCGCTTTGCGAATTGTTTTGAGAGCATAGATCCGCTGTGTATCCTTCTTGCGAACTTGCATCACTTTGCCAAAACTTCCTTTACCGATCACCTTGAGTAAATCGAATGCCTCTATTGTGAGCGACTCGTTTCGAATGGGTTTGAAGTCGATTTTTAAGTGGAAAGAGCCCGCGCCGGCAGTGGCGCCATACCACTGATCTGATGCATGCTAAGGAGGAATGAGTGAAGAACGCAAGAGTGTAAAGGCAGATAGATTACATGGCCATCCAGAACAGGTGTGAGATCTACTCGAGCAATCAAGAGATCATTACCCATGTCATCCTGACCCTGGACTGCAGCTGCGGTCCGTAGATAGGCAGAAACGGATATGTTCGATGTACGAGACACATCGCTGGTTAATAAACAAGACGATTTAGAAGAGGTTCAAGGGAGTGTAGCGTGATTATATCGCTTACAAGTCTGCCCTGTAGTTCCAGACCGGACTTGACAGATCGCCACCCATGGCGTCAATTAAGATTTCGTTTTTATCGAATTCAAGGACGACATAAGGTAGCCACCAGTTACGCCTTCTTTGCATGCTCTCCCGATTACTTGTCGACCGACGTGAAGGAGCGGCTTCTAGGGCTTTTTGAATCACATCTGGGACCTGCACGCCAGGTGCAAGAGCAAGACCACGACCTATAGTCTCGTCAATCTCACGAGAATTATTATGCAAAGGTGGTGACTTACCGGAGAAGATGCGGATTGTAAGCATACCAGAGCGGAAGTCGTTCTGCTGATCGACTCCATTGGGTGGTCTGGGAGTTGTAGGGCGGGATGGTATTGGAGTGACAGATCGAGAGACGACGCCATTTTCTTTGGTGTCCTTTGCCTCTGAGAATACGATATAAGCATCAAACAGAAGAGAAACGAGATCGTAAGGAGATTAGAAAGACAAAGACATACTTTTGGACGATCCCAGTTTCCAAGACATGATGGGACGAGTGAGAAATGCGAAATGAAAGGGTCAAAGCTGGGGCAAAATAGCCAGATCTTTGAGGAACCTTTGGAAATACCTTTGCGAGATGATGGCAAAGGAAAGGAAGATGACTTTGTAAGGCTTTTGTGACCTTTGATGAAGCTTAAGCCGGCCAGCGACTGAGTGGTCGGATATTGGCGATAACAAAGAAAGCACATGACCCAAGCACTGCTTATAACTTTCCTCTCACCAGAGCTTTTCCCAACACGTTGCTTTCTTTCCAACATTTTCTCCGTTACAGCATTGCTGTGATATCTTTGATACAACCGTACTCTTCTGTTGCATTATATCCGCTTTCAGCTTCTTTCCTGCCCGCTCGCAGCATTACCGCTTGGGCTATTCACCCTTTTGGCACAAGAATTCCTCAACCCACACTCTCGCGTTTATTTCCAGATTTTCTCACTTCATAACTAGGCAACTACCGACTTTGCCAGAGATTCAGCTCGTTCAACCATCTTCGGATTTTCCTGATGGCATGATCACCAGCTCCACTGCTGTCGCAAATATCCCAGACGAGGCTATGTATTGCAAAGCGCCGATGTTGTCGCATGAACAGCTTTGAGGTATATCTTTAAGTACCACCAATGTGGCAAACTCGAAACTTCGTTGCGCGTGAGTTGTGTACTTTCTAGAGCACCTCGGCGCCAGTGGGATAAAGCGGGTCTTACCATGCGGTCGGGGATTGATGTTGTCCGTCCTTTTATCAGATATCATGCAGGGTTGGTGGTCGTGTCTAGCTATTCGCAATATGCACATTGCGGATGTCGCAAACATGTCCAGTCGCTACGCAAATACAATCGCGGCCAAAACGAAGAGCAAATTGTGAGGCTTCACTTTAATTTTTGCAGTTTTTGTTGCAACCGTCAATGATTTGGTGGAATCCTGCAAGTTCGCGAGTGTACTGCTATATCTTCCAATCAGTATAGCTCCGTCTTCTCAGTCACTCGACGTGTCCAAATACCGGTTTCCGAGGGATAATCCTCCAGAATTCAAGTGCGTCGTATTCGTTCCTTATATATCGGATCACTGAAAATATATACACATATATAATCGATACTCGTGTTCCCCGCGTATGTGCAAAATGCCAATAGTTTTGTGAAATTATACCCTTGATATCGACTTCGGTGTCGCGCTCAGAACGCCACATACTACGACGCCACTGGCAGTTATCGAGCTGAGCATTTTACGCTAAAAGTTTTTGTACTAATAGCTATTTAATTGATTGATTCACATTTTGCGACAGAACTAGCGTTTGAATCTATTGCCGTGTATGTCGCGAGTTAAGTGATAGCGCAAATGAGCGTCTCTTGGTTTAAGAAGCTTGTTTAGTGCATCCCAGAGTCTAGTTAACGTCCTTTCTTGGAACTGTAGCTTGAACTTGCGTGCCGCAATATGCACCTTATCGCCTTCCGTTCTCAGAACAAACCAGTAACCGCAAGATATCCCTTTATGAGATCAAGATAACGTCAAACCAAGCACTAGTAGAGTTTGATATTTGGATGATGAAAAAATGTACTAGCCATAGATAATCAGTATAGGAGAATCAGTGTTACTTGATGCAGAAATTAACTGATTTCATATCTCCAGTCTTGTATTACCAGATCACGACTTCTCCAGCCCAGGCGCTTAAGACGACCTGGGCCCTTCGCCCACGTCTCCTTTACCCTTTCCTAGTGGTCTCTGTAAGCTTTGGTGCTCCTGGCCCCTGGCCCCTGATGTCCTTCTTTAGTCTCAGCTGGATTGCAGATATTGGGAGATCACCAGAACCCTTTTGCGGTTCACCCGCACTCACAGAATGCTCCTGTGGAACATGTATAATATCCTTATCAAACCTCGCTGGGGAACCTCTGGACCCCAAGTGGCCAGGTATTGGTGCAGACTGCTTGGCACTCTTCTTCATTTCCTCTTGGCCCTCACCTTGTTTGCCGCGCTTTGATCTGCGGTTTTTGGATTTCTTCGACGGTAAAGAAGTAGAGCCAGAAGTCATCTCTAGCGGGCTTGGGACTTCTGCTGGTTGACCCTTGCGGGCGTCCGAGAGGGTGGGAGTTTCATTCGACATGACCTTTTTCACAGCAGTAAGATCAACGTTGTCGGCCGAGCCTCTTTGCTTCCCCTCTTCGGTCCTGACCTGACGCTCGGTCCACGCCCTCTTTCTTGTCTCCTTGTTAAAATTGGAACGACTCGCGGCGATGGAATGTGATGATGAACCGGCTGTAGGTTGCAGCCGAGGTGGCGGTTGCGAAAATGCGACACCAATATCGCCCGCGTGATCATCTAAGGGAGCCCGTTCTCTGTCTTTACCCTTATCCCTAGATGACTTGCTATCAGGAAGAAGTGGGCGTATCAGCTCATTAAATAATCTGGATCGTTCAGTGGTAACGTTTTCCCGAGAACCCTGCGCGTCCAATTCCGATTGCGGTGGTGGTCGGGGTTTATGATCTGGTCTTTCAGCTCTAGGATAGAGCGGTTGACGAACAAAATTCCTTTTCTTGGCGAAGCTATGCGGTTGAAAGACTGGGTCGTCTTCCAAGTCAATGACCTCACTTATCGAGGCACCACATGACATAAGAATCGCGACACGCTGACAATTCGAACGAAAGAGCTCCAGGTTTTTCTTGGTAATACTTCTTGTGACATTCTATGTATAAAACAGCACAGATAATTAACGATTTAAAAAAAACTTTTTGTGTAATAACGGGCTTACCTTGGTCCTCACGAATGGATCGATGATGCAGATAGATTCCTTGGCAAATGTGCTCTTGGTATTCTCCTCCACTTCAAGATTCGTGCTGTCTTGGTCCTCTTGATCTTCCTCTTCCTCTCTTTCTTCGAAAACGACGACCGCTTCGGCTTCTTCCTTTCCACTCGATATCTCTGCGAGTTCTGTGTCACTGTGTTCGCTTAGATCATCGGCTTCTACACAGGGTAAGTCAGGATTCAGAACAAGGACCGTCTTTGTCGAGCGTTGGGATCCCTCGGAAGTTAGCATTTCGGGTTGCTTGGTAGGGCGTGGTACTACTCCTCCTGATTTGATGTCCATCATCGAACCCTCGTAGTCGAATCCTTCGCTCCAGAACCTGTACAATATCACACACAAAATTCGTCACCACCTTCCTTACCGGGCTTCAAACACAAAAGTCAGATAAGCGATACTCACGTGAACCACCCATGCAACGCTTCCTTTAGTTCAATCTCGACATCTGGACTCCAGTCATTCTTTCTGTGATACCGCGTATCGCAACGTATCTTGCAGGCATGAAGAGATACGGATTCGCGAAGCCAAAACACTCCTTCTTCGCCGCCTTCAGATGAACTTTCAATTTCATGCTGCAGGTTTGGCGCCCAGCCTCTCATCTAAATAGAATGAGAAAAACCGTAGAAGCAAATGTACTAGAGAAACAGTCACCTGCAGATATCCAATAACCATCAAGGCAAACGCATATGTGCTAAACGTCGGAGGTCCTTGCCCTGTGCTCGGGTGATTGAGCCCAAGCGGCTTTGCCCATCTCTTAACATATCCAAGCATCGGGCGCAGAACAGGGACTAGATCGCAGTAGCGCTTGATCATGCTAGTGTTTATGAGCCCAAGCTGATCATTTACATTGATGTCGCACTCGAGTCTGGTTGTGGGATCGACGAGCTTGACTGGCCGGTGAAATTCAAGGTAAGCTGATTGGAGCAGTACAGAGAGAGTCTAATGGTGTCACACCTATAGGTACTTTCGCTTTAGGTATAGTCACAATCCTTATGAATCCAAACTGGCGCATCGTCCTTCCAAGTTTTCTGTCGCCATAGGGGGCATATTGTCAATGATGCGCTCGGGGTGGTTGACTAAGACTACAAAGGTACCTACTGGATGTTATACACCGCTTTTGATGCATGACAAATTGAGACAGGATGGATGAATTATGTTGTTCAGCACTCACAAGGAAGCCGCCGCAGATCGACATCTGGAGTGAACCCGGTTGGCCTATCTGGATCCTTCACACACGCACCCAGTCAGCGTTCGATGTGCCATATCAAAGTTTGATGTTGGGGAAATGCCATTCGAATGGGGTTGAGGGGCAAGTAAATCAACTTACAATAACAACGAGGTCCAAATCACTTGTGGCGGTCGATACCCCATACTGTGTGCTTCCAAACGCCTGTACATCATACTTCACCCCATACATATGTCTCACAGCTTCGCGCACTCTTTTGATAGTGACAGAACGTGCAGCAAGGACAGGCGCTGGGACAGCGTTAATCTGCAGAAAGCGAGTAAAATGTTGTTAGCCCAACGGAAACACGTTGTGACAGAAGGAATGCAACGGATACTTTCCCGTCGCACTTACATCCATTTCGACATGCATACCGTCACTATGATAAGCTCGACCAACTGACATTGGCTTTGATGACTGGATGTTGAACAGTTTCGACTTGGGACTCCTCAGTTCTTTTCCAAATATCGTAACAAATGGATGGCCTCGCCCCATAACTTTGCGAGCATCACGACAATGCAAATATAGATAACGATGCGTGGTTTTCGATAGTCCTTCAGCATGGTTCTGCAAAGTCCAGAACATAAGCGATGGAATAGTAGGAGGAGAAGAGGGCGTACGTAAGTGCTCAAGAATGGGTCCTGCACCACAAGGACATCTCCCGGCCACCCAAGAGGCTGGGACTTGTGCTCGGACTCTTCGAATGCGACGTATTGGTGTAGATTGGCAACTTCAGGCTGATGACGTGGGGTGCGTCCTCCTTTGCCTGGTGATATGACGAAATCCCGATACCATGAATCCGATGTCGCCAAGTAGCTATGGGAAGGATGAAGACATTGGGACTCATATGAGCACGATAATATTACGAAGCATAGATAATAGATGACACACTCTAAGAAGGAATGCAACATCGCTGAAGTTTGTCTATCTTCTATTAGTCTAGGGAATTGCTCTACGAACGAAACACCTAGTTGCACCGGCACAACCTCAAAGATAGGTTGTGATGACACATCTTTAAGAGTTTCCGGTTTGTTTTGTTGTTTTGTGTGTTGAGCGCGTCCAAGTGACTCATTTTCACCTCTCAAGCCCAGAGCTTCGCCAAATGGTAATACGTGGTGTCTATACGGCACCCACACCTTCGATGTTGTGTCCTGTGCGGGGTGGGCGTCGGGGATATGTTTGGGGTCCACGATGTTCGGAAAACGGTACTTTTGCTGCATAAACACCACGATAATCAAGCCTAGGCACGTAGGTCCCACCTCCAGATTGTTTATACCTAAACTCCGCATCCACAACCAGAACACCCCAAGAAGGTCTCTCCCCGCAGAGCCAAGCAAAAAATTAGCACGCAAGTAGCGAAAAAGAGGTATAATTGTGGGTCCAGGAAGCGTCAAGCTGAAAGTAGTGGGGGAATTGGTGATCAAACGTGCAGGGTGAACAAATTGATTAGAATGGCGGGGATATGGCGATGGACAGTATTCGGGCCAGGGTGAACTAAGTTCCTGATGAACTGGCATTGGATTCTGGTTACGGGGGAGAGAAGGGAGTTTCTGCTGCATGCCGTTTGGAGGCGGCGACCAAAAGCTACCTGTGTAACCTTCGGATGCGAGGATTCTAGAAAGAGTGCTGCGAGGAGGAGACAACGACTTTAATCGACCAGATTGGATGTGCTAGGATATGGTACTTTACCTGGGATCATATGCGATGGGTAGATTACCAGTGGGAGTGCCTGGTGGGAGTCCGTTTGGATATTCTCTGTCCTGATAGGCCGTGCATTCTTGTTAGCATGCTCTGTGTGTATCACGCCAGTTTCACGAAGGGAAAATAGCTCTGTCTCAGATATCCCATTCCCAGGTAGAAGAATGTACCTCATCCCATCAACCTTAGTGATTCTCGAAAATCCAGCTTATTATCCACCCGCCTGGAAAACTGGCCGCACCATAATTCTCGCAGCTCATAAAGCGATGGTACATATATGTGTGAATCTCGACCCGCGACACTGTGCCTGCGCTATGAAAGGGAGAGAAGACATACCACGATTGCGAAGTCAAGTGGTGCATCATGTAATGTCACAGCCCAGTTATGCATGCTAATGTCCACTACGTCAAAACGAGGTCCAGCGTGCTTCTTGATAACGCCCTGGAGTTGAGTCAGAATTTGTCTGTCTTGTTCTCTCTCTTCTGAAAGACGCTCAAAGGCCTATGATGCAATTGTACCATGTCAGAGATCAGATACGAGTGAACAAGTCCGCAAAGATACGAAAATATAACACGCACCTTCAGGAGAAATGCTGTGTCTTTCTTCATCCTTCCGTGAAACTTTGGTGCCCGGCGTAGTGTTTTCTTTCTGAGATTTGTTTTCGCTTTCTCGTTCAGCGGACGAACATATTCCTCAAAAAGTGGTTGTTGAGCCCTTCGTGATGTCGTTGAGAAAGCACGGACAAAAAGCATAAAAAAGACTTCCGTGAATAAGTCCTGGCCTCAACAAGGAAATCAGGTATCACGGTATAACCAAGAGGGTAATGTACAAAACTTCAAGCTTCAAGCTGAGGTATTGATCATAGAACAACTTGAAGTGCCAGAGTGCCAGTGGGCACTAGCAATTAAAATTACCACTCCGGCGGGTAAAGCCAATAATACGTACTACTGCCAGTGAGAATTTGTCAAGCTAACACAGGTACCAAACAGGTACTACAGGCTATAGGTCTTACTCAGTTGGCCTACACCCAGCAGACTTGAACACAGATCTTAGGGCTCGTTTGAGTACGTCTTACGACTATTACAAAATCAGATATTTTTCAGCCTCAGAACCCTCACGCAGCCTTCACCCCACCCCAAGCAACCTTTTGTCCTCCAGGTCGTGGTGCGTTGTTTCTCTGTACATCTGTGCTATCGTTGCCTCCCTTGGGTTTCGGTCCACTTCCTGGTCCGGTGGCTGCACCTCCGGCTCCTTTCGAACTTGGCAATGGACTAGCACGTAGGGCATCTAATACCCTCTGTGCGTGCTCTGTGTTACGAATAAACCATCCTGCATACCGTCGACCAACAGTGGATTCTGCAATATGGACCATGTTCTATATATCAACATCAGCGTTAGATAGTGCTGGTACAAGATAAGACAAGACACCCACGTCGTCGATAACGAAATTCAGATCACTGGTAACAATCATTTGACCATCAAGTAGCCCACCCTTGGCGCTCTTATCCCCACCCTCCTTGTCCGAACCTATACGACTGATACTGCGACTTGCCTGCTTCATCATCATCAGCTGGCACACCATCTCTTCTTCGCCTACATCAAGAAAATTTGCCAGCTTCGACGCATCAAGTGATGTGTACAACTTCAGGAACGAGCGCAATGTCGGGATTGGTGACTGTGCTTGCACGTCAGCGAGGAAGAGCGCCAAGTGACGGTGAGCGGGGTCAACATGAGGCTGATCCGATTCGAGGAGAGCACTTAGGGCTTCAGGGTCGTCGTAGGGAGGAGGGTTGGCGGAAATGAACTTGGGGCAAGCGTAGAGGAAGAGCTCTTCAAAAGCGGGGAGACCTTCATCGCTGTATAGTAATCAGCATCGCGAATACAGATACAACAACGACCAAGCGATATATTTGAAATGTATGAACTAAGCAGAGAGTACGTACTCACCCTTTTGACATTTTAGCAAATTGTTCTCCGTATTTTTCCTTGACTATATTCAAAATGTTATCGTCGAGTCTGGTGGGCGAAAGCGCATGACAGATCGCGAACAATGCATACATTCTGTCCGCTGTTTTGTTGATCTGCATGTACACGGTAAGACAAATTAAGCAAATCAAAAGGGTAGAGATACCTGATCGTATTGGTAACTTCGAGTGTGATACTGTCTCATCCTCAGCATGAAGTTCAGGATGGTAACAAACGTGCGGATGGCGTCATGGTATCGACGAAGCATTATGTAGCAGAATCCAACGTAGTAATAAGTGGCGACATGGCACGCCGTGACACGCGTGAATGGGGACTGAGCAGTTTCTATCAGGTAAGAACAACAATGACATAAGTTTCATATGTACCTTCTGATTAAGCTCCACGTTATCCATGACTTTTAATGCAAGAGTGAAATCGCCCAGTAGAACGTGAACGCGGAGCAGACCGATGATACTGAAGTATCCCAACATGCGATAGAGAGGTTTTGTGCCATACTCACCTACAATCTCACTGTACATGACTCGTAAACACAAAATTGCAATGTCAATGAGGGCGAAAAATCCTGCTCACCTGATTTCTTCCTCACTTTTTCCCTCTTGCGTGGCCACGATGTACTCGTTGATGCGAGACTTTTGTATTAGACTGTACAGCACATTGAGTACCGAGTATGAAGACCAGACTTGTGCACCGCCGTCAGCCAGGAGACCGAGTTCGTCGTCGGTTTTGGTGCGTGGTTTTGAACGCCAGATAGAGAAAGACTGGTATTGGTAAATGAATTCGTCTATGATATCCCAAAGCCACTGTTCAGGAAGAGAGATAGGCACTGGGCCGTCAGAGTCTGTACAACGAAGTGAGATTCATTAATCATTGAGGGTACAAGTACGAACGTACTGAGGAGATAATTGAATAACTCGCAGCTGTTTTCGTAAGAATGGAATCGGTCGTCAATGTTTGGTTGCAAACGAGAGTAAACATGACGATAGTATAATTCGCGGTAGAGGATGAGGAATATCTGATCTAGATATACCGGTTTGTATAGCGGAAGTGAAAGATGCTATCACTCAGCACTTACCGTCGTTAACCAGAGGGGCAATAATTTCAGCCTCTGGCCACTCCGTTTTGGCATAGTATTTTTCAGTCAGTCGATTCCAGCCACTCTCATACGCTACAGTTATTTCTGCAAGGTTGTTATCGAGTACGGCTTGATGGAAGTGCACAATGAACTATAATCGTTTCAATACCATGGAAGCCAGACATCAAATCCACGATGAGAAAGCAGGAAAATAAAGCAAATATCAGGGTACGTACACGCTTAACCACATCAGGGATTTGCGAAAACGCAGCTTGTTGAGCCATATGCTGCTGCATTGTGAGCAATGCGGATTCATCTAGCTGAGGCTGCTGAGCTGTTGTTCCATCGAGCAGTCATGGCCGAAGTCAATACACTCATGTCTATCTGATGATATCTGAGAATATGCGCACCATCATCATACAACTCGTTCTGCCCATAGCTTCCCATCGCCAGACTAAGGTCAACGTCTTGCAAGTCCTCATCAAGATCTGCTTCTGCAGCCCAAAGAGCCATACGTTGCTGCGACATGTTTTGCGTTTGTTGAGGGAATATCTTGCTGTTTGCCAGTGAACCAATTAGAAAAAAAGTCCTTGACCCCAGGCCGTGAGTGGCTGAGGACCCCGAGGAGTATAAGATTATAAATGCGTCACAGCATTCCTCTAGTAACCGAAGAATGGCCCACCACTCATACATTGTCAGAGAAATGGGAAGCCCCCTAATCAACACTGGGGATTTACGAGGTGCGGGTAGTGGTTTGTATCCTCAAACCCGCCTCATTAGAGCGCCAGTAAGTACATAAAGCACATAAACATATTGATGCTGTACAAGGTCATGTCTATTCTGGCTGTGTGGGAATATTAATAATAAGTGAGCAAACAAACCAAAGCTGCGATATTCGTAAAAACAAAACGGACGGCGAAAGACATGTAACAGTCGTCAAAAGTCGTGTAAAGTCAGGTAAAATCACTGTGAATAGCACTCACTATATTCGAGATGGTGACGTGCCACGTCATCCAACTCTTTTCTTCTTCCCAGACAACCTGATGCCAAAACGCAAGGCAACTGCAGCACATGCCTTTAAGCTATCTCCCCTTACCAAGCGTCCACGATACTCTTCAGTTACGTCCGCAGATTCTGTACAGACAAGACCTAGCGCAGACAATGGTTCCAGTTATCACCACACCAGCGAATTCATGGAGCTCGATTCTGCCAACAGGCCACTCGGTTTGTCTATCGAAAGGTTGGAATCAGTTGATCTTGTGAGGAATCCCCGCATACTTTCCTTTTCAAACAATCGGAGAGAAATAAACACTCAGGTATCCCAGACGACAAGGATGGAATGCGATATATTGCAAGAAAGAGAAAGTCACCTTGAAAAGGCTGTGGAGCTGCTGAGAGGAGAATTTGAACAAAAGGCGAGAAAGAAAGAAGAGCTCAGGATAGTGCAAAAGCAACAAATTAGGTTTGTACATTATCTATTTTACTACGAGTTTTGACCTACAAAAGCCTTTGGTCAACGTCGAAAGATCCTGGATACAGGACGTTGAAATGTCTTTATGCGATACATGCGCTCAAGGGTGACGTGGTACAATAATGGTGGACTGGAATAGGAATCAGGTCATGGACACTGCATAACACTCATATATAAGCATAGAGTATACTTTGGAATATACCTCTAATATTATTCTTCTCTCATCTATTTGGACTGCTGCCAAACCTTCGTAGTTATATGTCAAATGCGTCGCAACGTCTCGTCACGATTGCTACTCCATTGTTTTGCTGTGACCACCATCGTACAAACCATGATGCAAAATAGAATAATGTTTTATGTCTTCGTATCATCAATGGGTTCGTACAGTAGATCCCCTTCCTGAAGGTGTCGTAAATTATCAAGATTCTGAGAGAAATACGAGTCCAACTGTGAATAAAATGATGGTATACTATAAATTGGATGAGAACCCTGAGCGGCTTAGAGTCCCCAAGTGAAAAACATGGCAACTGAACACTCTTCACGTTTTGAATACGACGATCAGGATGAGCAGTACAACGATGAGCACTGCAATTGTCACCGTTGAAACTAAAAGAATAAGCGCCTCAGTTAGCTACCAGTGATTAACAGCACATATACTGTAAAGTCGCAGCCACCATAGAATGTATCTCGACAAATGAAGGACATAAGACACTTACCATTCCCTCGAACCCCTCTTGCGACTTTATCCAGTCTCTTTCGTGCGCTACCTAAGCGGGTTGCGGTATGGTCGAGGTCAGTGTCAAGCTCGTCAAGTATACCAGCATGCGTGTCAAGCTCTGAGTTGATCTGAAGAGAGATATGATGTTGGCGCGTTATGGAATTGGAAAGGTTGTCGAGATGCGAGTCCTGATCTGAAAGTCCACAGGTCAGTTAGTGTATGACAAGAAAAGAGTTAAGCAAATCGGTGTTCAAAGCAAATGTAGGATTCCAGTTACAAACTAGAGAAATAATTCGAGGATGAGACGAGGCCATACCATCTATCATCCGTCTTTGCGTCTGCAACAAAATCCCTGGCTCAACATCAGCATCGGGATCATCCGTATACGGCTCAAACACGGGTTCTGATTGTTTGTATAGTGCATCGTGGCGGTCGTCCAACGACATTGTAGAATTAAGGGGAGGGGAAGGTAGTGGTGATGGAGACGGTGAGCGTGAAGGTTCCGGTTCTCGTGGAGTATCCAAGCTAATGCATTGTTAGTATCGCAGTGACATATAGATCCCTACCATAAAACGATTACGACTCACCTTTCCAACCCTGCTTTGATGGCCTCCTCCCCGAACATCCCCCGCATGCGCTCGTACTGCGCTCGCAATGAGTCAACTGTTTCTCCCTCTCTCCTGTTCTCACCCACGCCAGGTAAAAGGGTCTGCGATTGGAGTGCTAATATCCCCGTATGGAGGTTCCGTAGGTTCTGTGTGATTCGTTGGAGGTGGAGTGTGGACGGTGATGTCGAAGAGATACTCTGGAGACGCTGGCGTTCCAGGAGAAGGGTAAGGGTTTGAGAGGACAGAGAAGTTAGCTTAGGAAGTGACATTCTTTGATTTCGTTGTGAGAAGTGCCGGAGCCGTTGCTCTATGCTACTACGACGGTGATTCTAGTGGTAAGGAACCGAGGGGGCTGTTGCCTTGCAGACCTAAGTTCACCTTTATTCCGAAAACGTGGAGTGTTGTTGTACACACGCTACTTGTGGGATATACCGGGGGCAAAGAACGGGAATTATCCCTGTGTGAAGACGTTCCAGCTGAAAATATAAAGATATAAGTTATGCGCAGCCCGAACGCAGCTGGTAAATGTGGTCCTGGTGAGTACCGCGGTGAGTGTTGGTGTTGGTGGTAAAAGCGTGGCAGCTGCCTACTACTGCGCCCGCCGCAGCCGCTTACAACCATTCTTGAACAGAAACCACATCCAGCGCTAGTACCTCACAACAGTCCTGTCACGGTACTTGTATGTTCTTTGGCAACAATTTGCGCGCCTTGGACCGAACGAAAGGCATCACGAGGCACCCAGTTGGAATCTATACCATGTAGATCCACTACCCTAGTATCCATCTCAGAATATGCCTGAGAGCTAGAAAAAGAACATGGTATATCTACCAGACCCTTGATAGTATCGCCGAGTTAGCTTCCTGAATATTGCAGAAGATCTTTACAGAAAATATTTGCACAATTCCTTGCTACTGCCCTGCACTCTTTCTGTATCACGTTCATTGACTTCTGCGCCAATTACTTCTGGCACTGTCATCGTCGATATCCGTACGCCTTTTGGATGGAGATGTTGTTCGCTCTCTGCGTCATTTCAGTCTGTATTATTGGAAATGCATATGCCATGCCCTTAATCTCGTCCATGCCTTTCAGGCGTGATGTCAATCCAGCCCTAGTCCCTCCATTCGAGTGGCAAGCTGGTATCAATCCAACTGGTATGCACCCATCATGAATGACTTCTATTTACATCTGACTTGAAATATGTTTTCAAATATACCAGGTACTGGTAACTGCGACGGGGCTGTTAATGGCACGAATGAGCAGCCGATTCTGATACCATGTACTTGTCCTCCAAACTCCACTGTTTTCCTCGCTGTAAGCCTTGTTCTTGTGTTTTGCAATAATTTAGCTGGCGTATGATGCTAATACACACCCCGCTAGGCCCTCAATAGGAATGTTGCTGCTGGTTTTGTCACCACTAATCCAAACATCACGATCTCTTTCCCCACTGACAACAGTACCGCCTCGCAGAATACGCGGCTGCATGCTGCTTCTGTCACTCTGCTCAATCTGAATGGTCCCGGTGAGGGGTGTCCCATCCAAGCAACTACATACGCAGCACAGCAGCAAGCGATTAACGATGAGGTCATATCTTCATCTACATATTCATCCGCTAGCTCAACTACAGCTTCGATCACTTCAACTACTCTTTCTTTTTCTTTCCCATCTGCAACACCCTCCATCAACGGTACAGCACCTACATCGCACTCCTCCAATTGTGTCACATGTGTCATCGGATCTGCATATGCGGAGTGCTGCATGGTTTATGAAATAGTCACAATACACACGCTCGCCGTGAGGCAGCGTAAGGGCGCGAATGGCTCAAAAGAGCTTCAAATAGAAAGACGCATCCCTTGATCTGTGCGTTTAGTTCGATTCTTTGTATTTTTATTTTGCATCAAACACTGTATAAATATGAAGTTTTTATTGACCATTGGCACTGTTTAGGTGATGCTCTTGGAAGGCTTGCAGGAGCATTGCTTGTGCATCTCCATAGGTTTACAGTGGCTATGTGGCATCGCCTATGAAGAACTGCAATGCGCAGAGTTACCAGTTCCCTCACTTGAACGGCCATGATTGATGGCCACTTTGAAGACGACATCCGCTCCTGAAATCCGAATTACATTCAGATTGGTTGGTGAGTGGTGACTGACGGCACATCAGTGTCGAGTCATTTTCCACCACAATCTCTTAGAGGCTGAGATCGGAACAACTTCGTTGTGTTCCGAAGTTGGATACCACTATGAAAACTTTTTCAAAAAGGTCTTAGCATCATTGCGGAAAAAATACGCCAATGTAGCTTGCTTAGCATTGCCGCCGTGCTAGAAGAAACACGGGTTTTATCTTTCCATGAGAAGGTGTCAGTCAGTGCCTCTTCCTATACCGTTTTGGAGAAACTCGAAGTACCTATGGTACCTCTGAGTCAGGCCTCGGGTTCGGCGTCCAACTTATTAATATACGTGAGCGTTGCTATTATACGACGCAGTCCTGGTTGAGACCACCACGATTTGATTATCTATCCCCATAAAATTATCAGAGTAGTACACGTTTATTGGCGCTTTCCCATCGTAACAGTAAGTTGATTTACCAGCTTGATTATAACTTGATTTTGAAGGATTTCAAGCCAAATATAATAGTGCCGCGGAGGTAAAATCAAGAAGTAAAGTCCGCGCCACCGATACATCAATATTGTAGACTACAACTACGACAATGACCCGAATCGCGCTGCTCATCTGTGATACTCCAGCTTTATCTGTACGCAAAAAACATGGCGATTATATCCAAGTTTACAACGACTACCTTCGTAACTCCCTGCCTCGCCCAGAGTTGGTATCGCAGCTGAATGTTGACTCATACGACGTTGTTGATAAGCAAGAGTACCCAGACGACGACATTTCCTACGATGCGGTCGTGATGACTGGTTCCGGTTAGCTTCTTCTTGTCAATGCTTTGACCGAAGACTAACCAGAACTATCATGGTGACACTCCCGATGGTATATCCAAAACTGGCCCTTATGATTACCTTAACTGGCGTATGAGGAGATAGCTGCTTCCGCGTACCAGAATCTGGAGTGGATCAATAAACTTATTGCGTATGTTAAACGCCTTGTAGAAGAGAAGCCGGAAGTAAAGATATTTGGTACGTCAATTGTCATCGATCCCACTATCCAACGTATCTCAATCATAATATCATGATAAGGAATATGTTTTGGCCACCAAATTGTTGCACGTGCAGTTGGAGGTGAATGTGTACCTACCGATGGCTTATGGGAAATCGGTGTGACCGAGATGCAGCTCACGGACGTTGGCAAGAAAGTATTTGGAGTGGATTCTATTGTAAGTGTCAAGTTATCGGCGTATGGAACCTGGAGTCACGCTTCGATTCGCATATCATAATCTCATTCGTATGACACGACCACTCAAGAACATTCAACAAATGCATAGAGACCATGTTCCAGCAGTCCCACCCTCATTCCATCTCCTGGGGTCGACTGATATCACTATGAATCATGGCATGGTTCGCTTTTCACCGTCGTCCCCATCTGCGAATCCTGTTTCCTTATCACTGAAAGATATCCAAATCCTAACAATTCAAGGCCACCCTGAATTCACGGAGTCAATCGTTAAACTCGTAGTTGACGATAGGTCAGGTAGGGGAGTAATTAGCCCCGAAGTTGCCGAGGAGGCCCGTCGAAGGGCATCGTTGCAAAACGATGGAGTATCCATTGTGGGGAAGACTCTATGGGGAATCTTGGGTGTAGCATGATAAGCTTATGGGCGGACACTACCGTAATTTTGGATTTAGAAACATCTGTAGAAGTATGGCACTAGTGTGCCACCCAGATGTATCCTTTCTTCTTTTCACATAGCGTTATCTTGACGTACTAATAGTGTATATGTACATGTAGTGGATATAGTCATACAAGAAGACGGAAAAGTTTACGCGGTTGTGCTGGGATTGAAAGAGGGGTTTACTTTGTCGCCATCAGTTTGCCTGTTACACAGGTTCGGGGGTTCATGGTCCAACTGAGCTATATGCACTTCAACGGGCTTCATTTCATGTGATCCCGTCGATGCCGATGCATCAAAATGTGGCTCGGTCAGAGTCGGGAGAAATGAGGACCTGGTCATCATTCTCGCCATTGTAGCACAGATGATGATAGCATAGAACGTGATAGGTATAATTTGTCCGATCTACGGAATAGCCTCATGTTTGGTACGAATGACCTGGATAATGAATGGTAAACACTTACAACGTCAATAACCACATAGGCACCATTGGTCTTGAGCGCGTAGGTGATGATCATGATAATAAGAGAAAGGGAGTATAGTGCTCCGCATTCCATAATCACCCGCATCACTGGGGTTAACAAACGATGACCATAGCGACTGATGGTGCTATTGGATATCCATATCTTACAGGCCAAGAGGCCTGACGAACGCATTAGCGAGCATCGGCGGATAATAGGGTAACAAACCTGTTGCAATTATATTAGTCGCCAGTGCGATGGAGTAAAATGATATAACCCATCGGGCCGTCTCTTCGATGAATATATCATTAGGATTGGTGACGGGCTGAGCTATTGACCAGACTGTATGTGTCGCAGCAACTAACAAGGAATGGCTAGTAAGAGGGAAGTGAGGGGGAGGATGGTGGAGTATTACCTACGATTCCACACCAACCAACTATCAAAGGTATGGTGATCCATATGCTCTGCCATACTATATAGTTTCGATAGATCTATAGACTGCCGAGTTCATAGGTGTTTATGACAGAGGATCATGAGATTTACTGTGAGATTTACTGACAATTACTGCGTCTGCGATAAGTGTTTCAAATCCGTATACTGCATTCTTGAAAGTATTCACCGTAATGTTGCTGAAATAGGCGTTGGGTGTCCCAGAGGACACGAACCCAACGTAAAGACGCCGACCATCTGCTATAATATGCTAATAGAGATATGTCGCTGCCGGTGAATATACGCGACCCCTAAGTACGACAAAGAAAAGCTCACCAGAGTGCTAAGACAAAACAGCAGTAGTGCTGCTACGCACATGATATAATTGGCTTTTTTTTGCCGTCCGTTTGTATATCAGAGCCCAGGCAGTGGCGCCAAACATAAAAAGCGAGAAACCTTCAATCGGGACAAGTCATATCGAGTATCTGACTCCATCGATAACTTGAATCGGAGGACTTTCCATAAAAAACACCTTCGATAATGATAGAAATGACTGCAGCCGCCTCTAAGCTGAAATATGCCACCATCCTGCCAGTGGAATCAGACGAGCCCTACTGGCGTGAAGGGTAACGCTCCAGGTGATCGAGCCACAAGGACAAAGGGGACCGCTGGATATTGGATTCAAAAAGCACTTTAGTCACCATCGAAGTTGAGGTATATTTGTACACTTCCAGAAGAGTACTTACTATCGAATGGAAATAATTTTTTGAAAAAGGTACTGCTGTGCGTGAGTTGATGGGTGACTTCAAGTTGGAGCATCACGCCCGCCCTACTAGTGCAGTGCGACTTGGGAGTTACGTGACAATTATGAGTTGGTCGGACTATATTCCATGGCATCAGCGGCTGAGTGTAATATAGATTAGGATACTTACCTGCCCTTTCAGTCTGTCCTTCTGGTACAACTTGAACGCCTGGTGAGTTCGCGTTGTTTAGTATATTTCCCAGTTTACATCTAAAATGTGATCAAGTTAAGGCTCTTAATTGCTGGATGTGAGTGGGTGTTGTGTAATTGTTGTTCAAAAGTAATACTTTAGCTGCGTATTCATCACAATCAACGCTGGAGGATGGTACTTCGGTGGGGCGTATCAGAGAAATACATCAAGGGCCTAACGTTAACGCCTGCCCAATTCGGAATGCCGCATTTTTGGGCCCCCGAATACTCCCATGAGAACTGATGGTCTCCTGGTACACTTGTTGAAACGTTGAAGGGCCACTGGTGAAGCTCGCGGAGGTCTTCTGTGCGCGGATATGGAAAGTGAGGCACGCTCTCGAAACATCATCATTGCCGTGCGTTCCGATCATGGCATTATCGCATCCACCATGTGCCTCAGTCAGAGCATAGCTTCAATCATTCGAGCAAACGATAACTTTAAAGGCACATCAAAACTCTGACAGCAATATGAGGAACTGGGTTTCTGTCAAATTAAAAGTACAGAACGGTGAGGCATTGGCGTATCCTAGAACTATGGCTGGAAATTTTCTCAGGCTGTTGACCGTGTATGAGGAACAACAAGACAAGGAAACGGCTTGACATGACTATCGAATACAAAATCAGCGGACAGAATAAGTGGAGGCAACAACAAGTACATACGCTGTGATACCAGGCGTGAATTCAATCACGGGATCAATTTCTCTTCCATCTTTGTCGATGGCCTTGCTAATATCAAAGCTCGCCAAAATGTTCGAAATGCTCAAGAAGAGAGACACTTCAGCAAAATGCGCGCCTATGCCAAACTCAATCAAGTTATTGCGGGGAGAATGTGATAGATGGTTTACCTGGGCATATTCTTCTGCCAAAACCGAAGATGATCTTTCGGGGATCAAGTTGAGGTTCATTGTCCTCTAGGTGCCGTTCAGGTTTGAATTCCGAGGGGTTGGGATAAACTGATTCATCATGAGCGAGTGCCCTATAGGCCGTGGTGTAAAGATATTTTAGCAATGCCTCTGCGGAGTGATCAGATGTGAACCGACCATATGTTCCCTACAATTGTTGCTCCCTTGAGGATCCGGCAACCTTCGTATATATCATCTTGTGTGACTCTATGAGGAAGCCCTTTAACACAGTTAGCACTCAACCAGATGAACGGTGAGGAGTATTACCCAAAGGAGCAGCAGGAGCCCATCGGAGAACCTCTTTAATTAGAGCAGAGACGTAAGGGAGACTCTTCTGATGATCAAGAGTGGGAAGCCCATCGGCAACAACTGCAGCGACTTCAGCTTGCGCACGTTTCTGCACTTCTGGATACAAAGTCATGGCGAGGAAGAAAGCTGTGATAACCGCAACGATCTATCAAAAAAAAATGAACCCACGTAAAGAAAATATTGAACAACAACCTACAGTATCCGCTCCTCCGGCATATAAGGCACTGCTGCACCATTTGATTATGTCTTCTTGTTCTGCATCAGGTACCTCGCCACTTTCAGGTCGCAAGTGCAGGGATGTGAAAGACTCGACGTAATTTCCGGATTGCTAGTACACCACAACAATAAATAGGTGATAGGATAATTAACAAAGTGACGCCCTACAATTTGCTCTTTGGCCCAAGCATGAGGGATGAAGTCAACTCGATTGAGCTGTTCGCGAAAGTAGTCCGCGTGGCGATGGAAATCGGTGAAAGGGAACCATCTAGGAAGAAAACGGACTGGTTTGAATGAACAAGGGTCGGCAGAGGGTTGGCAGAAATGTATGGACTCACTAATCGGATATGAATCTACGAGCCAACGACCAGGCTGCGTTGCCTGCGCTTGTATACCGATAGATTCCTCCATAATTTTCACGAAGTAGTCGTCATTGCCCGAGACAGTCCACCCATATGCAACCTTGAGAATATTTGCCCCGGCATATCTGGAGAACGGGGAAGTCAGTATACTAAGCCATGTAAAGCTAATTCCCAAATCTCGACCTCCTAATATGAGAAATGAACTGGTCGGGAGTCACTGCGAGCCCTTGTAGGAACTTTTCTGTTTCATCCTCTAGGATCTGACGGTAGGTATCTGTAGCCCGAGGATTGAGGCCAGAGTGTAGCAATTTACGATACTGCTTGTGGCGAGGTTCGTGAATATATATATTGAAGACTGCCCATTTTCTTCCTGCCAACTCTTTGTACATCCACGCCCGTGGTCTGTCAGAATAAATTCCAGATCTGGACTCGAGCAAATCTATTGCCGCCTTGACAGTGTTTAAAACCACATATTGTCGACTGAAGATGCGGAAGAAGACAACAGGACCTATTCACAATCAGCACATGTCTTGGGGTATATGCTTATAATGTAATACTGTAACTGACCATATTGCTGAGACCATTTCATATAAGTCACCCAAGCATTTGAGGTAGGTAACTGGTGAACATTCCCCGTCCAGAATTTTGGTTTGGGACCGGGAGGCACTGGGAAACGGTGGGCAGACGGCCATATGTAAAGGACTACAGTTGCTCCTACACAACTCAACAAAGCTAGCTGCCAGTTTTCAAGCATGGTCGAGGATATCCGAGTTGGTTCAGATTAAGCGCAATACCAGGGTACAGCAGTAGAAAGACCCAGAGGAAGAGATAGGTTCATATACGGGTCAGCATAGGCCAAAAGAGGTTCGAATCAGTCACAGTACATCTTTGCCATGCCCGTAATTCAAAATAGCACTGGAGTGCCGTTCCAACGTTCCAGCGCTGTCGCTGGCTTGATGCGAGTCGATGGGACGAAGAGTGGCATCATCATGGACCCCAGTCACTCATCAAATATATGCACTCGACACCATGAAAGGGTTCCAGCCAAGCCAGGAGAGGTATGATTCGTACACAAACAGCATAATTTCAGCCACCTCAACGGCCTGACTGGAATACTTCAAATATTATAAATATATACTTTGTGATAGATTAACTAAAATTTTACCAATGTTTTGAGAAATAGCTGGGATGGTTCATGCCTGACACATTGCTAGTTCTTTGAAAAGTCAGCAGCTTGACAAAACCGGATAAACCCGGTCTCTGCCGAAGCAGCCATTGTTCTCCATGGAGCATAGCCACCACTCCATGGAGTAACCATTGTTCTCCTAGGAGTCATTATACTGTAGCGAGTAGCACCTCCGACTATAAGTAGTTGGGGGTTTAGTATAGGAATACCTCAGTCGTTTCTATAGCCTCTCGGGCAGTGGCTGAGGTATGTTACATTACATTTATTAGAGATCACCTTAAACTAACATCTATTGTAGTTTCACTTAGGTAAATAATAAAGTCGTTTCTATAGCCTCTCGGGCAGCGTGATTGAGTTTCACTTAGTTTTATTACAGCTCAGCCAATACAAACCTAGCTTATAAAGAACCAGCAACATGTCAGCCTCAAACTGGGCACGAACCATCACAGCTATGTCTCAAAATATTGGTAAAATTTTAGTTAATCTATCACAAAGTATATATTTATAATATTTGAAGTATTCCAGTCAGGCCGTTGAGGTGGCTGAAATTATGCTGTTTGTGTACAAATCATACCTCTCCCGGCTTGGCTGGAACCCTTTCATGCCCGTGGTGTCAAGGAATGAAAGTGGAAAACTTCGTTCACATCTGACACCACTGTGAGTACTCAGCACAACATTCTATTAACTTTAACAAATAGCAATACAATTTGGCTCTACATTAGTTGGCTCTACAAACATTATATTCTAATATAACCTATTCGGATGCCTTGCCTCCATTTTTAATTGCATTTACGCAAGGCATTCTCCTATAGCCACAGATCAGTTAAATCCACCAATCCGCTTATCGGTTCAAAGCTTAACGGATGAACAAAAGTGAAGTAATGCATGGACGTTGTCATGCACCAAAGTTGATTGGTAGCATGGACAGGTGTCAATAACGAAGCGAATATTCAAAAAGACTCGCCTTTGCGCCACACAGGCACAGTGCCACGTGGAATAGTAATTAATATTGCCCTTTTTGAACTTGTGGCTGATCAGCACCACCTCTATTAGGCAATCCAGTCACGCTCACCTTTGCTTTTCCATCCGGTACTTTCCGCGTTTTGGCATTTTGGCAAATTTTCGCGTCGCCACTGGCTACACATTGCATTGCGCCCTCGCTTTTGTCGTTTCCCTTACTCCCCTTCCTTTGCCTAGCCCCACCATGGGCCCCTTCCTCTCCTTTTTATTCTCACCTGACAGTCGTTTCTGGGTCCCCATTCTAATCCACTTGTTTGTCACCTCCACCCTCCTCCTCCTCATCTTATTTGCACCCCCACCATTTCTGATGTCACCACTTCCTATCCGCTTCCGTCGCCGATCCGTTGACTACCACGTGCCACTGCTGATATCAGCAAAGCCCCGGCAGCCGGTCCAAATAGGGCAACAGGTCCATCTTCATGACGTCAATCTGCCATCATATACTATCAAAACATCGGTCGCTCGTCTTGCCTGGTTGGAGCGTGGGTGGGTAATTTTTGAGCTGGAGAAGGTTCATCCCCTTGCGTCGCCCATGTTCATTGCTGTCCCATTCACTTGGGTACACTTATCTTTTGTCCATCGTCTTCGCTACAGCTACACCTACCACACGCTGCCTGGGACTCACTTGTTCCAAATTGGAACTACTCCTCTCCCTCCCTCGTTTGATCAGGTGGTCCAACACAACCAGTCCATTGGTAAGGCCATGGAACTGTCAGATTTGGACTAGGTGGTGGACCGGTGGCTCCAGTTTCTTTTTTTTCAGCAGAACATTCATTTACAGTGCGATTATTTTTGATTTTTGAATCATTTTTATGGACACATATTTTTTAGAATGCCTGACTGACAATAAAGGAACTGTGTTGATACTGATAGTGTTTTGCCTTGCCCTTTTTTTACTGCATCTTCCCATGACATCATGATCTTCCTGCTCTCTTTTTGCTATTGGACTTTACTTTATGGCTGTACAAACCTGTGACATTACTCACAGCATTTATTGTTCTATCCCTTTCTTTTCTTTTTTTGACAATCTTATCCTGTACTACCTACGCAGGATTCGTCAGCGTACATTCCTTCCTTCATATTCTTTCTCATTCTTTTTGCACAGCTATACTGTGCATAGCCTACTTCTCTTTTACTATATAAACCCCTGTATTTTACCTTGTAAAAAAAAGAACAAGTAATCCAATCCAGACTTCTTCTCTACTCTCAAGTTCACTACTCTACTACTTGTGATCCAGTGTGGTCACAACACTTCCCACTTCTACCACTGTTAACTGCTGTCATTATCACTCGTCACTTTTTGAAAGTGATTGTCATCCCCTTCGATTAGAGTCCTTCTGAGCACTACAGTTTGTGCGTCAGGAGCCTGCTATCACTGGGAACCTTGTCATATTGTCGTTCTCAAACCTACCTTGTGCTACGATTAGCAAGGTAGTGCTCGTCTATACTCATCACAAAGCCCCTATCCTTCTATAAAATCAACTATCCCTCCTCCTCAAAACCCACACTCATACACCTCTGGGTTTTACTTTGAAGGATCTTTATACGTACCACCCCACGAACAACCAGACCACTCCACTGTTCTAGGAGGCAAAGCCCATAAACAAGTTCCGTGGAATCTGGGAGGATTGTGTGTTAGTTTGTTTTGTGTGTGGTTTTCTAACTGCAGTTCTCATCATCGACAACGGTCAATATTAGCCGTGTGAAACCCCACAAAGGGCCGCTGCCGGGACAGCGTGTAGACCGGCCCAGACCGGTTGTAGTCACCCAGGAAGGTGAAGAAGAGTTCAAAGTCAAACGGGTGTAGAGTTCCTAGTCCTATGGAAGGGCTATGTGTCAGGCAACGAATACGAAGCTATATAACAAAATACAATGCCTGGTCAAGTCCTTGCTGGAAGGCGGTGAATCAGGGTATGAGCTTTTGAAGAGTATCGGCTCCGTGCCATACGGCACTTTCCTTTTCGTTCTAACTCCACTTTCTCGCACGACGCTGCCTTTATTCTTCTCTTAGGCACAAAGTCTCTCACGCAGTGGAGCTGGCCACACGGGCTGCGCCCTCTGACATCATCAGCCACTGCTTTTATCAACTGTACAGTACATAGGTACAAACACTCTGTATTAGTATAAATACCCCAATAGATCAAGGAGACTCCTCAGCGAGTCCTCCTGTTGTTACCAACAAACCCCCTGCAGCCTAAGGGGTAACCACTCCCCATTCACTACCTTTATAGTGTGTGCTTGTGTGCGCCAGAGTAACTAACTCTTGGTTGTTACACATATGGTCACTGTAGTAATGCGCATCAGGTATAAAATGTACTCTAAAGTTGTCTGCCATTGATTTTCCACCTTTTGCATCTATGTCTGAAAACAAAGGTGACAGGGAATACCGGTGTAGTTCAAAGAATAACAAGTGTGGCCAAAGTTCTGCCTGGGAGCCGGGCCCTAGGAAAAGACCGTGAGTCTGAGTTTAATTTGTATGATGCAGCAAGGCGGCCGGCAGCTATCCTGCCAGTGCTTCACTAGGCATAGTACTTGCTAATGTTTGACTTGGTATCTGTACAGTTCTACCCAAGATCCTATTGCCCATCATGGACGCCATTTTGGGCGAGCAATACATGCATTCTGTAATGTCCAGAGCCTTATAGAAAATGGTATCAAACATATGGTTTTGGACGAGCCCAAAGAGAGCTATTGTTACGCTTAGAATGTGCAAGCCTGGTAACACTGGGTTTCTGATGGATAGATGGTTTCTGATAAGCTCGTTGTAGACGAGTTTGAGACGTATTCTGATGATGAGGGTTTCAACTGATGAATACCAAGTTACACTGTTGAAGCGTACAATCGTATTGGAGAAGTAGCATCAAACTCTGAAGTCAGCTTGCATAAAGAGAGTTACTGACATGTATGATCTGTATGACAACATAGCTGAGAAGTAGCATCAAACTCTGAAGTCAGCTTGCCACCAGAACAAGAATATTTGGTATTATGAGAAGGTGTGAAATCAGGCTATGTCCTAAGGATCCGCTAAGCAGCTCTGTCTATATTTTCAGATATAACACCCTTCTGATATACTACAAGACCCATAACCATGAGCCTTCGGTAAGCAACTCTGTCTATATTTCTATATTTTCAGATATAGCACCATTCTGATACTACAAGACCCATATGCATAACCATGAGAAAAAATATCGCCGCTTTCAAGTATCCCAAAAGTTACACCAAAGAGGCTACCATACAAGTTGTATAATGCTGACAATAGTGTACCTTAGAGGTAAGCTGAAGACCAGCGGGAGCAGACTGGAGAATTTGGTGATTTGTGCCATGGCTCCCGGAGGTTATGGTGTATTGTCCGCAATGCTAGAGTTGATCACTCAAAAAACTGCTGCTGCAACTTTGTTGGGTGTGGTGTGATAATTGTGATGTATGTTGTCTTTTCCAACAACTCACCCAGTAAATATAAATCATTACATTATGATCCATCAGAATGATATATTATTGGGACATGTCAGAGTTGATAACACTTTACAATTGTATACATGGTTTTGTCGGACTCTCACTGATTTCCTGATGCATTTCCACACGGTCCACTCCAATGGTTTTCAGAGACTTACAACATGGCAATTAATAAAACTAAGTGAAACTCAGCCGCTGCCCGAGAGGCTATAGAAACGACTTTATTATTTACCTAAGTGAAACTACAATAGATGTTAGTTTAAGGTGATCTCTAATAAATGTAATGTAACATACCTCAGCCGCTGCCCGAGAAGCTATAGAAACGACTGAGGTATTCCTATACTAAACCCCCTACTACTTATAGTCGGAGGTGCTACTCGCTACAGTATAATGACTCCTAGGAGTACAATTGTGCTCCTAGGAGAACAATGTTACTCCATGGAGTGGTGGCTATGCTCCATGGAGGACAATGGCTGCTTTGGCAGAGACCGGGTTTATCCGGTTTTGTCAGCAATGTCATCTTAATACTGGCAACCATCGAGAGGAAACCGTGCCCACCTTTCACTTTACCACATGCCTGGCAAGCTTACTTATGTGTCCAATATGTACAATTACTTGCAGAAGACTGAAAGCTACATATGCTACTATTTAGGACTCTTGTGACCTTGATTGGTGCTTGCCTATTACAGGTGCCAGGGGTGCCCGGAGGGCGATACTATTTTACTGAGCGAGACCAGGAACAAATGGTAGGCTCAAAAAGAGACAATAAATGCAAAGGAAGATGATAAAGGCAAAAAAAAATTGTCATGCATTAAGAGGGAATCGAACCCCCGGCGGGTCGATGGCAACGACCCAGGTTACCACTACCCCATTAATGCTTGAAGAGATATTCGACACAAACTCAATAAGGAAATTCCCATCTCGTCTTCAAATTTTCCTACCCTGTCATTTTAGCTGCAATCTCGTTATCGTGACTTTCATGTCATATGATGGTACAGAAAAAGCAGTCTGACTCTCTCACAGTATTCTCAGGGCAGAACTCTTGCGTGCTTCGCTATCAACCCTCAGATGTCGGCTATAGAAAAAAACCTATCTTGTTGGGGAAGAGATTGCGTGGTGCTTACAAAGGAGGTTTACGACCATCCAATAGTAGAGTGAACATCTCGGCCATGCGTCCTATGGGTATAGTACAGACCTCGTACAATGTCAATGACATCCATAGGCTCGTGCAGGAACTATAATCGTAGATCCATGGTTTCCAGTACTATCGAATCCTGAAGCGCGAAGGCATAACAGTAGATTATCGAGATCCACAGCAGAAAAAGTTAACGGATATAGTTGGATTTAACCAATAGTCGTATCTTTCTATAAATAAAGAACAGCTGAATAAGAGTGATATCGACCACCTCCATGAATAAACAGAAGTACCTTGGCTATAGCATGTTACGCTACAAAATCAATAAACCAGCTCTTCTACATGCTTTCTATCACAGAACCCGAGAGACGGTATTCATGCGAACGACGCTCTTCCATTGCTCTACATGCGTTCGTTCGCCCTCCGCATGGATGCGAATAAGATTAGGGAACAACCGAGATAGAAAGTGGGCCACAGCGATTGGATCTTGTATAGGAGAAAATCCGACGTCCAGGCTGACCAGCATATTAGCGCTGGGACCTAACAAATCCTGCATTTCGTCAACATCAGGACTAATGCGACCATCAATTGGCATAGCTAATGACGTCAAACGCTTGCATCCTTCAGCGAACGGGATCAGCCCCGCCAATGTGACCTTGCATTCATCCAACTTCGAGTACGGAGAGAAAAGAAGAGACTCGAGCTTTGTCCAGGAAAAGGCCATCTCCTTGACAAACGAGTTGTCTATGCCGCTGGCACAATCAAGGAGAAGAGCCAGGATACGCATGTTTTTAAATGCTAGGAGCGGCTGCAAAATGTCGCAAGAGAGGATAGAAGAGTGCGGGCCTGCCCTGATTGAGCTCATAATTACAAGATTCTCCATATGTGCCAGCAACGACGGACTTTGAAGAGAAGAGAAAAACTCTTCAGTAATAACCGAAGATGAGTTGTCAAGTACAATCTTGAGGTCTGAAATTGGCGATGACGAAATGAGGCTTGTGAATGGGTCGAGGGAGTCCATGTCCATCAGACGAACGTGTACCTTCGCCAGGAAAGGAAAAACCACAGTACTCCCTGTGGGAAGTGGAAGGGGTGAAGTACCATCCAAAAGTAAATCCAATGATTGGAGATTACGAAGATGAAGAAGATATAGGTTAAACAGAGGGAATGTGATTGAATTGGTAGGACAAGAGAGGTGTTGGAGATGTTTGAACGAGCCGACAACTTTCCAAAACTGGGGGAAGATAGGTCTATTATTTCCAATTCGAGTAAAATGTTGAACCGCTAGTGTCTGCAGGTTAGACGACTGCCGCTCGAGACACTCGAGAAGTTCTACTGTATCGCCAATTGGTACTGGCTGGAACACTCTAGTCCATTGGAATGATACCAAGTTTGGCCCATAAAACAACGATGTGTGGATATAATCATAGTCGTCTCCACCTATAGGCCGATTGAAATATTTGAGGTTGGGCAACAGTAAAGCTCTGGGCAGATAAAGCCGTAGAGCTGAGAAGACATCATCCTTGACATGAAAAGGGCGGGAAAATGAAGATGATGGTGAGGTTGATTCCGAGCCAAGACTCCGGATAAGATTTGCGTAATGCAAGACACGATCCCAATCCGAATCTTTGTTAGGTACCCTAAGAAGTTTCTGAGTAGGGGTGTGATTTGAGTTGCGAATACACAGCAATATAAAGGGTGTTTACTCACAAATATCCCCTTGAAGGTATTGTACGTTGATGGACGCTCAATTGTCCAAGCATCAGGCGGCAAACACTTGAGTAGGGGAACCAAAGAAGTTTGTTCCTTCCACAAGGCTACAAGGGCGGGATACGAGAGCGTCCGACATGTACTTGCTATGGCGGCAACAGCGTCTGTTCTACGACGCCCATTTTCATAAAGGGCGTACTCCAAAATCACGTCCAATATCTCGGGAAGCTGAAGACAAAAATGCATACTATAGCGCAGAGGCCTGGGGTGGGAGTCCACTGAGTTAATTGAAAATAAGGCTCGATATTTTAACTGCAAATGGAGACATAGATGGCTAATCAGGTCATTTTAAATGCCGGATTGTCAGATATAGTCGCAGAAGTAGAGATAAGAAAAAAATACATAGTTGGTGAGTTTCGATCACACATGCCAATTGCAATGTGCACTTGTAGACATGGCAACCTCCTTCAAAACTTGGTACCTCAAGCCCCAAGTTCCTCAGCCCTGAGGCCTGAGTCGTGACAATAAACGCTTCATTTGCAGCTCGATATATGATTTATCTCTCGTCGAACGTATTTCATAGAGCAAGTTTAAAGTTTAAGAAGTTGAATTTGAAGACGCCGCGACTCGGACAAACTGGTTTTGAAAATGTCTGTCAGTAACGTTTACCACATCCCATGACCAGTCGTCGTGTATATAGTATATGCCAACTGGCGAGGAATGTCGTTTCGATGCAATTAGCCAGTTCTAGAGTGGAGGAGAGCTTCTGTAGTAAGCCCTACACCATGCCCTATTTCTTAATGACCAGCCATTCACGTATACCAGGCCATTATAATTCTGGTTATGCTACGTCGACTTTGGTGGTCTTATCAGTTGTTCGGGGATTTCAAGGAGAAACTCGCCGTCTATTTATGTTGCATGCATATATTGCGGCACTGACCTCTGAAAGTTCTTGAGGCCACAAGACAGGATCAGTTCACGGGATGCCGAATGGCGCCAAAGGATCGCAGGTATATCAACCAGCAACTATTATTTCTATATCATTCCTTCCCACCACCAACAACTAACTCAAATTACTTCATGTCCACTCGGGTTTCGTTCACTTCCACAGTTGGCCTTGGCTCTTCTGCCTCAGAGGTAGCTAGGTCCCCAAAACGCCCTCGCGCCGTGGTCACTGGGGGATCTGGAAAATTGGGCCGTGCAACTGTTGTTGACCTCCTCGCACATGGATGGAATGTCGTGAACTTTGACAAACATCCACCTCCTGCAGATGCCCCATCCGAGGCCGTATTTATGCTCACTGAGCTGGAGGATATGGGTCAGGTTATGGAGAACCTAATCGAGGTGGACTCAGTGAGTAGATATCTGGCCGTCTCGTAAGATGTGCAGAATTGATCACACTGCTGCAACAATTTAGCGATACAAAGGCGTCGACGCTGTTGTTCACCTCGCTGCACTTCCTGCTGCAGGCATGATGGGCTCTTCCACTCAATTCAGACTGAACACGATGAGGTGGGTGTCCTCTCATTCTTGCTCAAATAATTACCTTGACGTGCCCCTTCCCAGTACTTACAATGTCTTAGAAGCGTCCCGCAAACTTGGAATCAAAAATATTGTCCTCGCTTCCTCTGAGACGCTCATCGGCTTGCCCCTAGATCCTTGGGTGCCTGATCGTATTCCTGTAGATGAAACCGCCGATCGTAGGCCAGAAAGCGCTTACTCACTGAGCAAGCTGGTTGGCGAAGTAAGCGATTTTAAGTCGTGACTTCACACCATCTCAAGTGTTTCTATAGGTCATGGCAGAGGAATACTGTCGCTGGGACCCAAGTACAAAGATCGTATCCCTGCGCTTTTCTAATGTAATCCAGCCGCATGAATACGCTAAATTTGAAACATGGCAGCAAAACCCGGAACGCAGGAGGTGGAAGTGCGTAACTTGTCATAATAAGGTTGGCGAGACGCTAATCAACAACTGGGTCATACTCATTTTTTCTAGCTTGTGGGGATATATTGATGCCCGCGACGTACGTTTCATATGTCTTAACGTAGTTCCACGCTGATATGTATTTTCTTCTGGTCTATAGGGTGCACAGGGCATTCGCAAAGCGTTGGAGCATAAACCTACTGGCCACCATCAATACATTATCGCCAACAACGTTTGTGCATGTATTTTCCATCGCCTTCCCAGCTTACCTGTTGTATACAGAATACCGTGATGCGCACGCCGAATGATCAGCTCGTCGCGGCCGAATTCCCTGGTGTACCCTACACGCCGACTCTTGGTTCGCACGATACATTGCTTAGCATTGACAAGGCGAAACGAGAGCTTGGATTTGCGCCCGCGTATGACTGGCAAGGGTAAACGCAAGTAACCAGTCGGGGATTGTCTCCTGCTTATGCAGCGAACGAGTAGAAGAAACGCCGATAATTTTGTAAAAATGGATGTGCTGTATTCTGTATAGTAATGAATGTCGAAGCCAAGTTCTTCACGCTGGTGTGAAACCGTTTGAAGAAAAATGCGAAGTCTATCATCTCGCAACTCAAGAGCAAGTCTTCTACTCATCACACCATCACGTATTTGTACACACCTAACTCCATTATTCTGACGGGTGCCAACCACATATTACCTTACAGTTCACCGGTAATATGTACGATGATTCCCGTTGACCATCGACTCTGACGATAGGTTGGTTGACCAGATATAGCAGTCTAAGCCTCATTGACCAAAACAATATACGCACCCTTTCATGGTGTTAGATCGGCAAAATCTAAACCCGACGTGCTATGTAATTTCAAGCAAGAAAAACCACTATGCTGTATTATGTGTGAATGATCATTGAGTGGAGAGCACACTTTCAGAATCGAGGATGGAAATGAAGTCCGGTGATCATGAGTTTTGTGAGGACGCAGAACTACCTCCCTCCGCCTGTGCCTGCTTGCTTAACAAGCGCCTACATAAAATCGCCTTAGAATAGGAAGGAAAAGGTTATGCTCTGCGAAACGTACTGTCGAGCAGCCAATATCATCTGCGCCTTTCGCTCCCGCAGACTAGCTTCTCGCTTTTCAGCAGTATCCTCCCACTTAGCCTTACCTCCAACCTCATTTTCTGAGAGTTCAGGTGCTGTGTCGAGACGTGCCTGAAGTCGATAACGTGATATGAGATTATCTTTGGGAGTCATGGGCGTAGCGTTTGCGACGAATTGCTGATTTGCTTGTGCCTGACCTTGCGTTCGTGGATAGAGCGTGTAGTATGCGGGAGGCGGCTTAAAGAGGGGAATTGAGCCCTAACATATATGATGCCAGCACGTAACCTACTTACGGCATCAAGGAAACCTTTCTCTAGTATTTTGTTAGACGTCAACTCGACGTTTCCTGTTCGAAGTAGGTCGTAACGGATGTTGTCTCTGAAAACCCAAGAAGTTCGTTCAATAAGCAGACAGAAAATAGAATGAGGCTTACTGAGGTATGTCCGGGAACATGGCATGTATCTGGTCTACCTGCACCGAAATGTAAGATAGTAGACATCAATCAGAGACACCTGACTGACCATTTCTTGAGTCACATTCTTGGGTCTGAACCCCAGTGCAGAAGTAGGTGACCTCGCCGCAGACGCGTTGCTACCTGTCGAACGCAGACGCAAGATGAGCGAATGTAGAGATGCTGAAGATGGGAAAAGACGTGCTTGAAGTTGCCCAACGGAATATGAATACTATAACCGCACAAGCAACAATGGCATTCACAACCTCCCCCATCTCTTCTCTTTTGAATGCTGACCGGAGTGAAAATGGAGAAAATATGATACTTAAGAGATTCTGGTAGTGAGAATATGGGCTTGACGCTGGGGAACTTGTTGGGGCAAGCAGGCGCTCTGAGGGTGAGAGTGCAAACTACAGCCACTGCCGTGGCCAGGTTAAGCACAGCAACTACTGGTACTAAGCAACCTACAATTGTACTATGGGCCGTAACATGCACTGGCTATTTCAAACTGAAAGGGAGGTGACAATCACTTGTGAGTATCAGCCTGGCTCCAGGTGTCGTCCATCGCATTTATGGTACAACTGTTTACGAAGTGTTCTACGTAAATATTACAGATTTTGACGCTATTAGAAAACTGGTTTGAGCAAAGCAATATTATCTCGGTACAGTCTCTGTCACGTTAAAAGTAGAAACTCCGGGGTTGCCTTCGCCCACGACAACCGTCATCATTCACGAACCGTTGGGTAGTTGCGGCAAGTGACGGTTCAAGTTGGGTGGGTGGGTAGTGGTGAATTATCAGTGAGTTTCAAATATCGTTGGGTATATACGTTGTTGCTAATTCGCTATTACAACAAGATCTTGTCAGTAGGTTTTGTCGGTAGGTTTTGCATAGGCTGTGCGGTAACACCACTGCTGCTTCGATCGATGTGAAGTTAGAAGGGTTTGGATTAAGCAATGGATAAAAATGACGTCAACAAGTGGTCCAAGCAGCAAACAGTAGCACTTGAACCATCGAGCCAGTAGTTAGTTGATGGCTTGCCGCGACATCCCCCGGCGCAGAACACTCAACCTCAAGTCCACCACTTTTGATATCCTGGCATGAACCAAAGTTCTTCTGACAGGCCTACAAATGCGTCTCGCAGGCACGTTGACATCAGGCAATGCCATTGATCAATATTGATTTCCGGAGCAGCATACAGTGGCTCACCGAAGGGTAGTGTCAACATAATCACACAGCTTTCATCCTTCTGTCGAACAATTATATCAGATACAGTGGATCGTGCGAGTACGTTGGTACGTTCAACTACTACCCACGCCCACTTCTGTCCCCGAGCCCATTACTGTGCTGACACCCGAGGCTTTTTAAAACGCTTAAGACGCGTACCGAGGACGTCCTCAGCAATCTCATAAAAACTAATCTCACTTCACAGGATGTTCAAGGATCTCCAGTGTTCCATGATTTTCGAAACTGTCGAGAAATCTAGTCAATATCTAATCTCATTTCTCAATACCAAGACACTGTCCCTCTAACTACATATGACTCCTACGAGCCATCTGTTCGTAGGCTTCTCGACTCACCATGCAAGAGCTCAGAAATCAGAAATCAAGGATTTCTTTTCTCCTAGTCTACCTTGTTTCATTGCGGCCTCCAGTGCCACCTCGGGTACAACCTCAAAAATGTTCGCAAAGTATCGTCACCTCCCTGGGATATCCTATGGCCAGCTACTGAAATTCACAGTCACCGTGAACGACCGGAGTGTGCCATCGGGGTTGGGATATATTGTTGAGCTACATGGCTCACCGCGTCAGAATCAGCATTCATCTTCATTTTCACCGTTAACACCTGACGTGCCAAAATCGCAGATCCAGACGAGCACCTCGCTGTGAAGCGATTGGTTGACGAACTATGTGCTTCGAACGTAAATGTTGAGCGTAGCTAAGAGCGACATGTTGGAGATATGAGAGAAACAAGCGTAGTACGAAGAAGGGAAGTGGCGCAAGCGCCGAACTAGGCAGGCCTAGTAGATGGAGTGGCCCGTGCGCCATCAGATAACATTTTTGATTTTGATTCCGTTCTCCTTTATATACGCTGTCGTCGTTAGGCAGACACCTCAGACCTTCACTCGAAGTCTGAGGTGAGATTCCCCATTTAGTGTTAAATTACGAGTACCTAGCTTACCTTTCGTTTTTCCAGCTGTTCATTGCTAGGTACATTATTCCAATATATTCAGACCTTCACTCGAAGTCTGAGCTGTTCATTGCTAGATAAACAATACGACAAGCAGTAGCTGCACCAACGATTCGCACTGTCAAGCCAGGCACTTTTCGAGAGTCCCGTCGTTGGAAGATTGATCCTTCAACTATGGGCTCTAGATAGGTGAAGGTGAGTTGTCTCATGGGACGAAACTGCGATGCAGTGGATGTTAGACAGAGTTCTTCAGGAGATATGAATTTCAAACGACAATCGTTGAATGTAATATATCATCCAGTAGTTCATGAATTCATGGTACATATGCATGCAATATTATTATCGGATTATGCAAATCACTTCCGGGACAAAAATCATGAAATAACTTGCATTTGGGTAATGGGCATCATAAATCAAGAGAATTGGCGTCGATAGCTAACTTCAAAACCTCAGAGCTTAGCTTTCAAGTTTATTCCGTCTTTGGTCAAGGTAAATCGGACCAATGAACATGTGAACCTCTGACCTTGGTTTATATGGTATCCCAGATAATGGCGAGCTCCAAGCGAGTGATGGTATATTCGTGGGTTGTGGAACAAGAAGAGGTTCACGAGTTGCGTGGGACCTAGGGTAAGAATTGGAAAAGGCATTCTGAGGTGGGGGCGTGCCGGCACATCATACAACCAACCTAAGAGTCATGCTACACCAAGCCATCAGAAACAGGAGTAACGCTCGCTTGCTGTGTATCTCGGTCTCTTGAAATCTTCAAGCTCGCATCTATATGCTCCCTAGACATCGTGTTGCATCGGCACTGGTCGGCTGTGGTTTCATCCACTCCACCCATCGAGATGGTGTTCAGCCCACCTCTATCCCCACTTAACCTGATCACTCCCAAGTAATCACATAACGACAATCTTACTGGGTCCCCATGGCAGGTAGACTCGCAGTCGCATTGGTGCAATCCACAGTCACAGCTGGCCGCTAGTGATTCGGTTGTGGGGTAGTATGATGAGCCACGATTCAGCTACGTTAGGACTTGCGAATTTTTTACGAGTGAACCAGTGAATTATCTTCAGTGAAGTTGGAGAAAATAGGTTTAGGCCGACGTTATCGGGTTCTTACATGCTTCACAGGTGAGGCACCAGCCTGCATCGGCTGATTTTGGCTCGCCTTGCCTATATGATCTCGTTGCTACCTGGATAGTTGATGTGGCACCCTTGACAGTGACCCATTGCAACAAAACATTGTTCCAACCATACGACAGTATCAGTTAAATTGCGACATCGAAAATTCTCAAATATCAACCGACGTCACCAGAGAATATTAACATTAGCTCCAACCTGCCTGTCCTCTCCGTAGCTCAATGTTCAACCTTCACCTGGCGCCGCAGGTAATGATCCACGAAGATCCACGAAGTATGTTGGTACTAAGGCGCAAAATCCCAAGATACTGATAGTTTAGCGATTCCTTTATCGACTTGACCACCATCATGAAGGGCTTTTGATACTGCTCAAACGGACGACCAGTGGCAAGAGCGATACATTCTCGCTTGACGCATAGTACTGAACGCAATCATGGTGATGCTAAAAGAAGCACATCATTAGCTGAATGGTTCATGGTTTGTAAACACATAAACATTACTTTAAACCTGATCACCAGAGCAAATCAACATCACGACAAACATTTTAAAACATTGCATACTTACCAGTGATTGAAATTAGTCTCGAACTTCCTTAAAAACTCCCACCGCTTGGCCATAGCAGTGTCTCCATCTCCCATATCTGCTGCTGCTAGCCCTTGTGTAGCAGACTTCGAGAACGATGCCGTATAAAGCGCGAAAGTAGAGCAAGTGACAATGAGCCGCGAGTAAACCTGGGGAATATTGTTTAGAAAAGAACATTAAATAAAATATCGATAGAAGCTTACTCGCAACAGTTTCGAGCTCGTTAACATGCATTCTTTCAAACATGTATCCAAAAAATCGACATGATCTCTGAGAAGTTGGTCAACAGTGGTTACCTTGGTAAGCTTCGCCTCAAGGTTGCGCCAATTGGGCTCCAGGACCTCGAATGTCGTGAAGGCTAAGATTTGTTGCACAAAAGATAGCATTCTCGCACGCAAAAGAGCCACTCTCAAGCGCCACTGCTCAAACTCTGGATGATTAGAAGCGGAGCGCCGCCATATGATCCCCTTGTGCTCAATCCACATAGACGTCAAGGATTGTTCGACCTGTTTAAGGTGCAGCAAGAAACGGAACAAAAGCTGATAGCGGAGAATTGTCTTCCGAGATATTACCAAAGATAGGGGAAATTTAACGCTATAATCCAATGCCAAAGCATCGATTCCTACAATAATAGTATAAACTCTGTGAATGCAAGATTGATTAAACAGCTACAGTCACATACCTTGTAGCTGCTTCCTATCATCCCGGTCTTTGTCTCGTTCCTTTTTGGAGTCTTCGTGACTTCCGCTATCAGGCACAATATCGCCATCTTCTCCACCAATGACTCCGCTAACACTGATTACCTTCAGTAACCAGTCATACAGTCCAGTGCTGGAGATGGAGATTTTGACATCTTCTCTAAAAAGCGCATCCTCTCCTTGTGAGTCTGTGTTCAGCGCTAAATCAAGCAAGCTCTGCAACTTCACCATCGATACTGATTTTGCAGGTTTTTTCAGCTCCGTATGGGAAAGGTCGAGCAGATGTGTCAAAAACGATGACTGAGAAAGGAAAAAGTAGCGTTTCAAAGACCTTAACCGTGGGATTAGCTGTTGATCTTTGAGAAGAAGTTGAAGCAATGTCCGGTTCGCATGCGTGTAAGCCTCCTCGATAAAGTTGTATAACCTGAAGTAAAAAAAAACATCAGTGCCATGTATAAGGAATAGTGGTGGTGTCCGACTTTTCATTATCCATGGACAAATCCTCATCGTCCGCTTGTCGATGATTAGTCTGCACTTCAATTCCACATTCTCGAATTACATTCAAATATTTCCCGGCCAGGAGAATTTTGTGTTTCCATCCTTCTAACAATGGCGGTATACAGGCACCGCCTGGAAGTCTACCCGTCACGGTTCGGGGGGGAGGAACACCCGCCTGATGGCGTTTGGATGGTGCAGCTAATGTAGATCCATCGCGGAGCTATCTTTAACAGTAAGTCGGAGTGTTGGTCGCCAGGCATAAAAATCATACCGTATAACGACGCTCCCAATATTCATCCGTATAGTCTACCTCTAAAATACCTTTACTAATAAATTTGCTTTCTTTGACGCAAAGCTCGTCGCAGGGGTCAACCAACCGGCCCGTCGTTGTCCACATTTTCAACATAGAAACATATGGTACCCCAGCCGATTTCAATAGCGTGCTATAGAGTTTGTGTGCCGTAGGATCGCCGGACATATTCTGCATGCGTTCGTAAATGATAGCCAGTACCTCGCCGCCCTTGACGACGATATTACTTCCCTCGGCACCATTGAGGCCGTTTTTGTTGATTTCTGATAAGACCGCTTTCAGCTTGGCGCCACCCAAACCAAGAGCCTCGTTACGAGCGTCATCCTCGTCATCCTCTGATGAAGAGGAAGTTAAGTCAGCAGACGAGTCATCCGCAGTTGCTAGCTCCAAGACTAGCTGATATATTAGAGACAATGTGTGGACAGTAGGATGAACGTAAAACCATAGTTTCTGCAGAGTGAACGTGGAGGAAGTGTTATAAGCGTGCTCAAGTTGCGAGAGAAGGGTTTGATAGTCCTGGCCACTTCCGATCAATATCTGAGGAGGCCCTCAAAGGAAGTGATGAGTAACTTACCTTGAGCATATCTCGGATAGCCGCGCAGAGAGCGTGATTGACCAAGCCAAAGTCTAGGTGACTTCGACTTTCGATGAAGGATGATATTGCAGTATAATAAGTCCCCAGTGGCAAAATCCTCTCTGTCAAATCACGCAGGGAAGAGTCTAGAAATAGCATGCAAGTATACAATCAGATGATGTATGCTAGTATTCAGGCAATGTTCAAGCGCACCTAGAGGAGAGGATACAACAAATCGGATACCCTGGAGAGGATCATCATCCTCTGGGGAGTATTCGGGATGGTATGTTATGTGCGTGCCCTCGATACCCTTCACGTCCTTTTTAGCTTAGTCTGGTATGCTTTTAATGAGAGCTTACAGACCATGAGGACGTAGAGAATATCCTCCAGTATCAGGGCCTCTTGTATATCAACGGGGAGGGTTCCCAACACATCCTCCCTAGCCTTGCCTTTGGACTTTGGTAGCGATGTGTTTGCACCGACGCGTGAATTCAAAGGAGCACGAACGAACGAGGTTTCAGCGATAAAAGAAGGCTCGTTATGATCTACTTGCAGTATAAGGGCACTAGATCAGATTGACGATAAAAGGACTCACTTCTGCCTCGGTTTTCATGAGAAGAGTTCAGTCTACCATCGAAACCTTCGTCAATATCATCGTGTAACACTTGTCTGTTCCTGCGAACCGACGCGATAGTCCCAGTAATCTAAGGAAGTGGCATGATTGTGAGGCGAGATACACGGAAACAAAAGAAAGACAGTAATACCTTTGTGTATTCCTTTGCTGAAAGTGTAAGATTCTTTTTGCGACCTCCTGGTCTTGCTCTGGGAGTATATGGGTCCATGTTGGTCGTCGGTTGAGTCAACCGCAATCGAAAGACGCGAAACCGTGTCTTGCACCGCCACCTCAAAAGAAATCCCGAGTCCGGATTCCTCAAGTTGTTTTCTGCACCTCACTTCCGCTTTTCCTTATTCCACAAGCCTTGTGGGTTGGCCTATCTTTTGCTTTTTGGGCTCGAGAAAACTGGATAAGGCGTATCATTAAATAATATCAGCTGAAAAACCTGTTTCGCGATGAGGGATGCCAACGTTTTTTCAATCTCGAGAGCAATGCCTCGGATGGTTCGCTTCAATTCGTATTTTTTTTCTTTCTACTTTCGACTAATCACTGTAAAACCCGTTCTTGCAGAGCTGGTCCCCTCGCAACCTCTACAATCTCTGGCTACGTTCTATTGGAGCCCGGTCTGAAGAAGTAAACTTCACCCGCACTCAGCAAACGCTCTTCCAACAGAGGTGGACATCCAAAGCCCTCGTCCGGGCGTATCATGGCGATTTTATTAACGAGAAAATTTTCAAGCGATGGTACCTGCCCACTACACTACCAGACGTACGGCCACGTCAGAGACGGTTGGGAGATGATACCGCTGCCCTCGATTCTTTTGCCCAGCGCACCGAACAACTAGAGAAGCAAAAGAAACTCCAGGAAGAAGAAGAACGAAAAGGGTTGGCACCCGTCGGAAGTTTAATGTTGACAGAGGTGGAGAGACGCATTGACGTATTTATGTTTCGCTGTTGCTTCGCACACAGTGTTTATGAGGCTCGTCGTCTGGTCATTCACGGCTACGTGCTGTTGAACGGCAAGAAGGTATGCAGCATCCCTCCGTACCTACAGTGGTCGCCATTCGTGGTAAACTAACGGTTGCTATTTTGCATGATGACAGCATCAAAATGCTAATACGCGCCTGGCTCCTGGTGATATGGTTTCAGTTGACCCTAATGCAATCAGATTCCTCCAGAAACCAAAGCCAACATCTGAATCTCAATCAGACGCAGCAAGCTCTTCCGACGAGGCGGATAACCAGGCTGAAAATAAGACAGTGCCCGCTCAAGGGCATTCTCCCGCTGAAAATCAGTTGACGCCGTTCAATTTACCACCATACGCTTCCCCGTTCATATTCATCCCTGCATACACCGAAGTATCTTTCCCAACTTGTTCCGCCATCTACGTGCGACACCCAACCGCCCGACCAGGATATTCAGAAATTCCTACGCCCTACGATGCGGATGGCGAAGTAATCAGATTAGCATGGGAGTGGTACTCGAAGATGCGACCCCGGAATAGAAGCAAGAGGCAGTTGGCTAGGATGCCTGAGAACCGGCAATGATAGGTAGTGAGGTGTCATGGGGGAGTGCCTGTTTCTTTGAGTCAATTTATCTGATATATGTCAGCCCAGTTATCCCCGTCGGCGAGCGTTGAAAATAGTGCAGACAGACAAATTATTTGTGAAAGATACCGCCGTTGGTACAGATGCCGCCGTAGTTCCAGATAACAAACCCTGGCAATAGCCTGATTGCCATGCTAGTTCATCAACTCGGCCTTCCAGATCACAGGAGACTGCCGACGATCATCTTCCTCTGAAGAAAAAGTCCACAGGATATTCCGGCGTTCATTCGCTCTGATAGGGACTGTGAGATACTGAGCTGTCGTCCTGTTCACTTTGCAGCTATGAATAGCACGGTGACGAGAGCCATCAGTTGTGCCATCTTAGCCATACTTCGGCGGTGGTCTAAGCTACTATCAGGGGCGACATCCATCAGCTTTGTTTCATGCTAGACTGATGTCCAGACTACTGGATTTCCCACTGTATGCCCAAGGCAGCTGTTGGACGCATGTCTGGCGCACTGTAGGCATGCGTCCGTATATCCACCATGGTATTTGACGACGATCGCTGTCTTGTCACGAGCGGCCATCTGTTCTTCGCTTTTTTTTCATACTCGCTGATGGGTCAAACTTTGAGCAGCATAACGACTAGGGTGTCCAACCAATAAATGGTACATGTATGGAGAGAAAGTCACAGCGGGGAACGAGGCTCTCAAAAACTCGCTGAGTAACGTCCTATCATGGATAGTAAAACTCATGATACAATCCGTTGCCATTGAGACTATTTTACAAAATCACAATATTCTATTCTTTCTCCTGCCACTCTCGCCTATGATTGCTGCCAAGCTTAAGCCCAATGAAAATGGTTTGTAACAATCGTCCTACTCCAGCACATGAAGCAGCAATGACCCCGTTGTCCATGACCCAAGCTGGCCACGGCCACTTCATTCCTCGAATTGAACTATTGTACCGTGGTCTGTAGCGGTGCCATTGTGTAAATGGTGAGATTGGCGAGCACAGAACATGTGTGCCATCATGATGGTACTGGATTGGTACTGGATTGGAGCACCAGCGGTGACAAAGAGGGTGATAATTAAACTAAAGTGTCAGAAATCCCAACAAATCCATTTTTGTTTGTTTTTCGGTTATTTGCAATGGAAATTGTTGAACTGCGCAAGCCATTTCCTTTTCGTATTTCACTGAAATATCACACCCATTGTGCAATTGTTCTTGTTAGTACGGATGCCATCCTTTGCGATATGAAACAAGGTCCGTAATGAAGGGGCACCAATGGAGCACATTGATGGGCAAGAGCCTCGAGGCATGACATTGGGCGGTCCTGTCCTTTTGTCTATTTTTGTGGAGAACCGGGTTCTCGATGGAAACAAAGGTTCAACAGGTGCGTTGTTATGCTCTTTTCGATATCTGATATCCCACTGACGGTCCTGCTGTGTAAGACTAGCCAACCTTATCAACCTTGCCTGGATTTCTGCCTATTTGCCGCCGTTTTAGGAGATTTTTCATGAGAACTTTCTTTGATCGAGGGTTTTTCCTATTGCCCCAGCCCTTTATGTCATCCAACCAGTGAGTGCCGTGCTCAAAATGTAAAAAAATTCCCTGCGAAATGTCCGCCAAAACCATGGCGATTTATCAGATACTATAAGTTACCTGTCAGTCATTTTCGACGCAAAATTTCATTTCTCCCCCCATACTTCTTTCTTCCTCCAGCCTTTCTTTTCTCTCTTTTCGTTTCCATCTCTGACTTTGAGGACTACTGGTAGTCTTCTAGTCACTTCTCTCGTTCTTTCTTTTTTCACACTTGAATCTTTGTTTTTGGTCACAATGTCTCCTGCCTTCTTTGCAGCAGCAACCACTGCGGCGGCTGCGGCTCCCGCTCCAAACCAGAAGGCTTTGATTCTACACGCCGATATTCTCATCCTTGCTGTCATTGCTTGCTTCACCCTTTTTCACCTTCCTCGAGCCATCGCTAGATTCTCTGACAAGTCAGAATGGATGCAAGGCCACATCTTTCACTCGGTTAAGGTTGAACCTACCAGAGCAACAAACTTTAAGGTCGAGGCTTCGTACATGCCCACGTCTGACAAGACTTACACGGGATCTCAAGACTCGCATTCCGCATATTCGTCGGTCACTTATCTTGGTCAGTTTTCGAGCTTGAAGTATGCTGGTGCACCTGCTCCTCGACATGTCCCCATGTTGTCGTCATTCATTCACCCAATTTCATCCGCGCTTTGCCACCGCATGAACGGTTATTCCGTCGGTCAAATCTTACTCATGGCCGGATACTTGGGCATCTTGTTCTACGGCTCGTTCTATGAATCGAATCCTTTCACCGATCCAGAGCGAGCAGGCTATGTCATCACGTCTCAAATTCCATTCATTTATGCTTTTGCGACTAAAAACAATGTTCTCGGTTTCCTAGTCGGCGTGGGCTATGAAAAGGTAAGGTGCGGTACCGAGCCGAAACGATACATCATAATTGCTGGACATCGAACTAAATCCCGGTTTCTATTTCTAGCTCAACTTCCTTCATCGTTTCGTCGGGAGGATAATGGTGATTGGCGCCAACGTGCACGCGTTGGGATATAGTAAGTGCTCAGCGTTGGCTCTCATGACTGTCAGTGTCTTATCTGATAGCTATGCAGTCTATAAATGGACCCTTGCAAGCGAATTTACCGAAAAGATATCAGAACCTTACGTTCGATGGGGATTTGTTGCCTTGGTTTGCTTTGATTTACTGGGTTTCCTGTCGGTGTCAATTGTTCGTTCGACATCATACAATCTTTTCTTCACCACACACGCAGTCAGCTTAGTTGTGTTTCTCCCAGCTGTGCGCCTTTTCTGTTTTCTCACTAGGAGCTTTACTAAACAAGAAACTTACGTAGGTATGCTACCATGAAGCGGCTTGCATTCCCTACGTTATCGCTGCCAGTGTTCTATACGGGTTAGATCACGTCTGCAGGTTGATCAAAACTCGTTTTACATCAGCCAAGATCCGTCCTCTTCCCGAGCTCGGCGTGACTCGTGTGGAGATGCCAGGTCTCAATGCAGGATGGCGCGCTGGTCAGCACGTGCGCCTTCGCGTGCTATCATCTGGTATGGGCTTGTGGGGATGGTCAGAATGCCATCCTTTCACTATCGCGAGCGTGAGTAGGACTCCGGAAGGCATGGTTCTGATGTGCAAGAAGGCCGGAAGGTGGACAAACAAGCTTTATTCAATGGCTTCGACTCCCTCATACGGTGAGGGTGGTAAGGAAGTGGGCAGAAATGTGAGCGTGATGGTAGAGGGACCCTACGGTAAGCATATCGCTGCGTATGTGTCGAATTGCAGTCTGACGGTGATGTTTGCATGTAGGCGGTGTTGGCCATACAGTCATGTCCAGTTACTCCGGAGCGATGTTTGTGGTTGGTGGCTCCGGTGTCACTTTTGCTTTATCTGCTGCGCAGGATTTGATCAGCTCTGGAAGCTCCAGTCGTGTGAAGGTCATTGAAATCGTCTGGACTGTCCAAGACCCATGTACGTGACTTTTATATCTGTCTATCGGGATGTCTAAGCTGATCCAAAAATGTTAGCTTCCTTGACGCCAATGCTCCCTCTTCTCGCCTCGTTGGTGCAGCAGAGCACTTCTGCTCGCGTGAAGGTCTCCGTGTTCTACACCCGTGCTATTCCCATCTCGCACGACGAGCCTTTCTTCCCTCCTGGGATTACGCTGAGCACAGGCCGACCCAAGATTGGGCGTATCCTAGACTCCGTCATTGGGGAGACAGTATCCAGTGGAAACGGCGGATCTCTGAATGGTGTATTCGTTGGTGTCTGCGGTCCTGCCGCTCTGGCGGACAATGTTTCCAAAGTGGTCAAAAACTTCGATTCGAGTGTGAGAAAGGCTGTTGGTGGAGTTGAGCTCCATGAAGAGTGAGTTATCTTTTTGTCTGTTATAAGAATGCTCTGCTGACTACGTGTCGCCTGCAGAGTTTTCGGGTGGTGAGAAGCTGGTCTATCGTGCCCGATACATTTCCAGGTACAGGACAGATGTACACTGTGTGTACAGAGTACTACTTAGTACGCTCCGTGCCGTGTTGTATTACTATCGTGTCTTCCGCTGGAGGAGACATCACCATGTCATTCGTATAGGGAAATAGCAATGGCATTTTAAAAAAGCTGGACAGATTTGCCAAGGTGAAATGCTTTGACACAAACCGTCAGGATGTGCCTTGGGCAGGGCACTCGAAGAGATCAGATCGTAGGGTAAATCTCGCCGCTCTACATGAGGAGACTGCATGACCTTCAAAAATCGTACAAATCTGGTCGCTCGGAGTGAAATGCTACTTTTTTCTTGGGCTTTTTCCCCTTTGTAGGTGGTGCCACCACTCGCTCTGTTGTTTCTAAACTATCAACCGCTCCTACATCACCACCTGCTGATGACTTGACAGCTTCCAACTCTACTTGGATAGTGGCAAGAGCCTGCTTCGGATTTGAAGTGAAGGTCTCGAGGGAGGTGTGGGCGGCAGGGCCGTCGAGAGCTGTTCCCTCAGTTGGAGGTGCAGTTCGTCTTTCAGAAACGCCGCCTTCCAAGTCAAGGTGCAGGGTTTCGAATACAAGCCGCCTGCGCGTACATTTGAATGCAAGATTATTTTCACCGCTTCCGCCTGTCGCTGAGGCGGAAGAGGATAGCCCACGGAGCACAGAATATTTGTCGCTCGGGGGGAGAATGGTGTGCGGTGCAGGTAGGGTGTGGATATGGAGAAATCCGTGGTGAGAAGGGAAGAGCGCGGTGAGAGAGGGGTTGGCTGGGTAATGCATCGTTTGCAGGTAGCTTTTTGCTAATTAGGAAATTGGAGTAAAATACATACCTGGGAATGCCTGCATACTGATGACTGCATCTGAAAGCCAGCCTACCTTTTGTATCCAGCCGGTCCCGCCCCATTCGTCCGTACATAGATGAGGAGCGAGAGAAAGTGAAGCGCATGTAGTTGGGTGTTGGCGAAGCAATGCCCGAAGACGATATAAGAAGAGTAAGATATCCTAAGTCGCAATTAGCGCGTCACGTCCAATCTTTAACTGTCAGTGAGCCGACATACCTGCGGCTCCATATCTCCCCACTGTGGAGATCCAAGAGAAGGTATGCATATTCGAAGGGGCCTAGACGAGGGCCCCTCTATAGTATCTAAAACCTTCCTGATGTTTCTTATGGCACCCCGTGTGGACTTTTCGTCATCTTCAGAGCTAACCGGATATGTTAGCACCTGTTCAGATCCTTTCGCTAGGTCAAGCGTTGGCTGAGGTATTCGACAAGTCAGATCAAGAGGGGAGCAAAAATCTTCTGAGGGCATTCTATCAGGAGCCATTTTACAGATGACTGGCTGAACTTGGCAAGAAAATACGAAACACATACGAATTTGATGTAATAGTCGTCTGAAACTTCTTCATCTGCTCGTATCTCCATGCAATCTTAATCTTATCACCACTATCAGTGGTTTTTTCGTTATCTTCATCCTCCGCTACGGTCAAGGACGTATGAGCGGACGGACTGCCTGGCATCCACATGCACTCTCTCAAAAGCAACTCTGCGTCGTCATCGATGACACATATTTTCTGTCCAGTTGCTAGGCCCTGTGCGATGAAGTACTTCTGCACTAATTCTCCATAGGCAGAATGGCTATCTGGCGCTAATGTGATGAATGAACAGGACGAAGGCAAACCACCACCAAGGATGTCATCAAGGGAAGGAATACCGGTGGAAGTGATGATGGTCGATGGTGACGATGGAGATAGACGGGTGCCAGGAGCGAGGCTGGGCTGCTTTGAAGCTGATTTTCTCTTGAATGAAGACATCCAGCAAGAACAAGGCTGAAATTTTAAATCGATGGTAAAAGATTCATTGCAAGGACAATTGCAATATTCCGTGGATTAGGTCAGCTATACAGAAATCACAGTTTACCTCATTGTAGCACTACAATACAGAATAAGCATCCTTTATGACCACGATGAGCAATGGACTGGAATATCGGAAGGGTACGACTAAAAGTGTGCTCTACTTGGATATGCTGCCGTGGTACTAGTAGATGTTATCATGTCATGCACGGTGATCAATGCACGACAGCCCATTTCTCCAGTGCTGCCATATACCTAGCCCACCTACCGTTGTTCCAACTTACAACCTTTAGCCATGCCTCATCAGGGCTATCATATCGCAATGTGAGCATCAGCCCTCCAAGCATACAGTCAGCCAGCGATAAATTCTCCCCCATGAAGTAAATTCCATGCACATTCTTTTCCAAAAGCTTAGAGAGCAGGTCAAAGGAACCTTCGATTCGTTTCCATGCCTCCTCCCTGTCGCGACCTTTCAGCTCTATGTCCTCCAATTTCTTACCGAATGCCGCTTCCATGCGCTGGCGAAAATGTGCGCGGTCGCGCGGGGTCTTTTTCGAGTACATGTGCATCACCATGACGGGGAGAAGATGAGCAGTGATGGAGGTAGCGACGTGATACTCAAACAGCGCTTGAAGTGCTCGACTTCCTGATGGGAGGAGCACATGAGTGGGGTCGGGGTCTGGATACCTGCGTTCTAGGTATTCGATGATGGGCGTCGAATCTGAGAGGATAGCGGGTGGAGAGAATGTGTTGTCTATTAACGCTGGGAGAGTGTATGTTGGTACTCCAGAAGGTGAGGTGCCTGTGGGGGGAATCCCGAGTGATTTGCTAACTGATTCGATGTCGGTGGTCTCAACCCACCGGGTTTGGTAGCACAGGCCTTTGTAGTTTAGGGCTAATCTGTTGAATTTTGGACGTTAAATATAGTATGAGACCAAAGTGTAATGGCGAGTATATCTCTTTGAACACTAGCCTTACTTTCCATGTATTCGGTGAGGTGGGGACTGGGAGGACAGTAGGGATGTCGAAGAATGTGATTTTAGTGACAGTCATAAGCAAGAATCGTACAGAAATGACAGAATGGACACTCAGGCGGGCACAGTATGTTGCTACTACTAGCACTGATAGTACTGAAGACTCGGAGTGACTGAAGTTGGTCACGGTTATTTGCAGACCGGAACTTGAAAGCTACCGCCGGCGTGGGCGAGATTTTCTCACATCACTTCAGCCGCATCACGTGGACTCGGATAAGGCGCTGCCAACTGATCTGGTGCACATGCCTCACTGCCAGTGCCAGCTATGCTTCAATCTATCTTCTTCTAGTGAATTAGGGGGGTTATGGCATCAGTCTATTCATAACCACATTACTTATAGCCGCGGAGCAAGTCAATGTTGTTCAAGTTCGTCAACATTTCAACAGTTACATCGGTGAGTTCTATGATTCCAGCTCCAGAGTCCAAAACTTACTCTTGTTCTTTCATTTACAATCACTCAGGGGCTTGTCGCCTCCACGGCGCACTAAAGGCTCGATCTTCACTACAAATATGCTGTCTCTAAATATACAGTACCGGAGTCCTGCTATGCGGACCTACGTTAGCACTTACGCCCATCCAGTGTGGCCATCGCTGTTCCTATCACAATAATGACGGGGGATTTATTCTTCGAATTTAATATGGCGGTGAATAGGTGGACTGTCATCGAAAGAAGCAACGGGTATAGCACTTGGAGTGTCAATGAAGGATGGAGAATGCCGAGGCTGAAGCCATCAATGTTGTGAGTTGAGGAGGATCCCGAGCAGATTGAAACGAGAGAGGCGGTAGGGACGCAAAGCCTTCTTTTCCTTCCCGACCAGTCCAAATATTTCCTCCGTCCTGTCAACAACTACAGGCAGCGTTCATTCAAGTTGGGCTTTGCGTTTAAAAAAGAAGTAGCGGGGAGAAAGCATGGCCCTCGGCTATCTTCTTACTCTTTAATTCTAGTATGTAGAGCCTTCCACTTGTCATCGTCAGTACTTCGATTTGTTCATCTTTGCCTCCTATCTACTTCGCATGGCTTGGCACGAGCGTCTTGTCGGATAGCGCTGTTTTCTATTATGCCGGTGGACGCCGTTGGCCTTGTGATGCTACTAGAGTCGTTGCGAGTGAGTTAGCCTCGAAACTATCCAGTGTATACTCTGTAGCTAATAGCCACACCTCTGCGAAGTGAACTATCCTGTTATCATTATTATATTACTCGCATTCTTGGCTGGAATGCAAGCTCTGGTTCAGTTGTGACCATGTGCCCGTACAAATCAGCCATCAAGTGGTTTTGACAAGACGTCAACTATCCTGCATCACATCTCGGTGAATCACGCATTACCTAATGTATAGAGTAAGTAACGTAGTCGCAAAAACCATTTAAAGAGGACGCATTGTCTCAGCGTACCACTTATCAAGGGCTTCACAAATGTCATTCCAATCTCTGGCGACCACAAACACATTTCCTGCGTTTGGACTCTTGGGATTTCTCTTGATGGTTATTTTGTTGCCAATGATTTTCCGAGGTTAGTTTCTCATACATCTTGCATATTTGAAAATGACTATTCACCCCTCCAGTCCAGAACTCCATATCATACTTGTACAAATTGTTCATAATGTGGACAAGCCTCTCATGTCTCCTTTATGGCGTTAACGCTATCGTGTGGAACAACAACACAGTAGACAAGTCACCAGTTTGGTGTTATATTTGTAAGTGTCGGAATATCTTGACCAGCACATCCTGATGAGTGGCCCCTTATCGCAGCGACTCCCCTGATCAATGCTTCTGAAACTGGTAATCCGGCGGTTTTACTTTGCATTGTTCGCCACCTATATCGCATCATAACAATGAGTGCAGCGAACCAGAGTATTTCCAAGGTAATCTAGCAGTTCGTGTTGCTGATTATTCTTACTAATGGCGGGATGTTAGAATCGACGCGACTTGATCATAGACCTTTGTATCGGAGTTGTTTTCCCCGTCGTACTTTCATCTCTATGTACGTTGTGTGCCATAAATGTTGTTGAACTCACTAACTCTTCTTATCAGTATATGTCGTTGAATACAGGAAGTATTTCATTCTTGAAAACCTAGGATGTTTTCCTGCCGTAGCCTTCACACCACTCACTATCCCACTTTTCTTCATTTGGCCTTCCGTCCTGGGATTGCTGAATGCTCTATATGCTGGTCTGTAACTCCAATACATTGCCAATATTTCTGACATATATGGTCGTCTATAGGTCTTACCATACGCGCTACTATAAAACGGAAAGTTTTCAGAAGAGAAATCATGCAAGATAACCGATATATGCAGTTTGATCACTACTGGCGCCTGTTGATGCTAAGTGGCATTTGCATCATATGCACCCTCCCATATGGGATAGTCATACTGGTTATCAACCTCCTCGAACCAATGGTCCCATACACATGGCACTCGATACATGCTAACTTTTCTCAAATTGAGCAATTGCCTGTATCCGTGTGGGCGATAGATGCCAAAAACCAGGTCGATATTGAGTCATCTCGTTGGTTTGCTGTGTTTTATGCCTTCATATTCTTCGCGTTTTTTGGGTTCACAAAGGATGCTGTACAAAACTATCGCCTCGCTGGCCTTTGGGTCATACGACGTTTTGGTTTCCGTCCATCCAATCTGGATGCATTGATGGCTAGGTTCGTAATCTTGAGTCATCTCTTTTTTAAATACTCATTTATGCCGGAAGACAATCCTCACCTCGTACTGATCTTGTCCGACGGGAACCTGTTATGTTTCCATCTGAGACGTCTGTTGGCTCCTTGAAATTCATTTCTTACCCTGGCTCCAACCAAATCATCGCGTCTATTACGCAGTCTTTGCATTTTCATCCGCTATCTCTCCCTATATGCTCAACGGACCTGTCTATGGGAGAGTTCCGAAGTAGCCAAACAGGTGGCCTGAACGGTGGGCCCGTCACTGTCTCGGGTAGTGATATAGCTTTGAGTAGCTTGAATCAGGGGCCGACTCGGTCTGCTCGCGGCGATGAAAATGATCCACCAGCGTTATCGCTCCCGATCACAGAGCCGGTATCTGCTTTGGATGCATCTGCTGTCTTACGGCGTTAGTGCTTGAATTCACCATAGCTACAGGAACCCAAACAGTCTCGTTATAGCCTCTCCAGTTAGATACTTCTAGGACCACCTCTTACCTTTACGAGAAGCGACGACAGAATATGCTGTCAAATAAGCGTGCACGTAGATCGTAGGCACTTTATTTCCTAGCTATGAACGTTGCAGGTTTTACTTTCTTGGCGCTTGAAAGTTCACAACATTCATGTTCACTTTAAGATATTATCGCTTGCTTTTCCGTTGGATGATTTTGAGTACTTTACCTGACTCCGCCTTTGGAAAAATAACACTTTGATGCCGCTAAAAGCAGTGCAACCGTGGTATCGGATAGGCTACGATAACAACTATTCAGTGGGTCTTAATGTATGTGTATGGCCCAAAATTAGCCAAGTATCTTGTCCACCTCCCATCGCTCCAGCTCCCTATCTTTACCCAAGCGTCATTGGGACTAGCGTACCGAGACATGATCAGCAAACCGCAGAGCTTGAAATCAGCCAGGGTAATCGTGTCTCCCATGAAATATTCCCCTCCATTCTTCTCGATACATCCAGCAAAAAAGTTAAATACATCCTCGATCTTTCTCCACAGCACTTCCCTCGCCTCGCCTTTTGCTTCAATTTCCTCCAGTGGTTTGCCGTATATACCTTCAAGTCGTTTCCGAAAATGAACCTGGCCGCGCGGGCCTTTCGTGGAGTACATGGACATGATCACGAGTGGGTAAATATCAGCCATGATCGTGGAAGCAACGTGGTGTTCGAAAGCGGCAAAAAGAGCGCCGTAATTGGGCGGGATAATCGCTCGAGAAGGATCAGGGTTGGGGTATGCCTTCTCTAGATATTCGATGATGGGGGTAGAGTCGGAGAGAATGACAGGAGGAGATGGGGTATGGTCTATCAACGCAGGAAGAGTGTATTTTGGATCGCCATTGAGCTTCTTCGTCGTTGGGGGTATTCCAAGGGATCTACAGATAGACTCGATGTCGACGGTCTCGACCCAGCGAGTCTCATATGCCAAACTCTTATAGTTTAAGACGAGCCTAGTGAAGATGGAACGGTCAGCAATGCGTTCAAGTTATCACCTGGAATGGCTAACATGACCACTTACCTCACTTTCCATGTGTTCGGTGACGTTGGAAAAGAGCCGGGAAGAGTTGTCGGTATATCGAAAAAAGTGATTTTCGTATCCATGTTTATGGTCATCAATCGAGGACCTAAGCAAGAGACGGTGCGGTATCAAGAAGACTGAAGAATCCTTGATGGGATGAGTACTAAGTATCCGGGTATCCTTCAAAAGATGCTATTCCCGAGATTACTACACCTGATTTTTCATGGTCCATTGGCGCTCAACTGATGATGTTACTAAATATGTGTTAAACTTGTATTGCTCAATGGCACTCGCAGTGGAGAAAAGAAATGTGTCACTGATACCGACTGTGACCCGCTGTGACGTGCGTAGGTCGGCAAGTCCGTCTGGCTCGTGCCCGAACCTGTGCCCGATGGTTCTTGTTCGCTACCACATACGTCCTCATGATCATATCTCCTACGATGACAGATAACGGTATCTTGCCACAGGAGTAATATATGCTTCGCAGTGGCGATAAAATTTACCAAATGATGGATCAAATGATGACCAGGAACCTTCGCTAGTCGAGCAGTTAAGAATTGAGACTGGTTTTCTGCTATGAACATAGAATGCAGCGATGTGGTTATCTGACCTGGTAGAGTCACGGTCAAGGCGACAGACGAGTATGGCAAGTCTCCCATTGCACGTGTGCCTAGTGACCATGTGTTTTATGTACTGACGCTCACAACCTTTGGCGCTTTAGCTGTGACGTCTCCCTTAGGTCTTAGCATTGGTCGGGTGAAGTATATTCCTGTGCTCATTCACTTTCCCTACAGAAATCATCGCGCTGAACGCTCCGGAGGTGTATGCATTTTTACACTTCAGGCGACCTCATTTTTCATCGAGTCTTCGCACACGCACACACCGCGAGGCTACTATGACCATCGTCCTTGACTCCTCGTTGTTTTTGCATCCTGACAATTCTTCGTACCACAGACCCAAGCGTCCTTTTTGTTCTAATTGATAACTAACCAAATCGTTGGCATAGTATGTGCTGTTGGCAGAAGCACAGTCAGTCAGATCTTCATCTGCCCACAGCCGAAAGCTGGCAAAGGGATATTGCGCGCAAGGTATAGGCTGTCATCCTTTCAATGCAATGATTTCTGGAGTAATACTATCCGAGCAGTATTCTCGGCCACCTTCGCGAGCACTATTCATCAAGGACAATCTGCTCGGCGGGGGTCGCAAGTTTGCCAGGACAATTAAGGAGCGCTTTGCTCGAAGTGCTTCGTTGTCAACCTTTCCTGCTCAAGAGGCTCTTTCGACGCTCGCTACTTCCACTCCCGAAGCAGAGAGACCTGACAGTATAACTGTAGACCCAATCTCTGTACAGAGAACACTCATGAATGCCACCAATAGATCCATCGACTCATTGGCCGCAGAACACATCCTGTGCCCACTATGTCAGACGTCCATCGATTCCTCCCGCCTTCTTCATAACCCATCTCGGGGTTCAGAAGACTTCCGTCACTACTCTGATTGCGCAACACTTGAAGCATCAGTGTCGGATGGAGGATGCCACCTCTGTTCCCTGTTCCTTGGAAAGGTTAGGCAGCAGCAGCAGCAGCCAATAACTGGACCTATTACTGTCACACTTCAAGTGTCGCGTTCAATTGGGATAACTCTGGTGGTTGGGGGGGAAACTGGTAACCAGAGAATAGGTGATCTCGCTGTTGTCCCAGTCGATGACGTGGAGAACCCCATTACCTCCACATCCACTAGTGCAAAATTCACGTTTCCAAATGAAAGCAGTTCCGAACATGCACGGATTGCAAAGTCGTTGGCTTCGGAAGCGTCATTCTTTCTCGCTCGGGAGTGGTTGAAACAGTGTCTGCAGAAGCACCATAAGTGCATGGAGGCAGCCAGTGCAACACGGATAAGGACTGGTCCCAGTCGGCTTATTGATGTCGGGGGTGATGATGGGGCAGAACCCCGGGTTGTAATAACCCAGGGACTGAGTGAGACAGAGCCAGAGTACCTGACACTCAGTCACTGCTGGGGTGGGGCCAATATTCTTCGACTTCTTGTAGAGAATATCAGTAGGCTAACGGCAGGAATACCGTTGTCTACCCTGCCAAAAACGTTTCAGGATGCAATTATCATTACACGACGTTTGGGGTGCGCATCTTATTCTCTTCTGCCTGGGCTGCGATTCTAATGAGTACATATCAGGTATCAATACCTCTGGATTGATTCCCTCTGCATAATCCAAAACTCCCCCTTTGACTGGCGCTCCGAATCCATAATCATGGGCGAAATATATGCTAATTCCACCTGCACCATTGCCGCCCTCACTGCACGCAACTCCCATGAGGGCTGCTTCTTTGATCACGCCCGGAACCCGCTTTTTTTCCGACCGTGTCGTATTCTGGATCGTTGGTATGTCGAAGGCAACTCCAATGTTGGCATTGATTTGCGGACAGGACTATCGCCACTTCCGCTTCACACGCGTGCATGGGTCGTTCAGGAACGGATACTTGCTCCTAGGACACTTTACTATGGCTCTACGGGGCTTGCATGGGAATGTGTAGAGTGTTCGGCGACAGAAGCATTACCGGGTGGGGAGGTGAGCAGATTTTCGCCCAAAGCGTCTTTCTTCGGCATACAACAGCAATCCGACAAGGAGAAATACAACGCCTGGACAGATATCCAAATCTCATATACACGGTGTCTCTTGACGCGGTTTGATGACAGGTTGGTGGCGATATTGGGTGTGATAAAGCGGATTGAGATGTTGACGGGGTGGACAAATGTGTGGGGCATGTGGAGGGAGAGATTATTGATGGATATGCTATGGTTTGTGGAGGAGCCGACAAGGGGGAGACCGGAGACTGATGTATATTTGGCGCCAACTTGGTCATGGGCGGGGATCGAGGGGAGAGTGATGATGGCGACCGGATCTGAGGAACAAAGGAGGTGGACAGCAGAGGTCGTCGAGGTCGGGTCACTTGGGGAACGAGGATACGTTCGGCTTAAGGGAATGATGAAGAAAGTGAAATGTACCGCTGAGTGGCAGTTGAACCCTGGTATCGAAATGCCAGCGCCAAAATGGGAGGAGGTAGACTGGGATCCGGATGTGGTACCGACAGCGGACGACATGGGGAAGGACATGTGGTGCATATTGATTGCAAGGCTGCCGGAGTATCTTGGAAGGGGTGAAGCGTTTGACACCGGATTGGTGGTAGCTCTGAAGGGAGGGGAATGGGTACGGATTGGGATATTTAGACAGCTGCGGGAGGGGAGTGCCTTGTTCCCTGAGAATGTGGCAGATGTTACTGAAGTGGTGATTGTATGAGAAGAGTGTGAGATACATACTCTGATGACACGATCGATGATGTGTAGGCCAATGAAAGTTGTAGGTGCTGATCACTCACATGCCTGTGTTCGCCCCGGGGCGGTTCCAGATAGTGGCCCGGACTTGACTGTTTTTTCTGTTTTCAAGATACTAACTAAGCTTTAGGGAAAATCGTCGCACCACCTGATCTTTCGAGGTGAGCATAGCCTGTAGGTTTTAGATGTTTATGTTGTTTAACATAATTACTGCATTAGCTGCAGATTCGCTATAGATGGAATAACTCAGCAGATACGGGCCTTTATATACATGCGCCTTATATCTACATGTCAAAGTTTGTCAACCTTCCTTCAGAGATTTCCTTTCTGCCTCAACCATTCAGAAGTCGAGTTTTGATGGGGTTAGAGGGTCGGCCAGTGAGTTTCTTGGAATAGGCTAAAAATGGCAAAACTAATGGGATAGTGTTCATATGATCGTAGCTTTTTGTCGAAGGTCAGAAATGGCATTCTGCATCAAATGTGTCGTTCTCACGTATGGATATGATGTTTTGAAGAGTTGTAGATTTCAGGGCAGGATAACCCGTTGGCGTCAAGCGGAAGCCGGCCCCTTCTCCTGAGAGAAGATGCTTTTGTACACCATCTCGTGACCTCTCCTAGGGTGTTATTCCTGCTTTGCCTGTTCGGTTCACTCTCCGGTTCCCCTACAAAATGATCTACAAGTGAAACAAGTCATCTTCTAATACATTGACCATGTCGTTTTCGGAAAAGGAAAAGTTCGAACCTCGACACCTCGAGTCTCAAGGTCATATTGATGAAGAGGATAACGATTCAGATGCAGAGTTTGGGGGCCCCGAAGCTCGTAAGGAGCTCGAGAGGAAATTCATCATGAAACTCGACATACGTATGTCAATCCTCGTGGTGATTTACATACTGAATTATGTGAGCTGTCTCTCCGACGCATATGGGGGCTATTCGTGCTCAAGGCTTACTTGAACTCTACTAGATCGATAGAAATAACGCGGGGTTTGTGCAGTGCCCAAAGTTACATTCCATAAAACCACTTATAACCATTATTGCAGTGCGGCACGATTACGCGGCTTTCAAACCGATCTTAATCTTCAAGGTCAGGAGTTTGCGACAATCCTTTCCATCCTGTATGTAGGATATGTAATCATGCAAGTTCCATCGTAAGGCAGTTTTATCTTATAATTTTTAAGTTCTGTTGACATTGTACCATATGGATTGTAGGAATATGTTTCTGAATTGGATTGGTAAACCGTCCATTTACCTACCTGTGTGTATGATAGTCTGGGGAGTCATATCTATCTTGACTGGTCAGTTGTTGGCTCCTTCCACGTACCACTTCAATCATTATTCATCATATCGATGGTTTTGCCAGGTGTTACCAAGAAGTGTGTTCGTTGCAAGAGTGTTAATTAATCGTAACTGATGTCGTGCTGTAGCTTTGTGGGTGCCCTGCTTACGCGCTTTTTCCTCGGTTTTGTGGAAGCGGCCTTTTTCCCCGGCTCTTTATTTCTGATCTCGAAATGGTACAAGCGAAAGGAGGTTGGACTTCGAACAGCTCTACTGTATTGTGGAAATATCATTAGCAATGCCTTCGGTGCTCTCGTCGCTTCTGGGATACTAGATGGTATGCAAGGTAAGTTAGGGGACGCTGCATGGAGGTATGTCAAGCTGTTGCTGTAGATCACTGTCAACCGTAACTCTGCGATCATGCACAGATGGTTGTTCTACATCGAAGGGAGTCTCACTGTCTTCGTCGCTATATGCGCCATCTTCATTCTTCCCGATTTTCCTCGCAACACTAGTTGGCTGACCCCACAAGAACGTCGCCTTGCTATTAAACGCATGGAAGAGGACTTAGTAAACAGTGATCCTGAAGGAGAGGCTAGCCAAGCAAACGGGCTTAAGTTGGCGCTCACAGACTGGAAAGTATGGTGGTTTGCGTTTGCATTGTGCTTGCAGATCGTTGCCGTGAGCTTTAACATGTTCTTCCCGACTCTAAGCGCAACAATGGGTTTTAATCCCACTGTTACGTTGTTGCTTTGTGCTCCACCTTTTTTAGCTACTGCGATATTTGCATTCTTCTTTTCAAGGCGAGATTTATATGACATCAATTCATATTCTTACTCATTATATCTCCTAGGCATTCCGATAGGGTAGGGAGAAGATTTGAATATATCGTGGGCTCCGAAATTGTTGGCATAATCGGATTTATCATTGCAATGTCTACTATGAATACTGCAGCCCGATATGTCTCCTTGTAAGTATCCAATTTAGTTCAGCTGTGTTTTCATCGTTGAGCTTTGGATAGGTTCCTGATGGCTCAATCTTATGCTGGCTTAATTGTATTCTACGCATGGATGAGCAATTCCTTCCCTTGGCCATCGTCAAAACGGGCTGTTTCCATTGCGTTTATCAATGCATTTTCACAGCTGGGTAATATTGCTGGCTCGTGAGTGTTTTTTTAGTTACTTCTATCTTGATTTGGGCCCTGCTGTGTCCTCGTGATAACACTGGGTGTCAACAGGTATATTTGGCCTTCGAACTGGGGCCCGTCATACCGCTACTCATACGGCATCTGTATTGCAACATCAGGCTTGAGTATCATCATGTGCTGGATATTCAGAGAACATCTCTCTTCCCTCAACAAAAAGATGGCTTCGGAGGAACAAGCGAGAGGTGCAACGAGAAAGGGCTTCCGGTACCTCCTATAGTGGAGAACTAGTGGAGTCGGACTCAGATACTGTTCCAATGAGCTAATAGTGATTGCTATTGTGTACGTCGTATTGACTTTGTTACTCTATCTATGTTGAGAAAATGCTTCCGGTTTGACGAGATCTAGATCTGTTCCACAGTCCCCGCTGCTTCCTTTGCCTTCTCCACTCACTTCCTCCGTGTTCTTGTGACCTGCCGGGCGTCTGACGCTCAATTCTCGATTGACCGAATAGGGCTTCCTTTGGACTCAAGTACCTGGCATATAGATATCTACCAGGAGAGCCGATGCTAGTACTTCAGTTCACCTATCTGCTATAATGTCCTCAAACTTGTATGATCCCGAAGCAAAGGCTGGCTCGGTTCATGAAATCGAAATCAAAGGTACTAATGATGTCAACAACGTGCTTTCTGACAGCGAAGACAGAAAAGGCCACTCTGACAGAACCTCACTGGAGAAGAAATTTCTAAGGAAGCTTGATATACGCATGTCAGTGCTGGTGTTGATCTACATATTAAACTATGTGAGTTTCATAAGAGTTATGTGAGGACCTAGTTTTATCACCTTTTCTCAGATAGATAGAACGAACACAAGGTATGGTCCTCACCATTGTGTGTCTTTGTAGCCGCCTTCATTATACCATACATAGCTCGGCACGTCTACAAGGTTTCGAACAAGACCTACATCTTCAAGGGCAGCAATTCTCGACTATCATGTCTATCTTATTTGTCGGGTATATTATCATGCAGGTCCCATCGTGAGTCTTGTGGATATATGCCAATTCCTACTAAATGATACTTGATGTGATACCAGGAACATGTTTCTGAACTGGATGGGTCGTCCGTCAATCTATTTACCTGCTTGCATGAGTATCTGGGGAGTCATCTCCATACTGACAGGTTAGTTATATGTTTTATTGGAAGACAACACAGCCAATAAAGTCGATCTAAATTTTAGGAGTCACCGAAAAGTATAACATTGAAATTCATCAACGCCAAGTTGTATTCTGACTCGATCATTTCTGTTCTTAGTTTCGTGGGAGCACTTCTAACCCGATTTTTTATCGGTTTTGTTGAAGCGGCTTTTTTCCCGGGAGCGTTGTTCTTGATATCTCGCTGGTATAAACGTGACGAAGTCGGACTCAGGACCTCAATTTTATATTGCGGCAGTCTCATCAGCAACGGCTTTGGCGCACTTATTGCATCTGGGATCTTAGCAGACATGCAAGGTAAACTTGGGCATGCTGCATGGCGGTAAGTCTAACAGTCTTCCGCCTGCACCAGTTGAATGATCAGAATTTTGGCAGATGGCTCTTTTACATCGAGGGCAGCATCACTATATTTGTGGCTATCTGTGCGATGTTTATTCTTCCTGACTTCCCCGAAAACACTCGCTGGTTGACTCCAGAGGAAAGACAGCTTGCCATCACACGTCTCCAGGAGGATGTTGCGAAAAGCTCCTTAGATATAGACCTGAATGTTTATGTTTCGCCGTTGCAAGGTCTCTGGATGGGCTTAACGGACTGGAGGATGTGGTGGTTTGCTGCAGCAGCAGTATTTCAGTTGCTAGCCCAGTCTTTCTACATCTTTTTCCCTACACTCAGTGCAACAATGGGATATGGTACCACAATTTCCTTATTGTTGTGTGCGCCACCATGGGTGTTCTCCGCCTTGCTTGCGTTCGTTGTATCACGGTATGTGTTCGTCAAATCTATCTCACTCCCAAATTGATCTCGATGATAGCTATTCCGACAAAACCAAACAACGTTTTATCTTCATCGCGGTGTCTGAAGTGTTCGGCATCGTGGGATTTATCATATCAATCTGCACAATGCACATCGCGGCAAGATATATTTCCCTGTCAGTTTGGTCACCCTTTAAATCAATGCCAAAACTCATGATTGGTGTTTCAGCTTTCTTATGGCGCAAACATATGCTGGTCTCATCGTGTTCTATGCTTGGATGAGTAATACATTCCCCTGGCCTCCTGCTAAGCGTGCGGTTTGCCTTGGATTTATGAATGGCTTTTCACAAATAGGAAACATTTCTGGGTCGTAAGTTAGTGTAAATCTTTCACGGTCTACTTACGATGATATTATTTTTGCATAGATACATATGGCCTTCCACATGGGGCCCAACGTACCGCTACTCGTACGCTATATGCATTGTCGCTGCAGTGGTATTCGCCGTCATGTGTTATGTGATGAGCGCGCATCTCATCTCCCTCAATAAGAAAATAGAGAAAGAGGAAGAAGACAACGGAGTGCTGACACCTGGATTTAGGTACTTGGTTTGACGAAGTAGCGCCAGATTTTATGCAATTAGTAAGTGAATGTATAGGCTGGAACATGTACGAGTAGGCTACCTCCCACAACCTCTCTTTTGAGCCCTCTCAAGTCTCACGGTAGCGAAGGTTTTGAGAAAGGGACTTCGCAGTTCCTGTAGTCCTTTCAGGTCAAATGATCATCCGTTGTGGACTCCCTCCCCTCCCCCAACATCTGTTTACTGTTTTCGGTTGTCAATGTGGCTTAAGGACCCTAGATAATGGGAGGAAATTTTTTCCAAGAAATAGTATGACCGTCAAGGAGTGGGAAGGGTGGGGGGAACAAGCTCCAGTTTCCGCAAAAGTAAAAGCACTGCGGGGGTCGAGACCCAAATGTTATATTTTCAAGCCCAGTTGAGGGTGGAGATACGTACGTCGCATTGTATACTACTATCTAAGAATCACTTATCTCAAGTCTATGACAGTTCTATTTCTGACATTTGTCCTGAGGTTATCTACAGCACAACAGTTCTCCCGGCGTCTTTCTTTGGCATCCCAAATGTTCTCGTGACCCAGGTCTGACACTCTTTCCTGATATCAGACTGGCGTGGCTTCTTGACTAGTGCCCAGATTATAGGTACTTGCCAAGCAAAGCTAACGACGGAGCCTCGTCTTTTATGCTGTTTCAATGCCTCCTAGTCCTTTTGACACAATGCCAATAGCTAATTCTTTACAAGGAGCCGAGGCCGGAGATCACAATGAATTACATGAACTACGAAGTGCATGTGAAAATGGCGTTATCCATATTGGTAGAGTACAACCGGAGAAGAGATTAGTGAGGAAAATTGACATACGAATGTCGATATTAGCAGTGCTCTTTATTTTGAATTTTGTGAGTATTACCAGTGAACTTCGAGCGATTACCGCTCAACATTTTGCATCAGATAGACAAAACAAACATCAGGCGAGGCCATTTAACTGCGGTCTTTTATATGTATATGTGCTAACCCCTGCCGAAACAGTTCTGCACGACTTCAAGGCTTCCAGCAGGACTTACATCTTCAGGGACAGCAGTATCCAACCGTTTTGTCCGTTCTGTATGTTGGATATATTATCATGCAAGTTCCATCGTGAGTCTCACTGGGTCTGAAGACGTATTCACTGCTGAACCACGCATGGGAATATTCGCAGAAATATGTTTTTGAACTGGCTTGGGCGCCCTTCGATCTATATACCCTCTTGCGTTGTTATCTGGGGCACTATCTCGATTCTTATAGGTTTGTGACATATTCCCCAGTCTTGCAGTGTTGAGTAAAACTTACCGAAGTCGAGTGGTTCAGGAGTCACTGAAAAGTAATTGTACTCGCACCCAACAGTGCTAATATGCTGATTCCTGGGTAACTTTTATTCATAGCTATATCGGTGTTCTTCTAGCACGATTTTTCCTTGGTACCGTCGAATCAGCTTTCTTTCCGGGAGCATTATTCATAATATCGTGTTGGTATAAACGTGACGAAATTGGACTTAGGACCTCCATACTCGATTGTGGCAGTCTTATCAGTAACGGTTTTGGTGCTCTTGCAGCTTCTGGAATCCTGAGCGGTATGCAAGGCAAACTCGGACACTCTGCATGGAGGCAAGTCTGACCTCTTTTCCAACCATTTAAACCGATAAAGCATATTCCTGGCAGGTGGCTTTTCTATTTCGAGGGTAGCATTACTATTTTTGTTGCTCTCTGCGCAATGCTTATTCTCCCTGACTTTCCTCACAACACTCGATGGCTTACTCCAGAAGAGAGGCAATTTGCTGTTTCGCGCTTGCAGGAGGACGTGGCAAAGGACTCTGTGAATGCAGAAGAAACTACTCATGTCTCACCTTTGAGAGGCCTCTGGTTGGCGGTCACAGACTGGAAGATGTGGTGGTTTACTATCGCAGCGACTTTTCAGATTCTGGCACAATCTTTCTCTATATTCTTCCCAACCCTCAGTGCAACGATGGGGTTTGACACAACCATCTCTTTACTATTGTGTGCGCCGCCATGGATTTGTGCAACATTTATCGTGTTCAGTATCTCACGGTATTTCCGTTCAGCTTTGTGTATATTGCCTTATATCACTGAATCCTTGCACTAGCTACTCCGACCACACAAAGCGACGTTTTATCTTTATACTCGTGACAGAAACAATTAGCATCATTGGTTTTATCATCTCGATGTGCACAATGAACACTGTAGCAAGATACATATCTCTGTGAGTGCAAGTCATTGATGGGGCTACTCAAATATATTACTCAAATGACTTTTTTGTAGGTTTCTGATGATTCATTCATTTGCTGGGGTTGTAGTTTTCTACACATGGATGAGCAACACGTTTCCTTGGTCCCCCGCTAAACGCGCCGTCTGTCTTGCGTTCATGAATTCTATCTCTCAACTAGGCAATGTCTGTGGATCGTAAGCAGCCTGTTGTCTCTGCTGGTTTCTGAGTCTGACATCCCATATTTTCAGTTACGTATGGCCTTCGACATGGGGTCCATCATACCGCTACTCATATGCTATTTGTATCGCCTCGACAGTTTTGTTTATTATTATGTGCTGGGTTATGAGTATGCACCTCGCCACTCTGAACAAGAAGATGGCGAAAGAGGAGGAGGAGCGTGGCGCTCTGACACCTGGCTTTAGATACTTGGTTTAATTGAGCGGGCTCCTTACACCCTCTATATATACTATTGTTGACCGTCACAGTGGCTATATGTACTTCGTTTCACAAAATGTTCGTGCAAACAATGTCTACGCTGTTGTGGCTAAGACCTCAAGGCCTCATGATCAGCCACTTTATCTCATGGTTGATGCCAAAACATCCAGCTCATTGTTCTCAATAACGAACTTGGATTTCTTGCTCAATTTCAATGTTTTTGACTTATTTTTTATATTTTATATTTTTTTTTCAAAATTTGATATTATACAGGTAAGTAGAATATTTATATATGGTTAGAGAGGTACCATCGTGTCGTTTTTGGTGGTTGACACCAAAGGTGGGCTCCTATTGTCATTCGCATAAGAGTAAGTATGGCTTAAGGACCTTGCATGCCGGGAGAGAATCCCTTCCGAGAAATTGTATGGCCGCCAAGGAGTGGGAAGGATGGAGAGGAACCGCCGTGGCAAACTTCACCGAGAAGCATTGTGGGGTGAAGATACGTACGTCGCATTGTACAATTACTCTTAAGAATTGCTTATCTCAAGTCGATGACAGTTATAGTTCTGAAATTCGTCATGACGTTATGCACAGCCGCGGCATTTCACAGTTTCTCCAATGTCTTCCTTTAGCACTGTGCATGTTCTCGTGACCCTGGTCTGGCGCTCTTCCTGGTATCAAGCTGACATGGCTCCTTGAATGGCGTGCCTACACAATAGGTACTTGCCAAGTGAAGCTAACGATTGAGTCTCGTCCTTTTTGCTTTTCTCCATGCCTCCGAGTTCTTTTGACACACTAGCGACAACTACTTCTTTACGAGGAGCCGTGGGTCACAATGAAGCGCATGAACTACGACGTAGATGTGAAAATGGTGATATTCACATTGATAGACTACAACTGGAGAAGAGATTACTGAGGAAAGTTGACATGCGAATGTCGATCCTAGTGGTGCTCTATATTTTGAACTTTGTGAGTATTGCCAGTGAACTTCGAGCAACTATCGCTCAACATTCCCCTCAGATAGACAAAACAAACATTAGGCGAGGCTATTCGAATACAGTCTTGCATACCTGTGTATACTAAACGCTGCCAAAACAGCTCTGCACGACTTCAAGGCTTCCAGCAGGACTTACATCTTCAAGGACAGCAGTATTCAACCGTTTTGTCCATTCTCTTTGTCGGATACATCATCATGCAAGTCCCATCGTGAGTCTCATCGGTGTTGAAGGCATATTCACAGCTGACCCACAAATGGAAATATTCGCAGAAATATGTTTTTGAACTGGTTTGGGCGCCCTTCAATCCATATACCCTCTTGCGTTGTTATCTGGGGCACTATCTCGATTCTTATAGGTTTGTGATATGTTCTCCAGTCTCGCAGTGTTGTTTTAAACTTACTCGAATCGAGTGGTTTAGGAGTAACTGAGAAGTAATCACACACGCATTAGACAGTGCTAATATACTGATTCCTGGGTAACTTTTATTCATAGCTATATCGGTGTTCTTCTAGCACGATTTTTTCTTGGCATCGTTGAATCAGCTTTCTTTCCGGGAGCATTATTCACAATATCGTGTTGGTATAAACGTGACGAAATTGGACTTAGGACCTCCATACTCGATTGTGGCAGTCTTATCAGTAACGGTTTTGGTGCTCTTGCAGCTTCTGGAATCCTGAGCGGTATGCAAGGCAAACTCGGACACTCTGCATGGAGGCAAGTCTGACCTATTATTCAACTATTATAGCCAATAAAGTAGACTCCTGGCAGATGGCTTTTCTATATCGAGGGCAGCATTACCATTTTTGTTGCTCTCTGCGCAATGCTTATTCTCCCTGACTTTCCTCACAACACACGTTGGCTTACTCCGGAAGAGAGGCAATTTGCTGTTTTGCGCTTGCAGGAGGACGTGGCAAAGGACTCTGCAAATACAGAAGAAACTACCCACCTTTCACCATTGAGAGGCCTCTGGCTGGCGCTCACAGACTGGAAAATGTGGTGGTTTACAATTGCAGCGACTCTTCAGCTTCTGTCGCAATCCTTCTATATCTTCTTCCCAACCCTCAGTGCAACGATGGGATTCGACACGACCATCTCTTTACTATTGTGTGCGCCACCATGGATTTGTGCAACATTTATCGTGTTCAGTATCTCACGGTATTTCCGTTCAGCTTTATGTATTTCTCCTTATTACTGAATCATTGCACTAGCTACTCCGACCACACAAAGCGGCGTTTTATCTTTATATTCGTGACAGAAACAATCAGCATCATTGGTTTTATCATCTCGATGTGCACAATGAACACTGTAGCAAGATACTTATCTCTGTAGGTGCAAGCCATTAATGTGTTTACTTGAACCTATTACTCAGATTACCTTGTTATAGTTTCCTGATGATTCAGTCATACGCTGGGCTTGTAGTTTTCTACACTTGGATGAGCAACACGTTTCCTTGGTCCCCCGCTAAACGCGCTGTCTGCCTTGCATTCATGAATTCTATCTCTCAACTAGGCAATGTCTGTGGATCGTATGTGGCCTGTTATCACTGCTGATTTCCAAGTCTCTGACATTTCACCTGTTCAGCTACGTATGGCCTTCCACATGGGGTCCATCGTACCGCTACTCATATGCTATTTGTGTCGCCTCAACGGCTTTGTTTATTATCATGTGCTGGGTCATGAGTATGCACCTCACAACTCTGAACAAGAAGATGGCGAAAGAGGAGGAGGAGCGTGGGGTTCTGACGCCTGGTTTTAGATACTTGGTTTGATTGAGTAGGCCTTTTTAACATCTCCTTTACCGTTGTTGACCGTCTATGCTATTCTTTGCCTAGAAAACGTTCGCGCGAGCTATAGTGCGATGGTTCTTGATCTCAATAGTTTGTCTGGTCAGACGATATCACCTGTGTGCAGCATGATGCACATGTGTGTTGGTGACTAGGTGACTCTCGAAGGTAATCCAGATGGTCCCGTTCAGAATGAGCTGCCCCTTTTCTTTCCTACGACTCGCGGCACCAGGCTGACAACCTTGGAGTAAAGCCACAACCAATACACAGTATGCTCATTTGGTTCGAATATGCGCTGGCATATGGGTCCAAGTAGGACACCCTTTCGTCTGCCTGAATTCTGATTTTGTCGAGCCCCATGTCAGCAACGAGCTCGGTTATGAATCCTTTTGACACCGAGCCTCAGCCACAGGACGGGACGTATAGACATGCACAACTTCATATGAACTCTGTTTGCAAGTAATGAACGCTTCTATCGTGTAAGTCATTTAAGTCATTGACAGAGTTGGTTAATCTGAAGTGATTTGAGACGCTGTTGTGCGATACAACTGTAATCCCATCGATTTACTAAATAATGCTAGGGCACTGCTATGGTCGCCATTCTACATCTTGGCCTTGACGGCCTCCTTGACCTTCGCTTTCTGCAACGCTTCCATAAACTTTTTTCCATGTTCTGCGTGATTGTGAAGATTAAGATGTTCTAGCACCATTTGACCTGGCGAACCCTTCAACCACTCCTCTAACGAGAAATCTTCAAATTTTGGTGCCCTGAACACTTCCAGCATCTCTACTTCTTCACCATCTCCTCCAGTATTCTCTACGTAGTGCCCCAGACTGCGAGGCACAATCCCGACGTCACCAGCCTGATAGTCAAATGTGCGCGCATTACCACTTCCTGCGAACACTGTGACGCGGGCATGTCCACGGATGAAGAACGACCATTCGTCTGCGTTGGGGTGCCAATGCAGCTCGCGAAGACCATGCGGTTCGATAATCACGTGTGCAGCAGAAATGGTAGTCGAAACTGGGAAATTGGATGTGTCGGTAATGCGAACTTCACCACCTGGAGTTTTTAGGGGGCGTTGCGCTAGCATACTGTGGGTGAAGCGGTGCTTAGATTTTGGAACAAAATTAACGATACTTGGAAGTGGAGAGGGAATCTCTCCGCGAAAGATATATTTCTCTGTGGAATATGATGAGACGAGCTGAAAGTGTGGTGGATTTTCAGCTTTACTTACCCTTTTTCGATAAATGGTCAAATACCGCAGGATCAAGCCTGAAGTTTTTGGCGACCACGTCTTTAGGTGTGTGGGAGAGCCAGTCAGACAGCAAAAAGGTCTCATCTTCCGAGAAGTTTCCATCGTCAAAGACGAGCATGAATTCACATCCCCCTGGCCCAATACCTTGAATCGAATGAGGCCTTCCCCTTGGGGCGTACCAAATATCACCCTTTTGCAAATCGGCCTCGTATGCACCGCCATCAAGATCGAGCACTGTAAATCTGGATCGTCCCTCAAGCATATATGCCCACTCCGCCTCACGGTGCCAATGAAGCTCACGGATCGCGCCCTCTTCAAGACGCATATTGACACCAGCTAATTCAACAGATGATGGGAGCTCGCGGACGGTTGTCTGACGGGCCCAACCTCCCTCTTCGATGCGGGTATGTGAATCTGCGAAAGACCACTTTAGGGAAGGGAGAGTGCCGTGATCGGTTTGTGGGGGGCGTACAAGAGAGGTAGCTTGTTTTTCGCGATCATAGTTTCGTGGTCCAATAATGTTGGATCCAAGAGAGTCTTGTTTTGGTTCGATAGGTGGCTTGGGAGGTGACATTGTGGACTGCGAGGTGGGGGTTGAAGAAACTTGAAGGATGCAATGAGAGCTTTTATATGATAAAAACCGAACAGTGACGCAGCCATGACGCAGGGTTCGACAGTAGATCGGAGAGTTGCGGTAAACTTATTCTGTAAGAGGAGAAGTTGCGTGCAGACTTGAGGTTGGAAAAGAGGAAGCACCGTTGGGACCATCAAGGGCGCCCGTACAACGTCATAGCTATTTATGTCATTGAACCCAGGTTATCAATAGCTTGTCAATACTGCTGAGAACCAATCGATATGACATTGCTTACGATGACGATCACTAACCAATTCATGCTAACCGCGCCCTGTGCGCTGAAGATACGACCTACGCAGACGCATCGGAGTCCGAGTCTGTCAGTGACTATGGAAACTAGATAACAAAGATAATGTTCGAATATAACGCCAACCCAGAAATGCTGAAGCTTACTCGTGCTATTAACCTTCTTAATCAAGTCCTTAATATGTAGTGATGGTCAAAAGCAAAAAGCTCGATTTGAATCTCGAATGAACCCAGAAAAAGTCAACACAAATGACCCTGCATTAAGAGGGAATCGAACCCCCGGCGGGTCGATGGCAACGACCCAGGTTACCACTACCCCATTAATGCTTATGAAATGATTGACGCCCGAATGCTTATACCTGAACGACGAGCAGACGTTGGCAGTCGCGTTTGCAATTGGCTGAGGCTGCGCTTGGCGAGGACATATAATACGACATCATGCATCATATCTTGTGCGCTGCCATCGGGCTCGAGTAACCAATGCACCATCGTTCAGGGCTCGATATTGTAATGAATTACGATGTGCCGAAGCAGGCACTGTCAGCTAGAGACAAGCCATTCCTCATGCAATTAGTATTAGTTCGTACCAGGGATGAGAAAACGCTAACGGACTGAGCCCAACATGTCAATCCACAGTCGATTCATTCCATTTTTAACCTAGCAAATATATGGGACTGGCAGGGTACTGTACAGTACGTACCTCCAGAGCGAAGGGCGGGTACTCCGATAGCGGGACGAGGGAAGGAGAGGTCCGTAAATGATACGATGGGAATCTTCAGGAACGTGCTTTCGACTAGGTGTACAACTCGAATTGCAGTCTGGTGACCAGAAATTCAATGCGATGAACTTCACGATGTAGCATCCAGTGAAGAGGTGAACGAAGTAGAGATCAAATTACTGAAGCTACATATTTCTAGAGGAGTATAAGATACATCTCAGCGAGGTAAGACAGGAAGGGGGTTAAGATAACGGTACTAATAAGCTTTGAGTCAGTGCGAACGAAAGGTCTGGACTGATCATATCACGGAATAACAACATTCTATGAGATTCTATGAGAACGTGGCCTTTGTTTTTGTTCCCACATAGGTGCTGATGAAAAGCCTCTGGCCAGGCGGGAGGATATGTTCCAAGGGAGCTTCGACTCCGCCCGCAAGGATACCCACGCGCATCATTGAAAGCAGCTTTTTGTGTTTCGCACATAATCAGCAACACGCGTGATGGCCGAACAAATAACAGAAACATACATTGTGAGCTGCGTGGGAATGTGCATATATCCCTCCAAAGAAAGACGCCGTCATGTCTTTACCGGCGTTGTGAGTCAACAACGCTTGTCCTCCAGGGTGGCTGTCCAGGAACAGGGAAGCGTCATGAATGAAACCAGATATGAGAAGGAGAGTGCGGGACTTCGATTCTTCTTGGACTGTACGAAGGTGAGCAAAATTAGAGTTAGGCCGTTGAGACGGGATAAGTAACAACGGAACTTGAAGTGAAGGAACATACATGTTTCCCACGTTACTATAGGTAACTCGCTAGAAGGTACAGGCCACTTTAACGAATCTTGCACATCCTTGAGAGCCTTAAGTTTCATTGTCAGCGCACCCTTTTCAATCTCGTTGCTAGGGAACACTCGAAGGTGCGAGGCCAAGCCAAAATAATGGCATCCGGCAATGAACCACTTGGTAGGGTCATACTGATACCACCGGAACGCATTCCTGGTTATAACGCAAATGTCGTGAGCTCGATGTGAAAATATAGACAGAACAGGACGATGATGTACCGGTAGTCCATGGGGAACTGATGATGGAAATTGTGGTAACCCTCGCCCATGGTAAGGAGGGCGGACACGAGATGATCACGGGGAGAGTGCTTGTCATCATATGGCGTGCTCCCAAGGTAATGTGCGATTGAGTTGATGCAAAATGTGCTCTGGAAGGTCGATCCAAATCAGTACATACCAACCAGCCAAGGCGACCTGAATACAAACATGATGGCAAACAGTCATGCGAAGCGCCCCAACAAAGAAAAATCCACCTCTCCAATCTCCCCAACAAATACCAGGAATAATCATTGGGAGCAAATAACCGAATACTGTTAGGATGTAAAAATACCAACGATGTTGCCATTGTACGAGCGGATCTTTGCGTAAGTCGGACACATCAGCAGGACCAGTGCGGAGGTCCGATTCAAAAATCATCCATCCAATATGGGTCCACAACAACCCGCGTTCCGAGTTGTAAGGATCAAGATCGGTGTCGGTGTGACGATGGTGCGAGCGATGACGCCGGGCCCACCAGTAACAAGAACCTTGAACTGCACTTGCTCCAGCTAGCATCAAGATAAACTGTAACGGAAACGATGCATTGTATGATCTATGGGACCAAAGTCGATGATAGCCTGTTATTGCCTCGACTTCAGCTTTACTGTGCCCAACGGAGATTCATTTCACCTCAAACCCACCCGCAGTTATACCTGATTGTGTTCTGTCAGTAGGCTCGGAAGAACGAAATGCATTGACACTCACCTAACATTGAAAATGTGTAATAGCACACAGAAGCAACAAAAGTCTTGAGAAGGAAAGGGACATAGAGAAGCCCATAAATCGACAGCGCCGGAGTGAAGAGTAATATGAAAAGATTGAACCAACGAACTCCAGTGATGGTTGGAAAATCCTTGGTAAGGTCGCGTATAACTTGAGTAGTGAACATGTCTCCGGCGCGCGACACTGAGTGAACAAGAAAGACCGTCAGGTATCAGATTACACAGGTAAGAAAAGGCTTTGTTACCAAGCGCTGGGTTATATATGAAGCTCGGGTTCGTCAACTGTGAGACAATATAAAAAACTTCCGCCTAGTTATTGTCCGAACGTCGAAACGTTTCGACTGATTCCATGTTCCGGACTCAGTCTGTCTGAATTACAATGCCTGATTTGCGCTCGGTTCGTAAAGACAAAAGCCGGGCATCCTGTGTCCAAATTCAAGCCCAGAAGTTTGAATGCAATCTGGATGAAACCAGAACCTTGACATTGGCCAACTGAGTGTCTGTAGTGAGGCACAGGCTGTTAGTCAGTCAGGATTATGCACTAAGGATCCTTGAGAAACAAAGGGATGCGCTGGGATGAAATTACTGGAGTAAGTAACTTACTAAGGACCTGTGCGACTCAGCATAGGGTTCAACTAGTAAATCGAGCTTCTACCTCGAGCGAGGCGTAAGAAAAAAAAAATGAATGAAACGCACGTCACCCAAACTGTTGCCCGTCTGCTTTTTAACTATCCTGCGCTCCTTGTAGATCCTTCTGTTTCGAGAACTGCAAGCCATAACTTCGCCCCTCTAATTAAACTGATGATAGAACCAAGGATGCGAAAAACGTCGACATCTTGGGTATTGTGAGGAGTGTCAAACACCGTTCAGAAAGGTTTAAGCGCATGAGCAGCAAAAGCACCCGAATACCAGATCAGATGAGTTTCCTGAACAATGTTCTTTCACATTCGAACGCTAAAACATGAGCCATAGGTTTGATCAAAGGACGTATATTCTGGAGAGACTCATCATCGTTTACTGTAGACCGCTCAGCTGCCTGCAGTGGCTGGTCACGCTCGCCCCACCGCTGGCACGTGCACTCGATGCAAGCCAAGCGATAAATGTCGAATTCACATTTTCTGAACAAGAGCACGAACTTGATGGTTGACAAACAAAAACAGTTCCATGTCGCCGATTCATAAATCACTATGCTTTTGTCTTTTGTCTTTTCCCAGCCTTTGAGACAGACGACACGCGTATGTTTCCCCGGCGCCTGCTTCAATCATTGGCCTGCCACGGTAGCTGGCCACGGTGTCATGAGACCCGGGCCCGGATATTCTCCACCTCTTGGACTTACCGCGTTGTTCTTCCTTCGAGAAGGGTAAACATTTACACTGAAGAACTCTGTAAGTGACTCATCTACAAGATCAGTTGATCCTTCTGCCTCCGGTGTTCACTCGACTGGGATCAACGTCTACTATGAATTGGCTATATCTACTTCCGTGCGAACATCAAGTTAATCGATATCCATCATCAGCAGATTCAGCAGGTCACGGTGCGATGGGCTCAAAGCCCATGCTTTGATTGTATCGTAAGGTATGGTCACCACGTTTTGAAGGTTCAAGTTTATACCAACTATGACCGGTCCGCTGTAATTCATTAGCTCCTCCAATTACGATAAAATTGTCAAATATGTCAGAAATATCAATAGAGCTCTTTGATTCTTCGACAGTGTCCCCACGGCCAACGGTCATGCGACCTGGCATGGTGTACTGTCTCTAATCGGCTGTCCGTCCCCGAGTTACGCTGTCTTACGACGATGGATAAAAGACCGTCAGATCCCACAAGTCTGTCCTGGACCCCTTGTTAGTCTTAGCTCTCTGCTAAATTTCCTTTTTTCAGTGGTGCCAACCATTAGCAAAGAGCCCTCGACAGAAGAACATATCAACGAAAATTTAACGTTCATGACGAAGCTATCAGTCTCGGCGGTCGTCGTCGCTCTCGCGGCTGCAGTCTACTCAACTGCAAGTAGTTCAGATCTAACACTTCCTCCTCAGGCAGTGGTCAGCAATTCCTTACTCTATGGGCGTCTATGAATTTTTAATGATCTGCTGCTTTCTAGTATGTCAACCCTCTTTCTTGGAACGTTCTTGGTGCAAACAGCACGCTATTCCGTAACTCGTCTATTGATCAATTCTTCAATCCTACCAACACAACTTCGCCATTCTTCCAAGTCTTCGATCCATCGTTCCTGAACATCCTAGGACCTAATGCCAACTTCCGTACTATTGTGGCAAACCCAGGATTCGCATTCGCTCACGAAGCGCCCATCTACGACGCAGAGTCTAACATCCTATATTTCTCGAGCAATGATGGCGGCCCACTTGGTTACAATGGGTGGTACAACAACAGTGTCGTTAGTATGCTAAACATGACGGAGGTTGAGGAGGCAATAGCCAGTACCAGCGGAAATGTTAACATACAAATCCAGACGGTATGTACGATTGCCTATATGGCCATGTATACTTTAACGCTGTCTTATCACAGCTCCCGCTTCCCGATACTGTTCAAATGACAAACGGAGGGACTGGCCCTTACAAGGGTGATCTCCTTCTCGTTACTTCCGGGCGTGCTCTTCTTCCACCATCAGTAGTACTCGTTAACCCTGTCTCACCATACAACGCCACTGTCCTCCTCGACAACTTTTACGGAAGGCAGTTCAACTCACTCAACGATGTAAAAGTGCTTCCAGGCACTGATATCATCTACTTCACTGACCCCACGTATGTGATCCTCATACAGTACATGAAATTTAGTACTAAATTTACCCAAACACTGTATAGATACGGATGGTTGAACAGTTTCCGCCCAGAACCCTTACTGCCATCGCAGGTTTATCGACTTGATCCATCTACTGGACAGGTTCGCGTGGTGGCTGACCAATTCATAAATCCCAACGGTGTCGCTTTCACCGCAGATGGCAGGACAGCATTCGTGTAAGTCTGGTCCCCACGTTCGAATACCCTGACTCCTGACTGTGGGATCGATCTAACAATACACCCGCAGCACGGACACCGGTGTTTCTGATGGCTTCCTCGGCTATAACCAGACATACCCTGCCACGATGTAAGAATTCTCCAATGTCGGGTTATCTACAATTGATATTCATTTCTTGGTAGCTATCAGTACGACGTTGACCCAGCTACTGGATCATTTATGAACCGCAGAGTGTTTGCTTACGCTGACACTGGTGTTCCCGACGGAATCCAGCTAGACACCATGGGGAACGTTTATTCTGGGTGTGGGGAAGGAACCCACGTCTGGAACCCTGAAGGCACTCTCATCGGAAAGTTCTTCATCAATTCCACTACGGCTGAAATGATGTTCACCAAAGCGGGATTGGTAATCCTGGATGAGGAAACGATATATCTGGCACAGATCCAGGCTCAGGGCACAAACTTGGTGACACTCTAAAAGGAGGAGACTGCTATCTTTTGAAGGCAACCTGGACGGTTTAGATCCTGAGATAGGCCTCGTGTATAGATAGGAACTTTGGACTTGGTCAGCTTTGATGAATCAATCGATGTATATTTTACCCAATGTTCTGCACTCGTCGAAAACTATTTCAGAGTCGTTTTCCACCACTGTCTCGCCGCTCTGCCTTGAGCTCTGCCCTGTCGCAAATCCGGTGCGACGTGTACCTTAAGTATAAATGTCCCATCACAACACGTGCAGTAGACGCAGATGCGGGATACAGACGCCGGGCCAGCGGAGCATCATTGGATATATTATCCATAAGAGGACTACAATCATAGTCTTGTACTCAGATTTCCTTTGTATCACTTTCTCTTCATCGACAAGACAATGTATACAATGTCGCGGACGACAAGCTTTCGCGGCCCTGGGCGATCCAGGAGTCGATCTAACAGTGATCCAGGGTATCCATACACGCCCCCATACCGGACTGCGTGGCCACCACCGGCACGCAGACAGTCAACTGACCCTGCACCTCCAACTAACGAATCAGTAGAGTCGCATGAGCAACTACAAGCGCGCATTGCACAGTTTCAGCCTCCGCCTGGGTCTCTCCTCGCACAACAGCAACAGAACGCATCGCGCTCCCCGACGAATCCCTCGACTCCGCGCTCACCTTCTCCTCACCGATCTCATCGTCGCTCGACTTCGTCCGTCCGGCGAGGACCACTCATTCCAGTTCCTCCACCCCCGGGCAGAACGGCGCTGACGACACCTCCACATACACCTGGGCCTCATGTGAGATCTTCGTCGCAGGTGTCAATTCATACTCCATCATCCGCGAATTATATCCCTCCCCAACCTGTGCAGGGGCATGCCTCTATGCATTCAAGTTCACATCACAGCATGCAGCAAGGGACACACTATCAGGGCACGCACCATAATAGTAACTCTCAGCATCAGAGCCCTTCGCACCAGCCCACACACCGCAGATCACGGTCTCGGCCACCCAGTAGGACCTCACATCACCGTTCAACAAGCGCCACAGGAGCTGCTGCTCTAGGGACGCTAAAATCACCTCCAGCCAGCTCAGTGACGCTGAACGCGTCCAGAGTTTCGCTGAATGCTACCACTGCACCGAAATCTTTGGGACATCAAACAACAGTATCGTCAGCCCATAGCGCTGCTGGACAATACCCTGGACAACCTACCAACAATGCCCACCAATCCCAGAATTTCCCCTCATCTGAAATGAGATCACGATCTCTTCCCAGAGCCCAACCTAAGACAGTCAAAGAATCCCGACCGGACCCACCGAGTACACCTGCAGCAACGAAAACCACGCCTCAACGACCCCCATTGCCGCATGCCACAACCAGTCAAATGAATACCGAGTATGTGAACATGCTTCTTGCACTCGATGGGATTCCGCGACTGCATAACATGTATGCATCCTTCTTCACGTGGATTTTGTTGGCGGGCTTTGTCTTGTTCCCTGGCACATTCACAACATGGCAAGAAAAAGGACAACAACAGGGACTAGGAAGCACGGTGACTGAGCTGATAAATGCTGTCCAAGACGTACCTTTGTAAGTGATTAAGAGTGCTATTAAAGATGACTCTGAGGCTTTTGTTTAGATACATTATCGCCTGGATTTGCACGGGAATTGGCGCTGCAGGTATGCTTTGGCTCTGGTGGAGATGGAGAAACAATTACGTTTGGATTGTGAACCGTATTTTTGTGTGAGTCATGAAATATGGTCAACTTTTGGCTTAAACGATTTGCCCTGACATAATACAGCCCTGGGCTTCTAAATTCTTTAGCAGGAATAATATCAACAATCACCAGCGTCTATGGTGGGCACCAAGGAGAGTTTACTACGACGAGCAAATCGACGATCATAGTGACAGCAGCTGTTGCTTTGGTTTGTGGTGTGTTGACAGGGTGGTATCAATTTTGGAAGCTGAGGCTTGTTAAAAAGCAGCACGACAAAGAGGTGGGCAGGGAGTTGACGGGAAAACACGGGGAGGGAGTTCTGAGCGGATAGCGAAGACAGAAAGGCAGCTGGAAGCTTCGTGTCGTCCTTGGCGGCACGCGTTATTTTGTGTTTTTATCTTGTAATGGTTATTTCATGTGTAGATTTTGGGATTCAAGAATATCGACCTCTACACGAATAAGTCGCCTTCTGTTGTATTTGTATGCAACACGGAAATATAAGCATACGAGTCCGTCTCTGTAATGTCTTAACGGCAGAAATCATTGTAAGCAGCAATTGAAGTGGCGAGTTGTGATATAAAAAAAAAAAGCTTGCTCTCCAATGTCTGATGTGTAATAGCTCGTATTTTCACGAATGGGCTGAAAATGGCGGAGGAGATTCACAGGTGAATAAAAGAGGAGTTATGATTGCACAGCTCTCGAACACATTCTGGATTGCTGGATTGAGTCCGTTATAGGCGGAGCCTCATCTCGTTGAGACTACGACTAAGGTCACGACACGCTCAATAGCGATGCTACCTTCGAGGCAACATCTGATGAGGAAAGGTTATCCAACTCAACGTGCTTCTCAACTCCGCGCTCTGTTGACCAGGGACATTATTCCAATGTGTGATTGTGACGAATACGATTTAACACTTACCAAACCTTGCGAATACTCTAGCTGGTGTTCCACTTGCTTCCCGTATCATAACTGGCAAGTCAGGATTATGTTGCTTGATCGTGGGGTACGTAGACAATATGAACTGGCTGTCCATGTCCATTCCATTCCAACACGCGAGAACATGAGCACCTCAGTTCCGTTTCATGCGAAAATGAAAACGAACGTGCTCACCGTGTCCCTGCGGATGCTTGACCGGTCTGCGAGCATAGAATGCGTATTTCACGCAGTGCTGGCGACAATGCCTTTGCAAACGAGGCCATGGGCGATAATAAATTTAGCTGAGGCGGTCGGTGGGAGGAAATGGGAGGTTGAACTTATGTAAGCGGGGGCGTGGATACAACGCCCGGTTGTTGTTTTCGTTGAAATCGTCCGTCATCCAGTGAAGCTGCGGCCCATCCCTGGCATTTGCGAGCGAACACGCCTTTGCACTTGACTGTTACAGAACATATCAATGGACGACGAACAGAGACAAGAAGACTGGCTCAACAGCAGGAAAAACAGGCTGCCCTCGTTCACTGAAGTGTTGTCGAGGAGGACGCGTCCACCTGTCGACTTATTCATGTTTTAGTAAGTTTTTGTGCAAAAAAAGTATTTAATCGTGTGAGCTTATAATCTTATCGCCAGCCTTTTCCTCCAACGCGAGGGTGCAGAGGATATTCTCGACTTCTGGTTGGATGTCCAGCAACACGAAAATCTGTGTAGGGCGTATTTCAAGGATGTGCGAAAGTCTGGGCGAACCATCAAGGATGATTGGCCCCAGTACTGGGAGTATGCAAGGCGTCGCGGGTCTATCTACGGTACAGTTGTAGGTTTGCAGCCCAATGGTGGTGGGACGAAGCGAAGTACAGCCAGCACGGGCGATATGTTGACCGAGAACGAGAAACGTGCTTTAGCTACCACCGGAGACGAGAAACACGCAGGCATGCGCTCAGTCAGCCCACGTTCACCCACCCCCAACCTAGATGGCGCTCGTATCGCATCACCCAGCGAAGGCTACGAACCTCCGCGGTCAACGACGCCATTTTCCTTGTCTGGTCGCACACCAACGCTGTTTAACAGCAGACGCGCATCACGTGCACCAACCGTTATCCCGCGTTCGACTGCAATTACACGGCTCGATCTTATTGCCTCTGCTGAGCGCATATTCTTCCGCTACCTATCCCAGGCGGGCAACGCTGTCAACTCCCAAGAAAATCATGAGATATATCTGCCACCTTCCTTGCGCATTCACAGTTTCCCATTGAGTAGCACACAAGAGCCCAAGACGCAAAGTGAGCTGAGTATGCTGGCCCAAATCCCTGATATGTTCCATGCCCAAAAAGAATACTGCTTCCGTGCAATGGAGCAGGACGCGTTCCCCCGATTTTTGAGAGCTAAAGCTTTCGGGAACTTGACTCCCGTATCATCTCTAGTGAGGCTTGTGGTTGGATTGATAGTCCTGTGGATTGGTTTGGCGGTAGGGTTCTCACTTATATTCCTTGACGTGCATCCAAAATCCAAGCGGTTCTTCGTACGTACAACTAAATTTTATATCTCGTCCATTGCGCAACGCTCACTCTTATACTTATGTGTTTGTACAGCTCTTTATCCCATTCACGGTTGCGATTCTATGCCTCATCTCTCACCAATATGAGCTGGATCCCATTCTTGTATTCTTGCGACAGTCGGAAACAACACCGTTCCGCACGCTTACCATCCGTGAGCCGTACGTGAAGAAACTACTCCTCGGTCGCGCAGCCTGGGTCAGCACCCTCGTGGCGGTGTGTGTTACCGCCTTAACATTGATCTTCTGGGCCGTCCCAGGCCATCGACTGTAGTGGATATGAAGGGTTGTGATCGCACACAGCCAGGCAAGGGGCATATTTGGTTTTTGGAACCCTGGATCATGGAGAGATTAAGGATAAGAGGCGCTGGTGTTTCACAGCACGGTGTATGATATTTATCAAGGGTCGCTATTCTCGATTAGGCACAGTTGTAGCTGGTGGTGATCAAGTTTTTTTTATTTGTTCGTCGTCGCCTTTTTATTTGTTCGTTCCAGTTCTTATCGTTTTATCTCCAGACTCTATTACTATTTTATAAATTTTACTACCTCCCGCTCGCTCCCCCCATACCCTCCTACGAAGAAGTCTACCATTTTCTTGTTTGCAATGTCAGTCCTCAGTTATCCATCATACTAGTTATCGTCGTTACCGTTCATTTGTTGGCACCCGGAACTTCTTTTCTTTTCTTATATTCTCTACGACTTTTTTTATACGTAGAACGCTAGTCTCTATCTTTAATGCCCCCTCCTTTTTATGGGTCCATATCATGATTTGCCTGGAATTGATTATGTGGTAGCCGAACACTACAAATATGATTGAATTGCTATGAATAACAATGCTGTTGATGATATCATAGTAGGACACTGAGTGACATCAAAAGTGTTCTTATTGTTGTCTCTAAGTTGTGTACATTTAGCAACAAAACAGTGTGATAGCATCGAGGATAGCATTAAGGGTCCGATATATAGAGCCATCCAGTTGTAAACACAACAAAAGATCTAGGATCTAGAGCTTGGCAGCTATCGTACGCAGATTCGTCTTTAAAATCTTGCCCGTCGAGGTTTTCTAAGAACAAGGTAGGGTATCAAAAATTATGATGGTGAAAAGAGTATGAATGATCTTACAGGCAACTCTTCGACAACTTCAACCCATTCAGGACATGCAAAACCGGGCAAACGCGTCCTTGCATATCGCTTCAGCTCGTCACCAAAAACATTGTGCTTGCCTTTCCAAGCAGACACATGTTCCTGACGCAGTGTTACAAAAGCCATTGGCCGTTCGCCCCATTTGACGTGTGACCGCGCTACTACTGACACTTCCAGCACGTGCGGATGACTAGCGAGCTCTAAAACAAAGAGGAATGTTAGCCTTGTCAAGGTATACCTGTTACTTGGGAGGTGATTCACCTTGCTCTATGGCGAGACTCGAGGCATTCTATTAGAAGTCAGCGCCGTAAGAGAAAATTGAGACTAATAACGAGACGAACCTCTCCCCCAGAAATGATGATATCCTTGCTTCTGTCCATGATAGCTATCACCCCATCGGGATGCATCACTGCAAGGTCACCACTATGGAAGTAGCCTCCTCTGAAAGCCTTCCTCGTAGCCTCCGGGTCGCGGAAATACTACGATCATTGGTCAGCAAATAGATTGCGCGATCAAGTATGTCGATTACCTCTTTCATGACTATGTTTCCTCTAGTTGCCACTTCGCCGACCGTCTTCCCGTCCTTGGGAACATCTACGACTTCTTGGTCGTCCTCGGACTTCGGAGGATATACGACGCGTACTTCTTGGGCAGTGGCAAAACTTTGGCCTTGGCGAGCCATGAGCTTGGCACGTTCTTCTAGAGAAAGCAAAGCCCAGGAAGGTTGATCATAGCACCGAGTAAAAGGGCCGTAAGTCTACGATGCATGAGTGTAACTTATCAAGATGAGTGAATGCCTCATAGATACCTCGCTGTAAACGGACACGCCTATGAGCCTGAAGTCACATGTACATAATAGTGTAGAGGACATACGTCAAGCCATATACATGTACGGGCTGAATGCCTTTTTTTTCTAATTCGCCGATGAGATGAGCAGTAGGCGCTGCGCCAGCAATGATAGCTGATATCGATCGCGGCAGTGGTCTCGCTGCTGGATTATTGACTATGCCGATCTAAGAGGCATAAGTACAGCCATTCAATTTTGATCAGAAAGCGAGGACAAACCTGGACAGTGGGTGCACCGCAATAGTGGGTCACTCCAGAATTGAGAAAATGTTTCCAGATCTGAGAGTAGTCTACTGTCCGCATCGTTATCTGACAGAACGTTACTTTCGAGAGATTAACTCCACGAATAGAAATCGACCAACCTGAGTAGCGAAGGCAAATACATTAGCCCATGGGAACGTCCATCCTGCGGCATGAAACATGGGAAGGATCCTGTTATTGAGTAGGACATTGCCTTCAGATAACGGATGAGGATAAGCAAGGCTTGAGGCCCACCATAAATATGTCGAATCCTTGCTAATCCTAGATATGTGTTTAGGTGAAATATCTCCATATATAATCTCCATACGTACTGTCCCTCCACTACGTTGGCAATGGCTGCAAGATAAGAACCTGAAAAGCTGCATGATTAACACACGAAACAGAGCCAATTTCTTTTGACCGACCCCTCAAGGTTGTGAGTACACCTTTTGGCTATAGATGCGTTAGGACAACTACGATGCTGGGTGACGATACTATACTACTTACTCGACCTGTTGTTCCTGAACTAAATTCAATAGAAAAGTGAATCAAAACAAATTCACACAGAATGATCAACATTCACCAACGTGTAGCACAAAACCGCTCCAGCACCCTCGTCAAGTTCCACATCTAACCCTGCCCAGCCTTTTTCAGCACTGAATCTTCGCCCAGCACTAAGGAAATCTTCATATGGGTCACCGATTCTCCCAGTGTCGTTGTTAACAATGAAAGGGATCTTGAGTCCTTGCACCAGTTGCATGAGTCCTCTATCGATCAACAAAAGTTTAGAGCCGGAATGTTCTAGTATATAGGCCACCTCCGGAGGAGTGAGACGGGTGTTTATTGGAGTGATAATTGCGCGAGCGGCAAGAATTCCATAGTGTGCATCTGAGCGTTAAGAGCAAAACGATGTGTCAAACTTCATAAAACGATAAGATGATAATTGTGGACCTGCGATCATAGGTCTGGTTCGTGTCAGCGACTGATAGTCCACAATAGTGATAAACCTCACGAATTGGGTGCCAGCACTGCTACACGATCACCTGGTTGGATGCCGGCCTCGATAAGGGCGTATGCCAGATTCTGAATGCGCTGAGCCCTGGCAGGCGATTAGTGAGCATTCACGGGTGGTTAACACAACATGAATATGGACACACCATATACGATATGTGAAGAAGGTGGGGTATTCCACATCGGGGTGTGCGAGAGCTAATTTGTCGGGGTATACGGTGGCAGCACGAAGGATAAATGGGAATGGGTTCTGGGACATGTAAATACAAATCAGTCCTCATACGAACTCAAAAGAGATTGCGGCCCTTACAAGGGGGTGTAAGTGAGTAGGAAGTCCGCTAGTCTGTTTCTGCTGGTAGCTCACGTTTGGTGGGGGTATACTCTCCCGTGTGGGTTGAAAGGCGTTGATAACTATTCTGAAAGTCAATTTGATTGAGACTACCGTGGTAAGATATAAAAGACTGACTGAAAACCATAGGTATACCTCCTCAGTCACGGTAGCCTAAAAGACGGTCAATTTATGCGGCGAAGTAACTCACAAGTGCTGTAACACTTGTAGTACTAGTGAAGCCAACTATATATCAAGCCACGGCCGGGCGGGTAATGATAGTGTTCTTCAATGTACCGTGTCGGCCATGATCGACGGAAAGGGCCGGGTTTTGCTACAACGGTCACGTGATTTTGTCACTTTGCTACAAACTTGAACGCGTTTCTCCTTGTTCCCCTGAATTTAGTCACGGTAAGTAGTAAGTTCTCTTCAAGGCTTCAAGCAAGCCCCCAGAAGTTGAATAGCGCGTTTTATAGGACTATTACCATGCCAAAACCACTTTTATATATCGCGTTCCGAACTCCGAGACCTAATATCTAAAGGACAAGAAAATTGGAAGTGAGTCTTTCTCTCGCACTACGATGTGTTGTTGAGACGTAAGCATTATATTTAAGCCAGGCGGGACTTAGCGTCCAATATAGAAGTATCACAGGGTCGCGTTGGAAGTAATAATATATGAAGCGTGACTATCTATATTTTGCAATGCATCGAGATAAACAATGATCACGGTGACTCGCTACTGGCAAAGTTAAACTCTACGGTTAGAAGGTTCGCTGGCGCAAAAATGTATAAAAAGGTATGCAGTTACTCTGTATAAGGGTATCACTTCTATCACCTTTCACAATCCAACTACGAAATGTCTTCCGCTCCCAAAATCTGGTTCAGTGAGTCCATTTTCTTTTCAGTGCAAGTCGATGGTCTGGTTTCTCACAGACACTACCTCTTTGTTCCAGTCACCGGTGCCTCTACAGGTTTTGGCCGCTCCATGACAGAACACCTTCTCAACAAGGGTGATATTGTTATCGCTACCCTTCGTAAACCTTCCGCCCTATCAGACCTCTCCTCAAAGTACCCCGCAACGAGACTCCTTGTACTGAAGTTGGACGTCACAGACCAAAACGATATCACCGCTGCTTTTGAAAAAGCCCGCACCGTCTATGGCCGAATTGACGTCGTCTTCAATAACGCTGGAGTTGTGCTTGTTTCAGAAATAGAAGGCACTTCCGATGAAGCTGCTCGCTCGAATTTCGAGGTTAACTTCTGGGGGGCGGCGAATGTAAGTAAAAAGGCTGTGGAATTTTTTAGAGAGGTCAATAAGCCGAAGGGTGGGAGGTTGCTACAAGTCACATCGGGCTGTGGCATCAAGGGTCACCCAGGAGTAGCGTTTTACAGTGCAAGGTGAGTTATTTATCATCAGTTCAGTCGACATATTCTAAAGGATTGTTTCGCATGAATAGCAAATTTGGTGGGCTCTTGATTTTAGCTATATCTACTTTGTTAATGAGCTGTGTCAGCCCTGGAAGGTTTCAGTGAGTCTCTTTCCAAGGAACTCGATCCAAGGTGGGACATCAAGGTGAGTTCTTCTCATATAGAATTCTCCCTCACACTCATATCCATACTCCCGCTAGGTCACAATCATCGAGCCCGGAGCCTTCCGCACAAACGTAAACATAAGCAGCAATACTACTGAACCCGTCCACCCAGCGTATACAGATCCGTCCCTTGAATCCGCCAAAATGCGTACATTCCTTGCCGCGGGGCACGCTCTGATCGACGGTGACCCAGATAAAGCTGTCGCCGTCATCGAGAAAGTTGTTCATCTGGATGACCCACCAATGAGGCTGCCGGTGCACAAGGGAGCCTTGGCTATGCTTAGGGAGAAAGTGAGGAGCATGATTGCAGATGCAAATAAATATGAATCATGGTCAGACGACGTGTGTGTTACTGGTGCCAACGCATAGGATGGCACTGGCACCATTGACTGGTATGATATCCAATTTTAAGATACAACTCATACGTTCATCTCCTCTCATTTACCTACCATATACTAGATTTCTATCATGATAGCGCGATCATGTTCTCTGCGTAGTAGCAGATCATTGCACAAGCGTTCTCAGATTAGAATATAGACGGGTCATTCCATCACCTCCTAAGTCAGACCGACGATGATACATCTGTGGAAAAGTGCCACGCCAAAACTGCTATTAGAGCTCTGAGCAGCTTTTTGCACTCGGCTAACATCGGACTTCACTGCAGATGTAGTTCACAACAAGTGAAACAGAAACGGATCAAATATGTAAGATATTCATACGTAACTAATAAGCTATTGTACAATTGAAAAAAAAAATGTATATATTGGATATTCGAGCTTGAAAATGAGGGGTTTTGGCCCAATTCAGTGCGGCGAGTTTCTGAAGTTTTGAATGTAGACATACAGATAACAAGATAGGATAGCGTAGCGGCGTGTTGAAAATGGGGAATCAGAAATCACGGAACATAACACCACAAAACAGCCAGGATTCATCATCCCACATATCGATGGGATCGCCCTCATCCTCATGTACTCGGCCACCCACGAACGTATCGTTCGTGCTTAAGCAGTTGACGCTCTTTCAGAATCACGAGTCTTTACCCATTCGTCATAATCTCGTTGGTAAGCATCAATGTATGGCTGTTCAGAGGAAAAGGGTACAGATAAAATAAAAGTCAAGTTAGAGGTTATAACGGTCAGTGCAACACCAGAGACATACCTGCTTCTCAGCCTCTGGGAGTTCTCGCCATCGCCGACCTGACAAGCGCGCAATACGAAGTGCAGCAGGGCCCTCAGCTGTCTTACCTTCGCGACGGAGTTCATCGGCTTCAGGGCTTAGGCGGAAGTCAGCTGCGAATCTATATGGAATAGGGGATAGTTTAGTAAAATGCTTGTATCGGGATTACGTTGCAAAAGAAATCACAAATCGTTGTGATAAAACTCACCTGAAATAAGTGGTTATGGGAATGCCACGGCGGAAGGCCCTTGTCCTCTGGAGACGTTTCAAGCCCTTAGATTTGCGTTTCTTGTTGATTGCAGCAAGCATTTCGCGGGGGAGGGAAGCCCAGTAGTCCGTTGCAGCTTGCTCATAAGCAGCCTTCAATTCTTTATGCTTCTGTACATAAGGCTGCATGCATGTTAGAAAGGTTGCCAGTATAACCCAAAAAGAACAGTAGGCCGTTACACACCTCCTTTTCTTCGTCACCGAGCCCTCTCCAAACTTTGGCGGACTCACTTGCAATAGCTTGGGTATCTGAGATAGATTTCGCATGCTGACTGATAACACGTTCCGCGAAAAAGAGAACGTAAGGGTTTCCTGGGCGAGTTGGGGGGAGGTCTGCCTTCTTGACCTTCACTGTTGTTATAAGGTTCAAAGCAGATATTAGTTAGCTCGTAATCTATGTATAAACAACATGACGCCTATGTACTTACGGACAGGTTTCTTGGCCTTAACTCTGGTTTTACGCTTAGTTTTACTGATCCGTGATTTCGTCGGTTTGCTTTTCTTCTCAGCCAGAATCTTCTTTGCAGCTGACCCAACTGCCGAGGACTTGGACGCCTTCCTGGTTTTCGCTGCTGACGTTGACTTTTTCTTCGCTGTTGTCTTGGAACCACTCTTTGGTTTGGCTGAGGGGAAGGCAAGACGCGATGTTGTGAGGAAAGTGCGACGCGCCGCCGCGGTATTCACGAACGACAAATTCAGGGTTGCCGGCGTGACTCTGCTGGAGGCTGCGGCGATGGGCATGGCCCGTGCACGCGCGAGGGTGCGCAGGACGGGGAGGCGTGTGATGATGGGGAGCATATCGTTGTCTGGGCTGTCGTCAGGTTTCAAGTTTTCGTTTTCTGGCTTTTAGGGACCAGAGAGGTTGTCACGCGTTTGGTAGGTGTGACATGTTAAGTTACGCATGACATGAATGAGCGTGACAAAGGATCGCCGTCGCCGTCGTCGTATGCATTAGTACTTATTGTTGTCGTCGTTGCCCACGATGGCGACGGATGCTCCTGCTTTGAGTCTACGTTTCGACCCCAACTCACTCCCGCTTGGTCAACTAGAGTCTCTTCGATTCAAAGCAGTCCAAATCATTGAGTCTATCCAGACTCTCCAACGTACACTCGATGGCTCGTTGGGAGGAAACCCAAATGTAATGCCAGCATGGCCGGACATTCTCACAAAATATAATATTTTACTTTCGCAAACTCACAGTTTCTCGCAATCTTTACTTACTGTCCCACATTCTTCTTACTCGTCCCAATCATCTTCCACCCATTCGGCATTTGAGCGTATTGCTCTCCATCCTTATGTTCCATTACCCGACACACTCCTCGATAATTCCCTCACCCCTCTTTTGCGCAATCAACAGACGACAGATGTCCTTCGCATGGAAAGTAATACTGTAAGGAGAATTGCCGAGAAGATGCTTCCCAGCTTGTCGGGCCCAGCAGGTCCTGCAACACATGAAGTTACCATTTCCGCCATGTCTGCCGTCCGTGCTGCTCACGATTCGCGCGTTGAGCGTGCAGTACGCGCTGTCACAATGCTGAGGGAGCGATACGAGTGGCGTCAACGTGTTGAAGTGGAAATAGAAGAGCCTGACGATGTTGTCGAGGAAGAGGTTCAGAGTGGGGAGAGCCCACATGACGCGCCTATGGATTCGTCCCCACCTTCACAGACACCAACGCCTACATTTACACAAGCACAAGCACCTACTCCTAATCTCCAGACACCAACGCCCACTCAGAATCACGTTCTCAGTCACTCTTTTGATCATGATGGCGACAATGATGGGGATGAAGAAGAGGTTGAAAGTGAGCTCGTTGATCGCATAGACGGAGATGGCGATAGTAGCGAGCACCTTCTAGCAGGAGGAGACATTGAAATGACATGACATGGACAAACGAAGAGTTGGCTTGTATGCACGTTTTCAGATACCGTCAAGGGTCCAACGCACTTCAAGGCCTTCGAGGACGTCGCGAATGTCTACCTCAACTAATCTTGTTATCGGGACTCCGAGTCCTATCATGACAGTGTTAGTGGGCTGTAGTGATGCATATACACTATCAGAACATGTGGGCGTCCGTCGACCTTTGTACATTCGTGATTTTATCCACCGTTATTCATCGGATACGCGTCGACTCTGGATCACATACACGCTATTTGCCTTCCTCACGACATGGTGTCATACAGTCTGAGCTTGTTATTATCAGTGTAATCAGTCACTTTTGTCTTCAATTTTTGAACTTGCAAATCCTGTTTATATTGTCGACTGAAATATCTGTCGACCTCTAGGGCGTTGCATTCCGGGTCAATCGGATTTCTCGAGTCGGGTGGTCGTCAAAGTATTCTTGGACCTCACAGCGTAGCAGGACCACAACTGTAATTCATCGTGTTATCCATTCCAAGGAACTGTTAATTTCCGAAACGCGTGCATTTACCACCTAATCATCAACCATGCAGAACTATAGATCATACAGGCGTATAAGATTGCAGTCTGCCTTGATACTATGCAGTCAAATGGATATTTCCCCCCACAAAAAGGGTACTGTTAGACTTCAGATTGTCGAGATTAAGGGGACCTGCAAAATGTACCAACCAAGTAGCACATTCTGAACCGAAAAGATGCTCATAAAATAGCGACAAATTGTCCTCCTGTTGTTCCGAGCTCGAGCATCTCAATCATAGCTGCGTGTCTCTAGAAATATATTAGAAGTTGACTAGATATTGTACGTGCACTGTTATGACTATAGCTCCTGTTGTTGAGATAATATACATGCATTAACTATCAGATACAAGATATATGATTCAAAAGACACCCTGAGCAAGACCCTTCACAAAGCATAACAGATCAGATTTAGAGAACGTCAGACATCATGAGGTCCATTTGAAGATGTGGAATCGACAGAGGGTTCAAGTCGATGGTCTTTGTCGATTTCTGTATATTGATCTTGAGTGACGTTGACCTGCAAAGCTTTTATTGAATTTTCCTGGGGATTATTCGATAAGATCGTGCGGTTTGGGTTGAAAGTTCTAATTATGCGATTCTTGGTTCGAACTTCATCTCCCTGAGGCATTGGCTTTGTCATAGCAGTACGGACCATGATCATATAGGAGGTAATGGATATGATTGGCATAACCTAGATATCCACATTGGCTCGAAATCCATTTAGGAACACAGTTAAATAGACTCACCATATCCAGCAGTACATATTGCCCTCGATTTTGCGTGATAAAGCAGAGGAAGACGACTAAAAGTGTGATAGAGTACAGAAGGCCTGTATCCGTGATGATGCGCAAGAGCGCCAGCAGAAAGGTCTTCCGAGTAGCAATATGGTGATCGATGGCCCATAAGCGGTAAGCCAGTAACGCTGTAAACTATGATGCTTAAAATGCATAGTGAGAGGACTGAACGATACTTACCCGTACTAGAAAAGCTCGATACCAGCGTACACACATAATATGCGGTCATCCAGCTACCGGTTCTTGTGGAGAAAAAACCTGTGGAGCCTGACGAAGTTGACGTGATGGAAGCCCTTGCGTAGCCTGACCCAGCAGCTAATGGCACAAAGAAATCAAGATACAGGTCAAGAGGGTACTGAGCGAAAAAATCCGTACCTAGCACACCACACCAAGTGACCACGGGGAATGCAATAATAAGCAGCGACTGCCAAACTACGTAGCAGCTTCGGATCTACCAGCCACGTTAAAGACCGAGACTAGATGGCCGTATGCCACCAATGTTGGACTTACTACAACGCCAATTCCCAGTAAATTCTGAATCAAGTATAAGGAATCCCGAACAATGGATATCTGTGATTCGGTGTCTTCAAAGTAAGCTAGTGGACCGCCTTTGGCTTTTTGGTGTGACACCAGCCCTTCCTCAAGCCGCACTATGCCTAGTATTATGTGCTGCACCGTTGTATCGTTAGCCATTAAATAGATTGAAACCGCTACTACTGCACTTACAGCTGTATTGATAACAAGTAACAGGCAGGCAACTATGATCATGGGTTTGTTGCGTGCGTAGCTGTTGCTTCTGCGCGTCAGTTCCCAAGTTATGCCAAAGAACATTAGCAAAGAAAACCCTACGGATCCTCCATGATTCAGCGGCTTCTATTTTGCAAAAACATTCCCACTCACCGTAGAGAATTCCTTCCAGTATCGCAGCTAGGAGGGCACCTGCGTCCAAATGTATCCCGTTAGGCTGCATTTGTCCTGAGTTGGTAGTATCAAATGGAGCAGCAGTGTGCAGTTAAATAGCCCACCTCTTTATAAACCTGTTCGAATATGCTTTATATATCTTGATCGCATCACAATGTGATACACTGCACACCGCATCAGGCATCATACCGGTCAAGCTGTCATAGAATCATGATATCGCGCGCCAAACGGTCCTAGGATTGCCGTGACTTGGTGGATCACTCGAGCTAGAAGTATAAAATGCCTCTAATTCTGTGTTTTAGAATGTGAAATGGGTACACCGTCCTCATGCGAGGAGTGGCTGAATCTTTTAGCGCTTACACGAGGTATGATTGCCATGCAGAGCGGAGCTGAGGTATTTTTCAGGTCGTCACGGCTAACATGAGTCCAAGTAGGGTAGTCGCCTTGTTAGGCCGCCTTTAAACTGGCTGGGCTGTGTGATCTTGCATGTTGCGAGGGGCGATAAGCAGGCGTTACTGATCAGAGGTTTGACAACATAGCCCAACTCCCACACTCACCAGCAATCAAGGAATGATCTGAGAAAATGCATTTGACGTTGTCGCAGCTCTGAGCAGTCCAGGCTTCCGGCGTCAATATACTAATACTTGTAATCGTAACTGGGGGGACACTTTCGAGCAGCATGGAAAATGAAGAACTAGCACAATTACTGCTCAGCTGCTTCGAGAGAATCTGAAAACATGAGCAGAGAACACGCACGATATTAATTCAAGCAATAAAAGTCACAGATATGCTCGGGTTCAGCTTGACGAATATGGAACGCTAACGAGCATCTACGGAACGGTCCTTGAGGAACATCGATGGTTTGAATGTAGAAGTGATAAGGTACGACTTGATTCGGAATTACTGTGAAGGCATATAGAAAATCCACAGAAAGGATATATATATGATGCGGCATCTGGTCTCAGTATGTATGCAATAGCCTACCAACTCGTCATCAACGCTTTCTATCCTTGAGTTTCTAGATCTGCTTTCCGTCTTCCAACATAATTCAAAACAATGATGAATACCAGGACTACCATGAAGCCCCTATTTCCTTGCTGGCCATCCTACCGAGCCTTACATCCTGGCTAATAACATGGCGCCTCTTTAAGTGCTTCGACACATCGCGGAACCGTATCGCTAGCCCAAGCAAGTTTGGTATGGCAGGAGCACTCTGAGGCAAGTTCTCCTTGGCCCGCATCTTCTCGAGTATGTTCATATAAAACGAGTAGTGCGAGATAGAGCGTGTACCAGATCCTCTTCGTACGCTGGCGGGGGAATACGATGAGAGGATTATCAACGACTCCTAACGATGAATCTTCTGACACGGTTGCAGCCAAGTTTGTCAACTCGTCATTTACATTGATAGATTCCCTAGTGTAGCCCTGCGCAAACGGCCAGCTCGGTCTGGGTGGCATGAATAATGCTTCAAGGAGGGGATCACCCCATAGTGCATGGGTGAAAGTAGGAAGTATGTAAGCTACTGAAGGATCGAAATGAGAACTCGAGGAGAGCTCATCAAATTCAGGTTGTAATTGGTCCATCATGGCTCTGGGAACGACGACGAAAACGTCTTCCTCCGCGCCCGTTACCCACAACAAACTCGGCATCTCAACGTCGTCGAACAAGAATGATCCCATCGCTCGAGCGAGGTGGGCGCGGATGGCTGGTATGTGCGCTTGGATGTCAGGCACATACTTTGTGATGTCAGATTGACTGGACGTGGACAATTCGTCGAGCAGAGTGTCAAGGAGCAGAGTAAAAGTATCTTGCCAAGAATACTGCGTGAGATCTTCGTCAAAATTGAAGCCATCTGCACCTTCCGCCCCTGTGAAACCTGGAATAGAAAAGGAGGGCGTTGTTGAGGTATCGGTGGACGAATACGGGCTATCAGGCACCCCAAAATACTCATTTTGCACTCCATGTAATTCTTTCAGATATATTCCCAATTGTACATCTATGAGAGCATCTTGCCGTGGGGTGAGTGTACCGAGACGTCGCAGAGTGGAGAGCGGAACAGTAGTCAGCTGAGCTCGGCTGGGGGGGAGAGCAGGGACGTCTAGCAAGAGCCAGTGATATGGTATCTCCTTATCCGTCAAAGACGTGTCAATCGCGCGAATTGAAGGTAAACGAATGGATGTGGATGTAGATATCGAAGTCAAAAGTTTGTGAATTGTCGCAAGGGGAAGTGATAGTGATGGATCGGGTGAACTAGGGGACGTTTGGGCCGGTGGACGCGATATAAGAAGGATATACGACGTTGGCAGAGGTGACTGTGATTCTGAAGCAGAGATGGACTCTGGTTTTATCTGAATGAAGTATGCTTTTGTGGATGTGGTATAGCTGTCGACGTTCAAGAAATATCAGGTTCAAATCGCACATCCAACACCGGCCAAGCAAATTCGATAATCATGATGGCATCCATGCATTATGATCATAGTTTATTTTTCAACCTAACCGTTACATATGACCAAGAGCATAACCTCACTCACCTGTAACTATCGTTGCTCACTTCTGCAAAAGACGATATGGAGGCCGCTGGAAATACATGCACAGTTACGATCCGCTGCGCTTGGTCAAGTGTGAGGGTGATTGGAGACATCGTGGAAGCCTGATGTACACTAGAGCGTGCCTCTGAGGACGTACTGATCCAACACTTGGCAGAACTACCTGCGGCTAGTGCTACTAAAGTGGAAGATAGTAAAAGCAAAAATGTCTTTAGCTTCAACAATTCGCGAGAAAGGTGACCCCGGCCCGGGAGCTCCGGGTAACATGCTTTTGGTGTCGGTCCCATCTCTCGTTGGTCTTTCATTTCTATAACTATTCTACTTGACTAGTACCAAGACATTAACAATACATAATCCAACATTTTTCATTCTTCATCCCTATCTAAGATCGTGGCAGCTTCTTCCTAACCCACACCATTCATCACAGGCTTTCTTTTGGAGCGTTGCCGACACGGTTGTACATCCAAGGATCCTCTCACTTCCGACGTCGACGTTGAGAAGAATTAAAACTGCCCACCAGCAGCTATCACCGCCTCCTCTATTTTCCCCTTTTCCACCTTCCTTTTCACCGTGACGCTCCCGTCCTGCAATACAGTTTAGTTAGACTCTACGGCGCCTGGCAAGCATTTCGAAAACCACTGATGATGCATGATGTCCCAACATCATGAGGCAGGAAGAAAAGCAAGAAAAAAACGCCGTGTAAAATTGAAGTAATCAAGTCGCGTACCTGGTTCCCGAAGTACGCCGCTTGCGCCATATGACAGAACAATCCTACCTCAACGACTCCTGTGAGCATCTTGATCCTCGCCATTATCTACTCATCCGTCAAATAACACCATGAGCGCCCCGACACAAAAGAGGTTATCTAGATAGTACAAAGACGTACCCCAAGTGGTTCCTTCATCTGTCCGTTGTCGAACGGCGCATCGATGATGAAGTTTCCATTATCGCTGACGACAGGGCCCGCCTTTGCTACCGCCATCCGAAGCGTGGCACGCGGAGAGCCGAGGATGTGGTGCATGTTTTGGAGCACTTTGGCGTAGGCGAAGGGGACAACTTCGATTGGCACACCAGGAGTGAACTGAGAGTTCATGCGGTGCCACGGTAGTGCAAGAGTTGCAAAGAGGCATGGCGAATAATGGATTTGTGAAAGTGGGAGCCACATATCAGTACTATGCAGGTGAACACGAACAAATAATAACGTACGTTCGTACCAAGGTACTTGACATTCTTGCGGTAGTCTGCTACTAAAATGAAACTGTTTGGTAACAACATATCAGCATAGAGATAAACAAAGTAAAAATCCCAAATCTTGGAGTTTCGAAAACAGAAAAAATGGGAAGAACGTACGTCTTAGCGGCTTCTGCAAGTACTTTCTCTCTCAGGTGACACGCTCCTCCACCTTTAATGCAGTTGAGCTCGTGATCCACTCTGTGGTAAATAGTGTGAATATCAGAGGGTCATAGATAAAAGGATAGTGTTAAATAACGCATGGAACAGTCGCGCGTGTTCCAGTCACCACTGGACGCCTGACAGAAAATTGCACGCCAAATAAAATGAAAAGACCTACTCATCGGCTCCATCGATTGTGACATCGATAGTTGGGTATTGATCGACGTCACCAAGGTTAAGTGCGGAGAGGACGATAAGTTCTTTCGACTGGAAGCCTAGAAATAATTTTCAGAGGTCAGATGAATAATACGTATAGAGGAAGTGTGAGAAAGCTGTCCAACAGAGAAAAGAAACAAAGGTAATAAAGACAGTCGTGTGATGTGAAATTTGCTTCGCTCGATAGACGTCAAGCGATCAAACAACCACTTCTGCACATCACAGGAAGACAGAGTCTGTAAAACGATGACACACCTGTAGGTATAAATACACGATCTTTGTTCAGCTCTGCGCCCTGTGAGACGATGCGTTCGACGACATATGGTACAGTTGAGCCTTTTGCATACGAAGTGAGCATTGGGAGTTAGTAAGGGTACAGAGCAGAAAGGATGCACATGGGCCGCTGGATAAGGCTTACCTGATCCTATGCCGATGACCTGTTTAATATATAAGCATCAACATGTATGCTAATACGTTGCATTTACGGAGAGAATAAACAGGGGCAGAGTGCGCACCTTGTGTTCTGGCAGTATGTGCTTATCTACAGCGGTGTATGCTGCGAGACGCTTTGACTGTTCGATTGCACTAAGGGTCGCTAATGTAGGCGTTGTAATTTAGTTTATGCAGATCGATCAGCACGCAGGTAGAGTGCGACAGCAGCGGTAGAAGGTAGACATATGGGATGGGGTGTAATCGTAATCGCAGTCCAATTGGCAGATTTACAGTTGAGCGAATGCAAGGAGCGATCAATAGGGGACATACCTAGCGGAGGGATACTTGGAGAGATTGGGGTTGCGGACGCCATGCTAACTGGACGAGCAAGAGGCGTTGTACTGCTTTGAATGAATTGGAGCATCGCAGGATATATGTGAAGATAGTGCGTCGGTTGTTCGGTCGATGACAGGGCGATTGGAGAGTATTATTAAGAGATGGGTCGAGTGTGCAAGTTAGTGCGGTCGTTGCGGTGAAGTGTAATCCGGGGCAAGGGCAGTTATTTGAAAAACAGACAGCCAGTGTGATTTATAGGACACAGGATAAGCAAAAATGTGTTAGCATCGGATTCGATGATGGCTGAAATAAGTCAGAAAGGAGATGGCACTTTGAAAGGGGCGTATTGAGATGGAGCTAGAAGGATATGAAATGAACAGGCCCGGGGGCTCCACCACACTAAATTTGTTCTCGCTGTGTACGATCCCATCCATCCCCACCAGCAGAGATCACTTCTATAGCCCAACTGTTGTCCGTCGCTGAGTATGATGAAACGGACTCACGGAATGTCCACAGATGGCAGAGGCATAGTGAGTGTCGACTTTTGTACGGTTAGTATACGACTTGGTGATGCTGTAAACTTTGATGTCGACGACCCGAAGAACTGAGAATGATACGAGAACGTGAATGTTCTTAATCGTATTCGGTTTTGTAGGACACGACCGAGTTCCCGCGAGATCATCCAGTGTCCAAAGCAATATGTGAATCTAACCCAGCGCCGGCACTCTCAGGCTTACCGAAAACGGGACACATCTCTGCCCCCGGCCCTTACGCCCATTCAAGGCTTTTCAAGCACACAGGCTCTCACATACAAACGTGCGCTCAAAGATTCACAGAAACGCTGGGAACGCATTCGACGGCTCTCAAAAGCCTATAACGACGCAGCCCGTCAGCCATCTCCGACATTTTCCATGCTTTACTTCCGGAACCATCAATTCCCAGACTTCGTCCACGGGACGCCATTAATGCATTGGGACAATGTTCTGTGAACGCTCAACAGTCTTGAGTATACAGGTTCGCCGCTTTGGAATCTCACCTGACTCGGAAATAATCTGTGCTTACAATGGCCTCGACACGGATGATGAATGATGGAGTACAGGAAAGCGAGGAAAGTGATCATCATGCTATCACGATGTAGCACCATTTCAGTCGCAATGGCAGATGAAACAGACTTGGGGGTACTGAGGAAAGTCATCAAAGAGACAGCGTCAAAGTTTTCATAATGCAACCAAAGATATGCTCGAAACGTGATGCACTCTCGAATTGCAAGAAAGGTCATGAACATCTCAAGTCGATATTTTCGCACTGGAGGGGCGGGATACACGTGTTACAGCGTTGTCGCGATAATTCAGCAAAATCAGTGTCAGCTCAAGTCGTGAGGCAAAACAAACCCATCTGCTGCTATGACATACCAATGCTTGAAGGATAGAATATCACAGGGCCGTGTCTGTGGCAAAGCATTGACAAGCAGCAAGGCAGGAATCTAAATGTCGAACCTGCTGCGATAAATCGTCAATTTGCACAAGCTCACGAAGCAGACTATTGAAAAGCTGTAACCAGATTCGTCACCAGAACGCACGATTTCATTCACCAAAGTAACAAACCAAAAACCGTATATAGACAGTACCAAATGTACATATTTCACCCCTTTGCCTCTGCATATCTTAGATCAAGCACTAGCGTTGTACTTCTCCAACACCCTCTCTGCAACCACATGTTTCGGACACCTCCTTCCCGTCCACGTCTCAAATTGCACATATCCCTGCTCCAAAAGCACTTCCACACCCCTCACTGTAGCCCAGTTTGGTGCAACACGTTTCGCCAACGCAAGCAGAGGCGTCTCGGCAGGCTTGTACGCCATATCGACCACAACGCCCTCTAGCTTCGCATCGAAGATCGAAACAGGGAGGAATACAGCGTCCGCACTGCCCTCTTCAGTCGTCGTCGCACTCGCAGGCACGGTCGACACGACAACGCTCGGCACAAGCCCTTCGCCAGGCCATATTCCGAGCCTCTCCACGAGCTCGACATGCGCATCGGGGAACGCATCAACCAGAATCTGTGCCTTGCCTGCAGTGCGATTGTAAAGGTAAATGTGTTGTGCCCCCAGTGCCTTCAAAGCAAAGATGGCAGCACGAGCTGTACCTCCGGCACCTATGACGAGGGCTGCTTGGGGAGCACCTAGTGCTGGAGCACGTGAACGGACGGACTCCACGATCCCGAGCCAGTCAGTGTTGTCGCCGTAGAGAATGCGGTTTGTCCCACTGGCATCTGCAAGCCGGGGTACGATGGTGTTCACGGCCCCAATAGCCTCTGCAGCAGGAGAAAGTTGATCAAGGAGAGGGATCACATCAAGCTTGAAAGGGATCGTGACGGAGGCCCCCCCAAAATCTGGAGAGGCGAGTGCAGCCTTGATTCCCTCGCCCACATCAGTAGTCTCGAGAAGCTGGTACGTATGAGGGAGGCCAAGCACTTCGAAGCCTGTGTTATGCAAGGTTGGTGACATAGAGTGTGCTATGGGATTCCCGAAAATGAAGTACCGCTGAGCTGGAAGTTGACCAAGGAGATGGAGCGCTTGTTGGATTTGCGCGTATGAGAGTTGTCCTGGGGCAGCTTTAGTGGGGAGTAGTGGGTGGGAGACAGGACTGAAAGTCGAGTTGAGAATTCTGGACATTTGACCTTCGACACCCATGTTGATGGCAATAATAGGTTTCGCATTAGATGCACTGCTAACTCGAGACACGAAGTCGTATAGTGCGAAGTTGTCCTGTACCGAATTTGCTTTGCCCACTATCTTGACAATATCACCAAATCTAGCCGCAATGTCGTACTTTGCCTTAACACTGGCCTCATTCCATCTCATCTTGCCAGTCCAGTCGTGCCAGGAGGCAATGATCTGGGATGAACCTTTGTGGGAGACGAGATCCTTGATGAGTTTCTCTGGCCACGAAATCTCGGCATCGATGTATTCTGCCCCAATGCGTACGGCGAGGTTGAGTAAGTGGAACGCTTCTTTCTCTGCTTTGTCCGGGAATGATCCTCCCTGCGAGACGGTCCTCACAGTGAAAACGATAGGAAGGGAGGTAGTACGGCGAAGCGCAGCTAGCTGTTCTGTGACGTAGGCCACAGGAGGGATATAGGGGCCAAACGCATCGAAGTCTTTAGGGGACCTCAGGAGGTCAACGCGCACCTCAAGGGCATCCACACCGACAGTGAGGTCCTTCATGTGACGAAGAGCAGGAGTGATGTCGGGATAGGTCAGAGACAGGAAATAAGAGCGCTTCCCTGGCGCCAAGTTGGGAGCAAGATTGGCCTGCTGCCCGGTGACGTGCTTGAAAAAGCGGGAGACCTCGTCCACTGTAGCGTTTCCTGCTACTGACGCGTTTTGCTCAGAGGTGAGAACTCCGGTGTAATTGATAAACTCGTAGTTGCAGCATTCAGCGAACCATGGCTCGCGTCGGCGGAATACATCCGTGACAGGTTCACCATATGCGGGGCGAGCCGTTTCCTCGCCGAGGTACCTTACGACTTCATCGATTTCGCGAACAATATGGACAACAGGTCCTTTCTTAGCAAAATTTTTCAGGAGATCGCGTGCCGCAGGTGTCTCGACAATCCCACCACCAAGGCTGATCACATGTTTTGCAGCACTGGTGGTAAGCAGCTCCTTGAGGATGCCCGTCTCTGCTGCACGGAAAGATTCCCATCCATGCTGATGCACAAACTCACGCACGCCGATTTTGTGCTTTTCCGCAAAGTAGGTATCTGCATCGACGAAAGGCCAGGCCAGCGCAGATGCAGCCAGTTCGCCGACATGCGATTTACCGGATCCGCGCATACCGATAATGACAACGGAAGCAGAGCCATCCTGCGAAGTAGTCCCGCTGGCAGATGCAACCGTATCAGCGCTATCCAACTCAACACCTTCGACTTTGAGGCCGATCTAACCGCAGCAGTCTTTAGTGGTAGTAACACATAGGTAACCTATTGACATACCTTGTTCTCCAGGTCGTCCCACCAGTTGGGCCATGTCTTCTCAACGCATCGTTTTTCTTCTATGATCGTGTCTTTGACCACTGTTCCCAAGACACTGAATGCCATCGCGACGCGATGATCATCATAACAGTGGATGCTGGCTCCTTTTTTCAGCTCTCCTACCGGCTTTCCATATACTTCGAGACCATCTTCGAGTTCGTTAGTCTTCACACCGAACTTGGCTAAAAGAAATCGGACCATGTAAGTTTGAGAGTACTGGTCAAGAATGCTGTCTTACCTAGTTGATCTATCATTGCGCGGATGCGATTACATTCCTTGACCCTTTGGTTAGATATACCAATAATTCGCGTGACAGTAGGTGAATCAGCATCCTTCAACTCTCTCCCTTCCAAAGGCTGGCCAATGGCAACTGCTGCCAAAACAGAGGCGGTCAAGAACGCGTCAGTCATAGGCTCCATGTCAATCAAGCCAATAGCCTTTAGTTGGCCAATAGGTGGACCTTGAACAGTCGTCTCTGTTTCCGTCTGAACAACTGTACACCCCATGGGCTCGAGCACTTCCTTTGCAAACCTAGCGTCACCTTGCAAAGAAGCAGATCCAATATTGGATATGGTGCATGATGTGCCAGTGATGGCAGCGATAGCCAAAGGGTACGTCGCACTGCTCGCATCGGACTCGATGTTGTACTCGGCCGGATTCTTATATACACCCTTGGGAATGCGGTATACATCCAACAGCTTCCCAGTAACGGGGTCTGCTTCTCGCTCAACAGTAATACCAAAAGTTTTCATCATGGCAATCGTCATGTCGATATAGGGTTGAGAGATGACTTGACCGCCAGTAAGTTCAAGAGTCACTGACTCATGCGCATATGGGGCGCATAGAAGAATTGAAGAGACATATTGACTGGAGACGCTAGCTGCCAACTGGATTCTGGCGCCCTTGAGGCCATCTGGCAAGACGGACAGCGGAAGGCACCCTTGAGATTCCAAATACTCGATTTGACTGCCGTTGACTCGCAGGGCATCTACGAGGGGGCCAATAGGACGCTGCTTCATGCGGGCATTACCAGTAATGACTGTTGTCTTCGCGTCCGACTGAGAAGGCTGCACAAGGGTGCAAACCGTTGTCAAGAAGCGGGCAGCAGTACCTGCATTACCAAGGTAGATCTCCTTGCCTTTGGGAGGTACCTGAAGCGATCCTTCACCGCCTTCAACTACGAGCGTCTCGCCACCGTCTTCCCACGAGAAATTGGCGCCCTATATCAGGTGGAACATAAATACATATGCTTAGTCCAGGCAAAAAAAGAACATACTTTAAGCTCCAATAAAGCCGTCATCATAACCTGGGTGTCATCAGAGTGCAATAGATTCTTGAGTCTGCATGTTCCTGTGCCAAGGGCGGCAAGAACCAATGCACGGTTAGAGATACTCTTCGATCCTGGAGTAGCCATACGGATGGGGTTCTTTGTAGGAATACCCGGAATAACTTTTGCGGCTTCAGACAATGTTTTCGCAATCAGACTGTCGGGAACACCTGTAGCCTTTGGTTCGTACGTTGCTCCGATGCGGGATAGGATGACGATCTTTTTCTGAAGCCCACTGTTCTTCTTGTCGACCTTCATAATGTCCAATAGCTTTTCCACAGTCAGCTGCTTGGCCGCCGGGAGACTCGCAATACGAGGGTCAGAAAGGGATGTCGGCAAATTGTACGCCTTTAGGCATCGATTCAGCCGTCCTACACCAACTTGACCTAGAATCCCCATTTGCCTCGAGAGCTCAGCCTCAAGGATCATACCAACGCTGACACATTCTCCGTGAAGGATGGTAGGTGTCAGAACAGCTTCGATGGCATGCCCGATAGTGTGTCCAAAATTCACGAGGTTGCGGAGGCCAGTCTCGCGCTCGTCGATAGTGACGATGTGAGCCTTGACAGAGATCGAGCCTACGATGACGGAAAGAAGTAATTGCTGAGCAGCCGAACGGCTTGCCTGGGTCCGGCCAGAATTGTTTGTAGAAGGCGTTTGGATAGCTGCGAAAATTTCGGCAGAACGAGACTCCAGATCTGCGAACTCCTTCTCGTTCCATATCGCCGCAGTCTTTGACGACCTCGAATTTAATCACAGTTGGACTACTAGGGACAAAGTATCGTACCTTGACAACTTCAGCCATTCCGTTCGAAAACTCCCGAGCAGGCAGAGTTTCGAGGAACGCTGCGTCGATGAATATATATTCAGGCTGCCAAAAGGCACCTATGAGGTTTTTGCCATGGGGGGTGTCGATCGCAGTTTTCCCACCGACTCCAGAGTCAACCATAGCCAAAAGGGTGGTCGGAATCTGAACGAAGCGCACACCACGCATACTGTCGCGTTTTTGTTAAGTCATTTGCATGGAAGACGAGCCATAACTAACAAACTCACAAGGTCGCAGCAACGAATCCGACCAGGTCACCAATCACACCTCCGCCGAGAGCAATAACAACCGAATCTCTAGTGCATTTGTTCAAGAGCAGAAAATCTTCCACATCGGCCTTGCCCTCGCGACTCTTTGTAGTTTCGCCTGGAGCAATGACACGACTCAGGAACCTGGGTCTGCCTGCGTTTGGCAATTTTTCGAAGGCGGCGTTGAATTCAGCTTCGAATGCAGTCAAGTGAAAGTTTGCGACATGTGTGTCAGTAACCAGGACGTAGGCTGAGGATGGAAGGGTAGTGATCACGGTATTGACGATATAAGGGATAAGATGGAACCCGCAATGAATGGACTCTTTGCCCAGAATTGAGACCTTCAGAATGTCTGTCTCGGCCATTGTGGTGGATTTTAGAGATGGCCTCGCTTGGACCGATGATGGTATATAAGTACTCTCTGCGCACTGCTGCTGATCAGAATAAGATCTCTTGATTATTCGGATTACCAGCGTGGGACACTGCGATGCATTTGACGGCGCCGAAACCGAATGGTGGCCGAAGGCATCATGGCAACATGCCAGCTGGGCTTAGCTGAACCTGTTCAAACTTGAAAGGACAAAAGCCGTGAGCAACGGAAGAACAAAGCTTTATCGATGGATGCGATAAGATGCAGGCCTGGCGTATGGGCGGTTGGCACTGTTGTTGCCAACGAGTATCGCCGTATGGGACCCATCCAAGGCATGCGGAAAAAATCGGAATACGGACCAAATGGTTAGATGTCGAGTATCCGGAAGATTTCCCGGAGCGTCTAAGCCGAGTCATTATCATTCTCTCCGTCATTGTCCGGCTTCTTCCCGAATTGTAATAAAACCGCGGGCCATGGACGGATAGGAAATTTCAGAACGTCAGTACAGTACTCCACCTTTACTTTTCCTTTCGCTCCCTTGCCCTATTTCTTCGGACAACGATGCAGGTAGTTCGCAGCCAAGGTAAGGGAAGTTCTAACCTTGTATGCGGCCGGATGTTCAGGTCATTCTTTCCCAGCATGTTCCCGCTTTATGTCCAGGTCTACGGTGCATTCTAGACTTCTACCCTCTCACGTCCAAAAACAGCTCTCTCTTCGAGTGATTTCGCGGGCATTGGCGACAACTTCTGAGCCTGCAACATCGGGTGCACCAGTAAGAAAGTGCCTGACTGAGTCTCCTTGCTCTTTTGAAATTTGTTATCTTGAAGAGTCCTCCGCCTTCGCCTCCCAAACATCCAAAGTGGAAAGGCTTTCTCCAAACTTTAGGGCGTGTAACTCTTGTCACAATCATTGCAGGTAAGTACAATGCCAACGGTACCCACGTGTTAAGCTTTAACATGTGAATGACTCTATTCAGCCACGGGAACATTTTACTATGTCACCCAAAAGGACCGTCATCCTGGAACGCAGCTTCCATTCGATCCCGAGAAGAAAACTCTAGTTATTTTAGGAAGTGGCTGGGCTGCTACCAGTCTCCTCAAGGGACTGGACACCACTCATTACAACACTGTAAGGATGTCATCGATAAGCTAGTCTATAGATAGATTAACACCCTTCGTCCAGATTGTTGTCAGCCCAAAGAATTTCTTCCTCTTTACGCCATTACTTCCTAGTGTGGCCGTTGGCACGTTGAATGCACGATCTATCCTACAACGTGAGCATCTTCTTAGGAAGCATTCCACGTCTAGTAACAATGAACTGTGTAGCCACGAGATATATCACGCGCTTCAAGAATCGTCAGGTTTCCGTAATCGAAGCCGAGGCCAAAGTTGTTGATGTCTGTCCATTATGACACACCCACTAATCCATCACGCTGACATTGTTCATAGCCCATTAACAAAACAGTGACCTTCTCTGGTACGTACCTCCCACATTTACAGTAACTATCACATTTATTTGATCTCTCCTTCCTCAGACGACTCGGAGATCCAAGGCAAAGTATCGTCGACTACAATTCCTTATGATTACCTCGTATATGCCGTCGGTGCTGAAACTCAGACTTTCGGAATCCCTGGAGTCAAGAAGCATGCTTGTTTCATGAAGGAGTTGCATGACGCTGAGCGGGTAAGTCGTTGCTACCGGACTTAAGCAGCACGGTTGATTATTGTCTCCAGATGCAAAGGCAGTTCATGGACTGTAAGTCGGTTGTCAGCATATGACACCATTGTGAACATGAATAATGAATGATTACACTTTAGGTGTTGAGTCTGCTGCGTTCCCTGGTCAAAGTGATCAAGAGATCGATCGTCTTCTCCATATGGTGAGAGATTGCACTCGGAGTGTTTTATTGCTAAGGCCTAATGTCCATCACAGGTGGTTGTTGGTGGTGGCCCTACAGGAGTGGAACTCAGGTTCGCTTTTGTTGCGCCACCGTTTGCAGAATATACTCATTCATCTATACAGTGGAGAGTTACACGATTTCTTAGAGGTTGGTAGCCAATTTAAAACTTAAAAACCTTAGTTTCATTGTGTCTTATTCCTTTTCTATTTAGGATGACCTCAAGAGTTGGTACCCCGAGCTTGCCAGCAGAATCCGAATCACGCTGGTCGAAGCTCTTCCTTCCGTGTTGCCTATGTTCAGTAAGAAATTAATCGACTATACTGAATCCACGTTCAAGGAATCGAAGATCGATATTCTCACCAAAACCATGGTGAAGGAGGTCAAAGATAAAAGTGTGGTCTTGCAGATGCCCGACAAGAGCATCGCAGAAGTACCATGCGGCATGGTTGTCTGGGCTGCGGTGAGACTTTTCTTCCGTCCTCTAATTTGTCCGGAAAGTTGACGTCTAGTTACCAAGGGAAACACAGGGCGACAGGTGACGCGGGACCTGATGGCGAAATTGCCAGAGGAGCAGACTAACAAGCGTGGAATTACCGTTGATGGTGTGTATTTTTCGAATTGGTGCTGCATCCACCCTGCCCAATTTCGGTTTGCATTTTCCAGATCATCTAATGATGAAGGGGTCAAATGGCAGTATATTTGCCGTTGGAGACTGCACAGCTTCTTCGTATGCTCCCACTGCCCAAGTTGCATCTCAGCAAGGCGCATACCTCGCTCGCATTTTTGCATTGGTAGCCAAGAAAGATAACCTCGAAGCGCAGCTCGTCAAGTTGGAAGGGACGACGGAGCCTGAAAAGCAGGCTGAAGCCGACCGTATCAGGAAACAAATCGACAAGATTAAACTGAAGCCTTTCCACTACTCCCATCAAGGCTCTTTAGCGTGAGTTCATAGTTACCACAATATCTCTCGCTAATGTGTTTACTGTAGTTACATTGGATCAGAAAAGGCCGTTGCAGACTTGCCCATTTTTGGACATGAGGTGGGTGTTTTGCTCATTGTACGTGGCCTTATGCACTGATTTCTGAAAACTTGCTTCAGTGGGCCAGTGGAGGCGTGGCGACGTACCTTTTCTGGCGAAGCGCGTACCTCAGTACCCTATTTTCCTTGCGTAACCGCACCCTCGTTGCGTCCGACTGGTTAAGAGTCAAGCTCTTTGGACGGTCAGTCAACACCTGTTGGATCACTTCACTTCCTCGTACTCATGCGCAGCTTTTCGTTAGTGACGTGAGCCGCGATTGAAAGGCGTGCCTTTATTATCGATAAACTTTATGCGACATAGACATAGACGCTAGAGCCGCACTTAGAGAGCGGACATGCTCATAGACATTTCTATTGGTATTAGTAGTTTTTTCTATACGCAGTAATTATACTCGAGCTTGATTAAGGCTGTGAAGCCTTGCATTCTACTATGCAGTGGTTTCTTAGTATCCCGAGTTTGCGCCCCCCATTTTTTCCCCCTTTGGAATAGAACCCACTAGGTTACTGTGATTTTACTGTAGTGACGGTTGACACTTCACTGGTACATGTATGACATTCACGTCCAAAACCAACGTCTCCGCCGCTGAGTTTCAAGCCGAAGGACTCTGAAATTCAACCGGAAGACCAACTTGAATGGAAGTCTTTCAAGTTGCCATACAACACATCACAGCTCGCCAATATTGGTTTTATCACAAAAACTTCTATATTATATATCCTCGAACATGGTGCGTCAAGGATCATTGAGCTTGAAATCTTCAGGTTTAATGAAGCCTTGAACAACCATGGATATCCTCGAGCTTTGTGTTAACTTCGTGCGTAATCTCTTTCTACCGTCGGGGTTGTCGCCATGTAATTGTTCTGCGTTCATGGATCCAACGTCTTCTACCTCATAATTACGCAGGTGGAGCACTGTGTGGCTTTATCTAGCTTTCGAGACAGTTATAAGGAGTGGTAAAGAGTGCTGCCGAGCTCTACATTCCACCATAGTCCTTTTCGTGCTGAAACGATTAAGGTCAGGGGAGGTTATATCGAGTTGACGCCAGGGGCGCAGTAATCTCCGAGAAATTTCGGTGCCTGCGAATGGATTTTGATAGGCAAATAATTCGTTTCCTACGGAGATAGACCACTGGTTTGTGCGCAGTGCTAGTATATCCAAACCAGTCCAGGAATTGCAACAACATCAGATTCTTGTTTTAGTAGCGTAGGTAGAGAGGGAAGTACTAATGTAATGGTGAGTTAACCTTTTACTATAAGAGAGCCCATTTAACTTGAATTACCTAGCTCCGTCTTGCCCAGCATATAGTCCGGGCCTTATTCGCTGTGGTATTTACAGGTGCTACGTACAGCAATCCCGGACCAGCTAATGCTTCATTTCGCTTTGCATGTGGACCCTTATCAAGTTCCGCCAGGATTATGTTCCCATCAGCTTTATGCTGCGGACTTCTTTGCTCCGTATTAAGTTTTTTATCGACTTTAGTTGGATGTCACAGGGGATAGTCAGGTGCACTTGATCATATCTTGCTATCCAGTCCCGTCGCTGACAGAAGTTATGGCTTCTGTTCTTCAGTGTCCATTCATAGCATGAAGAGTGTCACGCATGTCTCCTATTTAATTGTTATCCTCGGCAGCAGAACGCTCGCTTTTGGTGTGCCGTCTGCGAAGTTTATTCAAGTACTATCCAATGATTTGAGTGCGTGTCCCTACAACGTTGGTTTCATAAAAATAATCAAGGTCAAAGTTGAGGTCTGTTATGACTTGTGGTCTGCCTCGTTTACTGGATAGCAATAACGGGAATCGTTGAACAGGTACAACAACCTGGTGGCTTGGATCCATTGTCCTCCGGCGCTTGCGCTTCCATTTGTTTCCATATCAGGACCGTGCGAATACCAAATGTAGCTAATCTGACTTTGATCTATACACGCGTTTTAGGCATGTTAGCCAGACACGAGAGGCCGTCAGAGCCTCCTTATCCCTGCTCAGGTCTATTTGTTTCGATAGCAAAAACACGTTTTTCCGGACTTCGATCACATCTATTCATGGCTGGGGCACGGTGGTATTGCTGCTTTAGTTCAGCTGCCATAAGGTCTGCTTGAACCTTTTCTACCACCAAGGTCTATCCCTCGTTTTCTGTCTTGACCTTCATCCGTTTTTGCTTTGCTTCATAAACTATCGGGCTCTACGCCTCTCGTCCTCTCCTTTGACTCTATCTCTGTTTTCAGATTACCGTTCTACTGGTCCAATGTCGCAGGAGACTTACGACGCCCCAGGAACTTCCTCATCTATCGATCCTTTTAAGTTGGTCTTCCATGTCGACATCTTTATACTCGCAGCTGCTGGAGTATTCGCTCTCGCATCATTTCCAAGAGCTATCGCTCGTTTTTCCCGTGCTGCAGAATGGCGGCAAGGCCACATTCTTAGATCTGTGAATTTAGAGCAAAGGAGGCCTCGAAGACCTGCGATGCGTACTGTACAATCGTTGAACGAGCAACAGGGTAGTAGTGAAGGGCCCGCGGACATGACCACTGAGGAATCACATACCTACTTCTCGCACAGTCATCTGGTCCGACATCCGCAAGCGAAGCCAGCAGGCTGGTCACTTCCTCCTCATGTCCGGGCGTGGTCTTCTATTGTCCCCCCTGTCGCTTCCCTGTTACGATATAGAATTGAAGCTGGGCTATCCCTCGGCCAAGTGCTGATATTGACGATATACTTCTCAGTCCTCATTTATGCTACATTCCTCGACTCTAACCCCTTTGATGATCCTTATAGAAGTGGATTTGTGGCCATGTCCCAGATTCCTGTCGTGTATATTTTGGCAACCAAGAATAATTTATTGGGCATGTTTATTGGTGTGGGATATGAGAAGGTAAAGTCATCCATGGTCTATCTTTGAACGGGGATCTAAGCTGAAGTCGCTAAATGCCCCAGTTGAATTATATCCATCGTTTTTCGGGGAAAATGTTGTTGCTTGCATCAAATATACACGCGGTGGGCTATTGTGAGTTCCTTGCATTTACTCTGGCTGAATATTTTATGACAATTATTCCAGTCTATCAGTGGTCTTATCAAGGAACTTTCAAGAAGTGGATAAGTTATCCTAGCAATTCGTGGGGTCTTGCGGCCCTCATTTGCCTCGATATTCTGTACTTTTTTTCAACGTCATTCTGGCGTCAGAAAGCATACAACATATTTTTCGCCTCTCATGCCTTGGGATTTGTGGTCTTTCTTCCTGCAGTAAGTTGTTCCCCAAAACCCGTAAACAATAACCAATATTCATGGCCATCATTCAAAGGTCTACTACCATCAACCTACTATGCTACCCTATATATTAACTGCCGCTGGTGCTTACGGCTTCGACCACCTCCTTAGGCTTCTGAAGACACGTCTATGTAATGCAAGAATCCGGCCTATTCCTGACATGGTCACAACTCGCGTGGAAATCCCAGAATTGAACGCAGGATGGCGTGCGGGTCAACACGTCCGATTGCGCATCATCTCCTCAGGCATGGGCTGGTGGGGTTGGGCCGAAACGCATCCCTTCACCATTGCAGGTGTGAGCAAAACGCAGGAGGGTCTTGTGTTGTTCTGCAAGAAGACGGGCGGTTGGACGAGCAAGTTGTATGAGATGGCAAAGATAGCTGGATATGGCGAACGCGGGTTTGGTTCAGGTCGTAATGTTAAGGTTATGATAGAGGGCCCTTATGGTACGTATCATTTTCTTCAGTTAGCTTGTTCGTTTCAAAACCAATATGGACTCGGTCAGGCGGACCTGGACATTCCGTATTTGCAAGCTACTCAGCTGCCATTTTTGTCGTTGGTGGAAGTGGTATAACCTTTGCTCTCGCTGCTTTACAAGACTTGCTCCAGGTACTATTTAAATGCAATATTGCCACTTCCCATTCTAATTGTCTCCCAGAGAGATGCTGAAGGCGCGAGTAGAGTCAAGATTATCGAAGTGATATGGAGCGTCCAGGACCCATGTAAGCACTCATCATACTGAAAACAAACCGATGATATCACCGTATTCACACCCGTACCATAGCTTCGTTGACACCACTAATTCCGCAACTCACGGCCCTAATCCAGCAAAGTGTATATGCTCCTCTGAGAATTTCAGTACATTACACGCGCGCTTCTGCTTCTCCTGAACTAAACAAAGAGTTCCTTCCACCTGGCTTATCTCTCAGCGCAGGTCGCCCCAAGACTGCAAAGGTGCTGGACGCTGTGATCTCGCAAGCAGTGTCTTACGGATCTGGTGTAAAAGCCTCTATGGATATCACGGGCGTTGTCGTGGCAGTGTGTGGGCCAGTCGGGCTCGGTGATGAAGTCTCGGGTATTATTGCACAGGTTGACGCTGGCAGGAGATGGGCCGTTGGAGGCATTGAATTACATGAAGAGTAAGTAATCATTCTTCCTTGTCAATTTGCAGCGAGCTGAAAGACTACTACAGAGTTTTTGGGTGGTAAATGTCAGTTTGTAAGATTACGTGTACAATATATTTTACTGGGTCTCATGATATGAGCTGGCTTTTAAGCAGCGTATTGAGGACCATGTCTTCACTTAGGAGACTCGAGAAAGGCTAGCAATTCATATCATTGCAGCCGCATAACGCTGTTTTCTGAAATAAATCTGACCTTCTCCGGACATAGCTCAGTGTCCATCGGCTGAGAAGATTCCTGAGATATTGCTTTGGCCGACTTGACGGCTCCAGGACTCTCAAGCATCTTCTTACGAGGAATCTAGAGACATTACAAAAAAACATGATTGCACCTAAGTTTAATACTGTCCACTACCAAGACTAATATACAATGTCGAACGCGCAGAAACAGCTGGCTCAAGGACGTCTTTTAGTTAATAGACAAGCTATAAGCAGATCTATAAAAGACACTTTAGCCATTTTATCTCAGACATGGGAAAGAGGATAGACTTACGTGGTCAAAGTGGCAGTTCCAGTAGTCGCCTCTGTTCCGGCTTGAGCAGTTGTGAGATATTGCGAGGTGCTGACTCCTTCATTGTCAACCAGGTACTAGATTGGACGACACAAAAGGACGGTTTTTATGAGGATCTCACTTCAAGAGTAAGAAAGAAAAGACAATAGTTTCGCACAGTTAAGAATGGATAAATGTCCGTGCTGAAACTCTGGATGGTGCCGCTACTCGGGAGGTACGAGAAAACATTGTTGGCGCCATTGGATCCGGAATACAAGTCCCTAACGAAGAAGGTCACAGTTGAAACCAACCGCTCAACCTAGGCAAAGCACGCACCAGGTATATCCGCCGAGTGCAATACCGGTTGCGACAGGTACAGCATCACCACTGGAGTTATAATCAGCTGAAATAGGACCAGAATTGTAGTTTGCAAGCCAAATCATGATCTCGTTGACGTTAGAACCGCCAGAAGTATCCGACGTGAACAAGTCGTATGCAACGTCTCCTACGACTGTTCCAGTGCTGGCCTGAGACCAGTCCCAGGTAGTCTACGGCCCAAAATAACGACCATTCAGAACATTCAATACCCATGACTTTAAAGGAAACAATATACAGGCATGCTCGAAATCGCGCTAAGCTGTTGGTTGATGCCGTCATCAAGCTGAATGTCAGAAAAGCTCTTTACGCTCGAACCGCCCGTCCACGTCCAGTTCGTCGTCCACGCAACCGTAGTACCGCTCAGAGACACGAGCTGTGAACATTGAGAGCCCGATGTAGCATCGGACTCGCCCCAAAGATCTGTGTTCAGAGAGTATTGCCCCGCGGTAACGCTGTCATATTGTCCGCAAATGACAGAGGTATCGACAGTGGTCCGGCGTTCGTTCAGGACTAAAGCAGAGGAAACAAGGGGAAGAAGCAAGACTAGCGCTGAGAGGGACAACATAGTTGATGTAAAGTCTGGATGGTGAGCTCTCGACTTCAGTCAGGGCTGAGACGTTAAAGAGACAGGGCACCTTATATACGAAACGAATATCCTCCTTGTAGAAGCTTGGCTTAACACATGAGAGTCGCACCTCAACAAACAACATACCTGTGAACGAGAGATCACGGAGAAATGTAATTACTACGTCAAATCCAAAATTGTTCCAATGGTTTTCCGGTAGCCAAGGTAGTTCCTGGAAGTTCTTGCGAAAGTAAGCACGGGCCGCGGTCGTCTCTGAAAAAATACGAGCCCGTGAATATCATTTTTAGACCAGCTACGCATCTTGAGTACTGGTGAAAAATAGGACACTGCTACAGCACAAGAGATAGCATCAATAACTACTGTTGATACCAACCATGCTCTCCCAAGTCTGGTTGAAAGAACAATTGAAACTTGAATCTTAGAGGATCACTGAATGAGCAGGGCTATCAAATGATCTTGGGGAGCATGTGCTGCATGGATACTTCTTAGTCGGAACCTTTCAATGTACCAGAACTCGGTATTCGTTTGAATCAAACCAACTTAAACGCACGAGAAGTTTGGGCTGGGCGTACCTTGACATATTTAACATGCAAACGGCTGCCTTTATGTTCATGAGAATCCACGGAGATGCTCTCGTTATCGAATTCAGACAATTATGAGATGAAATGTTGTCTCGAAGTTGCAACCTGTGAACTCGAAAGATCTGCGCTGGCATAGGCGTACCGCCCGGCCCGTCGGGGGAATGCGTCGCGTGCAAAGTCAAGGCCATGTCATTTCTTGTTGCGACGCGTCGGAGAACGAGAACGGGACACATACTCAGGCTAGTGTGCACTCAGCTGACAGTCCAGTCCGGGGTCGATTGTAACAAATACTAGATATTGCGTGGAATGCTCTGATTCACTTTGTGTTATCACGATCAGAAACAAGATATATCATAATAAGAGTTAAGTGATGTAAAATATCATGATACAACAAACTTGGGTTGCTCAAATACACGCTTTGCTTAAGACTTTCCTGACATATATTTCATGTTTTCAGTATTTCCTCCCTCCCGCTGATGTTGGGCCTGTTCAGTTCCTTCTGGAGAAATCGTCGCTGCCTGCTCCTTTTCACCTTTCTCTTTCAAGCTGCTACTGTGACCTCCGGATTCCGTACTCCCCTGCGTAGCTTGACGTTGTTCTTCCTTTTCTTCTGGTGTAGTGAATGGATCCTCATCCTTAGATCGTATCAGCAAAAAAACACTGATTCTAGTAGGACTAGAATAAAACCTTTGCTTCCTTCTCCTGGCTCTTTAATTCACCAGTTCTGCGTTTACGACCACGCTCAACAAGGTCGGAGTTGTTCGTGAGCTTTCCTTTTGCCTCTTCTTTCAATCCAGTTATTTTTTCACCAACGCGCTACCCAATCACGTCAGTCAAAATGTCATATTTATTTTGCGAGTAATATCTAAACCACTCACGACTTGATCACCGTAGTTGGGCCCAATGCCTAAAGCCCCTGCATGTCGCTGCTCTGGGTACCCTTCATACGCTTGGTTTGGTGCTGCACCTGTTTCATTTGGTGCGGTCGTGGGCTGAACATTTGAGCCAATGGCGGAAGGATGAACGTCAGAATGCGAAGTCGACATAATTCAATTGTGAGATCGAGTGTTATATTATAGGTGGGTATATCACAATGGTGGTACTATTCCTTGCACTTATAAAGAGGCTAGCTTTAGGCCAAGCTCTAAGCTTATGACTCTGGGCTGGCATCCAAACGAGCATAGTGAATGACGCAGAGGGGCTGTGAGTGAATGACTGCATGACGAGTGTATGATGTCATCCGTCGTTCCGTATTAGGATTCAGCAATTTGCTCCCGTTACAGCAATAGAACCCACGGTCGTACAACTTGGAGGGTTTGCCAACTTGGTGTTTGTCTCTGACCAAGTCATCGTGGTCAACTGTCTTTAACGCGTACTCTACCCCACTTCTTCACTCGGATTAAGGCTTATCAAGGAAGTATATTGCATCGAACGCGGGCCCGAGAGGGACCTGCAATGACTCGCAATGACTCTTGGTAACCGTCGTGGTTGCTATAAATATTTGCTACTTTCCAGCTAATAAAATCAAAGAACTACCCAACATGCATGAACCAGCTAATGGATCAAACGATTACCATCTGGATGTTCTAGGACAACATACATTAATCGATGTGTATACGCAGATATGCTTATGCTTTACAGTGCCCGATGCTTCTTCGCATTCAGCAATCATCGCCACCTTGACGAATGGTCTCGAGCGGCTGTCCGCGAGCTTTCCATGGATAGCGGGCCAGCTCGTCAACGAATCTTCAGGAGGGGCTTCAGGCATCTTCAAGATCAAACCATTGGAAAAAATTCCTCGTCTAGTCATCAGAGACCTCAGAAATGACCCCTCTATACCAACGATGGATGCCCTCAAACGAGCCGACTTCCCCTTCAGCATGCTGGACGAAAACGTCATTGCACCTCGCAAAACGCTATCAGAAAGCTCCGACATAAAACCTGTCTTCCTCCTCCAAGCCAATTTTATCACTGGCGGCCTCCTGCTCACCATCCTCGCCCAGCACAACATAATGGACATGATTGGCCAAGGCCAGGTCATGGATCTCTTCTCAAAAGCTTGTCGCAATGAACAATTCACAAGCGAAGAATTATCATCTGGCAACGTTGACCGCCGCAATCTTGTCCCCTTACTCGATGATTCCTACAAACAGGGCCCCGAGCTCGCGCACCAGATTATGAAACCCAATTCCAACGACCCAGAACCAACACCTCCCCCTCCAAAGTGCACCTGGTCCTACTTCATCTTCGACCCTACCTCGCTCACCGCTCTAAAATCGATCGTTTCAAAAACCATCACTTCAGGCTACATATCCACCGACGACGCTCTCACCGCCCTTATCTGGCAATCAATTACCCGTGCCCGCCTCCCCCGCTTAAATGCCTCAGTGGAGTCAACATTATCCCGCGCTGTCGATGTACGACGGTATTTGGGTATCTCGGAGACGTACCCGGGTCTTATGCAGAATATGACGTATCACACGTACACGCTTCAGAAGCTGGTTGAGGAGCCGTTGGGTGGTGTCGCATCATATCTTCGTGCGGCTGTAGACCCCAAAACATCGAGCCTAGCGTACGACACCCGTGCCCTCGTAACCTTCGTCGACCGCACACCGGACAAAAACGCTGTCTCTTTTACAGCGACGGTTGACCAATCATCAGGAATCATGCTCAGTTCGTGGGCGAAGATAGATTGTTATAATCTCGATTTCAACCTTGGGTTGGGTAAACCTGAGGCTGTGCGGAGACCGCAATTTGACCCCTGCGAGAGTTTACTATATTTCATGCCTAAACGGCCGGACGGCCAGATTGCGGTTGGGATTTGCTTGAGGGATGAAGATATGGATAGGTTGAGAGCGGACAAGGAATTTACAAAGTATGGGAGGTATGTCGAGGATGGCTGAGGGCCGTCTGATCGAGTAGAAAAGGTGAGTCAATGACAAGGGCGAGGTGGAGATGCGCTTACGATAATGCATCAATAGAACGGATAACTCTGACATGGTAGCTTGAAGGTTGGCCAGCAATATGATTTGTGGAACGAATCTAGTAAGTAGGAAGATGTAGTTGGTTAGGATGATGTATGCGAATGTGTGCACGATCTGCATTCGGCACAACAAGGTTAATTCAATAACCTTAGACTCATGGTCAAGCGTGAACACAAAAAAATTAAGTAGTGCTGCACCCAGTGACAGAACCAGTTTAAACTCGTATCACTCAAATTAGGAGCAAAATCACAGCTCAAATACGACCTATCTACCGAAAGTAGGCCATCAAGGCGCTCGGGACAAGCAGAGACGTGAAACTTGGGGTGCGACTTTCAAAAAGTGTCAGTCGTGCGTTGGATTAAAAACCAATTGACCAAAGTTCATAACACTAATAATTCACGCTGAAATAGTTCAGATTTAACCGGAGGTCTCTGCGTTAACTGCCTGTTGTTGTGCAGCAAATGTCGTTGCAACAATTGGGCAACCTTTTCCTGGTCCATTCAAGTTCTGGAGTGTTATGGATGCAGCGGTAAGCCGTGCACTTTGTGACGCCGTGCTATTATCCGTAGGGAAAGTCAAGTGGACAGTAGGATTTAGCACAGCGTAACCGGCACGAATGTTTGCTGTCAAGTTCTAGAGAATGATTAGTAAAACATTGACATTTTAGTGCTAGGCATACCGAGATATAGTTCGTCTGATCAGGTGGACATTGACACGGAATCAGGATGGGTTTTCCACTGGTGTCGTTGACTGCACCATCGCAGTTACCGGTCCCTTTATTGCGAAAAAAAAAAGAAATCAGATATAGGCTGTTAGTTAGTATAATTGAAACTTACCGTCAGGATTAATACCCGATGGCCACCCGAGGGGTGGAGCAAGAGCAGTAATTTGTGCATCCGTAGGTTGACCAGCGCCGGAGGTGCCGTTATTGGCATTCACGTTCGTTGGAACAGGATTAAGCACTGCCGTTGGAGTGGAGGGGACGGTGGAGGTCTCTTGAGGCAGTACGGACGAGGGCGTCTCCGCATCGATAGCTTTCTGTTGCGCAAAAAATGTCGTCGCCGCAATGGGACAACCAACACCCGGACCTTCGAGGTTCTGCAAGGTCACGGCGGCGGCGTTGAGGCGTGCATTCTGGGAAGCCGTGCTGTTATCGGTTGGGAAGGTGAGCTTGACGGTCGGATTGTTGACAACAAAGCCAGCAGCTACATTTTTGTTGAGTGACTGCAAACCAGTTAGACTATGGATATTTTAGCAGCTCCGATGTGAATGCGAAGACTTACTGCGAGGAAAAAGGTAGAATTGGGAGGGCATTGGCAAGGAATTTGGATAGGTTGGCCATTGGTACCATTGACCGCTCCTGCGCAATTCCCAGTACCTGGATATCAAGATCGCGTTTAGAAAAACAAGACTAATACCTCAATATAATCTCACCGTCAGGATCAATCCCAGACTGCCAACCAAAAGGCGGAACTAGAGCTGGATTCACATTCCTCTTCAAATGAAGTACATTTAATGGAATGGCGGTGACAGTGCCAATAAGGCTCAGGCTCATAAATAGGATGCACTTGGCGAACAACATGATAAGGCAAATGGGATGGTTTCCAGACCAGGTAGATGTAGATGATGTTTTTTAATCGGTGGTGAAATCGACAAACCAGAAGTCGATGAGACGTGAGGCGAAATGAACGTAATCACAAGTGGTTTGCTCGGGGCTGGGTGAAAAGAAAGGCCAATTGCAAGCAACTGGGGGTGTCGACACAGTCGCAGAAAGGGGAAAAGGGAGGAGGAAGATATAAACTGATAAAATGGCCAAACCAAACATGTTTTGCGATCCTTTTGTACTTATAGCTACAATGGGTTGGAAACTGTCAATGGATACGATAACGGATGTGCTGAATCTTTCTATGGAATCAGTGACCCTTCCAGGAAGTTACAACAGCATATACAGGCTTACATTGTAGGTTGTTAGGTCCACGGAAATGCGCTCTGGAAGCAACAGCTCGCCATCACAGGTAACGTTCCCGTTCCAAGTTGTCTTTTCGTCCGCATTGTCCTAAACAGGTCACGTGAGCACTGTTTACTTTTCGAGAACCGCTAGTTCCAAACCTGCAACTTCAGGTCTCAATTGTCAACATGTCAGGTCCGATTCAGGTCCATTACTACCAATTCGATCTCAATAAGCTTGGCATCTATCAATGGTCTTACCGGATGAAAGGATTAGTCCATAGAATGAATGGGAAGTGTTGTACTTTGCGTCTTCATGAGGCACATGCATCGATGCAGATTCCCATGCCAAAACTTCCGTGTTCATATTGGATGACCCATAGGATAAAGAACTGGGTATCAGGCGCACAAAATACGACCTCCTCCAAAGCCTCCCCCCCAACTAAATATCAATATCAATACTCCAGAATTAGGCTGAGCCTGAAGCTAAAGTGGTACCGAAGATGACCTGAAAGGTTTCAGCCGAAAGACGTGGGCGCGCGTTGTAATATGACAGTAAGCAGTATTATTTTATCTTCTTAGAAGGCATGATACTGGACTATTGTTTCCTTGTTGTTTTCGTTCATCTTCCCTCTTTCTTAGCTTTTCGCAACTCTAATAGGAGGAACCTTCAGTTTTACCGACGTCGTTATACCCAGTGGATGCAAAAAAACATACCATTGACCACTCTGATAATAATCACTCTGTCTCGGCTGTGGGGGATGTGGGTTGTGGGGCTATCTCTGCACTATCGGTAACGTCCTCTGCACTATCGGTAGCGTCCTCCGCACTATCGGTAACCCCCTCTGCTCTATCGGTAACGTCCTCAGTAGCCTGTGCATTCTCTGGATTCACAGGATTATTTCTTGGCTTGATTCTTTTCTGTAGGGTATCTTCATCATTACCATGTTCGTATGTGGGATAGCAATACGCACCGCAGGGTCCGACTGCATACTATTGTACCGTTCTTCCGTTTCACGGCGCCATTCTGCGTTGTTACTTACACTTCCTTTCGAGGGACGTGCTCCAGAGGTATAATCTCTGATCATATCCATGATTCTAGTCATTTAAACAACAACTTATTGTGGTCGATATTTCCGAGTTACGTGGTAAGTGCAAGAACGTGGGTTCGTTCACGCTTGAACCGATTCTTATACAATCTTTGTCCTACTTGGCACTTGTACTCCGCAATGTTATTGCCAATAAAATTGATGCTACAATAGCGCCCCTCCCAATGGGTGATGCGCCGGTGATGTATACCCCATGCATTGTGCCTAACCTAAGGGCTGTCAGTCTTGTGATACATTATAAGGTTCCCACTACTGACAGCTGACTGGTGCTGTCATCTGTTTCTGATGTTGAGTATATTTAACTTCGTGAATAGATTTGATACTCACTGGACTGATTCAATCTTGTTCCTACTTGTTCAGTTCTTCCCCCCTCTTCCTTAACTCCTCACGGCTCTGATGGACAAAACCTATCAACACCACCGATCTTACACACAGATCAGTGCGCGGGACTTACCGCGGGCTGCTCAAGATTGTTTGCTACGTCACGACTTGGAATATGCGGGCCATGAGCATGATGCGCTTGAATCCCTAAGTTGTCGTTCAGGCCTGCACCTGCCTGAGGATTCTCCAGCTCAGCAGGATTGTTGGATTTCTGTGATATATGGTTCTCAATCTCTGATCATCGAACGATAAAGTACAGAAAGCGTACTGCAGGGTGTGGCAGGATACCGAACCGCTGCTCCTCAGAGTCGCGGTGCTGTTGGTCATTGTTGTCCGCGTTCCCTGCTGAGGGACGAACTCCAGACGTTTTCTCCTTTACTTTGTTAATAATTTTGGACATAGTGTTTATAGGTTATATATTGTGAACGGTGATTGGGATGGTAGAATTATCAGTAAGAACAGTGTATCTTGCTGATTCTTATATGATGCTGGGTTCCACTGCGGCGCAGGCGTCAGACTCGATTGAATGACATCATTTTATTTAATGGTGCCGAGGGCTGCCGAATACACCATGACAAGGTCACAGACGCGCATAGTCACGCGTTCTCGCCGTCACGCCTCGCTCACCTTTTCTCTCTCGTGTACGACAATGGCTAGAGGCGGTCGAGGAAACTTTGGCTTATCTTCTGGAAACAGAGGACGTGGGTCATTTAGGAGTGGCTACCGTGGTGGTAACTCATTTCGAGGTGGACGAGGGAGAGGTAGGGGACGTGGTAATGCTTCTGGCACGGGCGATTCTGCACCTCCAAAGAGGGACGATGATGGTACGCAGTTAGCAGAAAGATTCGAACAAGTTAGATTAGCAGACGAGGTGGACGAGAAACTAGGATTTGCGCGTATACAAGAGGGTGGCAAGCGAGATGGCTGGCTGATTAACATGCATCCCGTAAGTGCTCAAAGGGTTGTGATTAGCATGCACTATTGAAACGGACACAACCATCGCACAGACCTTGATTAAAGATGCAGATTACCCGTCAGGCAAAGCAGCAGTCGATTTTTACTTCATTCAAGACGATGGTGGAATGTTTAAATGCACTCTCCAGTATGAGCCTTATTTCTATATCGCTTGCAAGGTGAGCTCGTTATTTACCGACATGATTTGAATCTAAATCAATCTGTATGTCAGAGCGGTGCAGAAACCATGGTGGAAGAATGGCTTATGAAGCGATACGAAGGAATTATATGCCGAATAACGCGTGACAGGAAAGAAGATTTGAAGCTACCCAACCACTTGATGGGACACCGCCGACTATACCTTCAGCTGTGCTTCCGCAATGTATCAGATCTCCTTACAGTGAGGCGCGACATTGCTCCTCTTGCCCTGGCCAACGGTGCCAAACGCGATGCGGTTGATGCTTATGCGGAGGTTGTTAGCGCAACAGCTAGTGCGAATATAAATATCGAATTGGAAGGGGAATGGGCCGAATTCGGCGGAAGTAGCACCACTGGCTCCTCTTTCAGAGAAAGGGATCCTGGGGAATGCATAATCGATATCCGCGAATACGATGTTCCTTACTATCTACGTGTCGCCATCGACAACGAGCTGCGTGTGGGTCTATGGTATGCTGTCACTTTCACCGCAGGGCAGCCTTCCTTCACCCAAATTGTGGAACGTGTCAAGCGAGCAGACCCCGTTGTGATGGCTTATGATATTGAGACGACGAAAGCTCCCCTCAAATTCCCCGATCAAGCCATTGATCAAGTCATGATGATTTCATACATGGTTGACGGTCAGGGATACTTGATCACCAATCGCGAAATCGTGAGCGAAGATATTGAAGATTTCGAGTATACTCCCAAAGAAGGCTACGAAGGTCCTTTCATAGTGTTTAACGAGCCTGACGAGGTCTGTATTATCTATAACAGTTGCGTTTCCCTAGCTGACGGTCGTTATCAATGGTCATAGGCAGCCACCATGATGAGGTTTTTTCAGCACATCCAAGAGGTAAAACCTACTGTGATGGCAACATTCAACGGCGACTTCTTCGATTTCCCTTTTCTATGTGCACGTGCTAAGGCGAACGGCATTGATATGTTTCTAGAGACAGGTTTCGCAATAGACTCGGAGGACGAATTCAAGTGCAGGACTTGTGTTCACATGGATTGTTTCCGATGGGTCAAACGTGATTCTTACTTGCCTCAAGGAAGTCAAGGCTTAAAAGCAGTGACTACTGCAAAACTAGGCTATAACCCTATAGAGTTGGATCCCGAACTCATGACGCCGTAAGTATCTGTAACTTTGTTCACGTGGGTATGTTAGCCTAATTATTGTATATTTAGTTACGCTATGGAGCAACCACAGGTCCTTGCGCAATATTCCGTGTCCGATGCGGTAGCGACATATTATCTTTATATGAAATATGTACATCCCTTTATTTTTTCGCTCTGCAACATTATCCCATTATGCCCGGATGAAGTATTGCGTAAAGGTAGTGGGACACTTTGTGAGACTCTTCTCATGGTTCGTTCGCTTTACTCTTGTGGTAGGCAAGCACTCATTCTTCTTTCTAGGTTGAAGCGTATCGAGGTCGCATTATTATGCCCAACAGACATGAAGATGCTCATGGGAATATGCATCAAGGCCATCTACTTGCATCCGAAACGTACGTAGGTGGACATGTCGAAGCCCTTGAAGCTGGTGTGTTTCGAAGCGACATCCCGAGCGACTTTAAAGTCGTACCATCTGCAGTTCAACAGGTAATAACCCTTGTCTTTTGCTATAACAACATCACTTAGCATTGTCGAAAATAGCTTATCGACGACCTTGATGCCGCCCTTATGTTCTGCATTGTCGAAGAATCCAAGTCATCTTTGGAGAATGTTACGAACTATGATGAAGTTAAAAACGAAATTCAAGCAGCTCTAGAGGTCATGCGGGATAATCCCAAGCGTACAGACAAGCCACTCATATATCACTTGGATGTTGCTGCCATGTACCCGAACATCATGTTGTCCAATCGCCTTCAGCCAGACTCGATGGTAGATGAATCCGTTTGTGCCGTTTGCGACTACAATCGCCCTGGAAAAACTTGTGATCGCCGGCTCGAATGGGCATGGAGAGGCGAATTTTTTCCCGCCCATAGAGATGAGTTCAACATGATTCGGCATGCCCTCAACCAGGAGAGTTTCCCGTCGAAGCGCCCAGGCGGCCCTCAGCGAAAGTTTGCTGACCTCACTGAAACCGAACAAACTGCGTTGCTGCATAAACGCCTCGGAGATTATTCGCGAAAAGTTTACAAAAAGATCAAAGATACCAAAATTGAGACACGAGAGTCTATCGTGTGCCAGAGGGAGAATCCATTCTACGTCGATACAGTGCGGCGGTTCCGAGACCGGAGATACGAATACAAGGGACTACATAAGACCTGGAAGAAGAACCTTGATACGGTCGTAGGCGAAGGGCGTTCCATTGCTGAAGTTGACGAGGCGAAGAAGATGATCGTCCTTTATGATTCTCTGCAACTCGCACACAAGTGTATCCTTAACTCATTCTATGGTTATGTGATGCGGAAAGGAGCAAGGTGGCATTCTATGGAAATGGCGGGCATTACTTGTTTGACTGGTGCAACAATCATCCAGATGGCTAGAGCTCTCGTAGAACAAATTGGGCGACCGCTGGAGTTGGACACGGATGGTATCTGGTGCATGCTGCCAGGTGTATTCCCGGAGAACTTCAAGTTCAAATTAAACAACGGAAAATCCATCGCCTTTTCTTATCCATGCACAATGCTTAACCATCTAGTTCACGCCCAATTCACTAATCATCAATATCATGACCTTGACCCAGAAACGGGAGAATACGTTGTTCATAGCGAAAACTCTATCTTCTTCGAGCTTGATGGTCCTTACAGAGCCATGATATTACCATCTTCTAAGGAGGAGGATAAATTGTTGAAGAAGCGGTATGCTGTATTCAATGATGATGGCTCTCTTGCGGAGCTGAAAGGCTTCGAGGTAAAACGTCGTGGCGAGCTGCAACTCATCAAAATATTCCAGTCGCAGATCTTCGAGAAGTTTCTCTTAGGATCTACTACGGAAGAATGTTACGCTGCTGTCGCCGAAGTCGCCGATCAATGGCTTGATATCCTCTTCAGCAAGGCAGAAACCCTGGGTGACGATGAGTTGGTAGACCTCATTGCAGAGAATCGAAGTATGTCGAAAACTTTGGCGGAGTATGGCGGGCAGAAATCTACATCTATTAGTACTGCTAAACGACTCGCCGAGTTTTTGGGCGACCAGATGGTTAAGGATAAAGGTCTCGCGTGCAAGTTCATCATTTCTGCACGTCCCATGGGTGCACCCGTTACGGAGCGTGCAATACCTATCGCTATTTTCTCTGCAGAAGAATCCGTCAAGAGGACCTATCTCCGTAAATGGCTCAAGGACAATAGTTTGACGAATTTTGACCTGAGATCTATTCTTGACTGGGATTATTACATCGAGAGGTTAGGGTCGGTGATACAGAAACTCATCACCATTCCGGCTGCCATGCAGAAGGTTACCAACCCAGTCCCTCGTGTACGTCACCCAGATTGGCTTCATCGCCGTGTAGCAGGGGCGATCGATAAGTTCAAGCAAAACAAAGTCACAGACTTTTTCAGCCGCGTGACTCCAGGACAACAGCAGGAAATGGATATAGAAGACTCCGGGAAGAATGAATTTGACCGTCCTCGCATCGCAGTCGTCAACCGGAAGCGTACGAGAAGAGACTCTACCCCACTAGATGAAGATGAAGATGCAGATATAGATGCACCCCTTCCGGATCCGAGGATCAGTTATTTCTCTTGGCTTAGAGCAATGAAACCGCGGTGGAAGAAGAGAAGAGAAGCCCGCTGGGGTGATTCTACTGCAGCTGTCGTTCCATCCATGTTCAAGGGCGCACGAATACGCACAAATCATCGCTGGGACATTGTCCAAATCCGACCAAGCAAGATACAGGGCCGTTTTACTCTCTGGTTGTCGATTGATGGAGAACTAACCCCAGTAGCTTTGCGCATTCCTCGTGTGTTTTATCTCCATTTAAAAAGTCTTCCAAAGGACGATCTCTTCCAGACCGGCCACTATTCCTGCGATAAAGTCATACGTAATCTTCCTCGGGGGCTCCATTGTTCTTATCTGTATAAGGTGACAGTCCGCGAAGATGTATACCAAGAAATTCAAGAGCATTTCACGGATCTCATTAATGATCCTAATGTAGATGGCGTTTTTGAACAACAGGTAGCCCAATCCTTCTCATATTTTACATCACCATCTTTAAATTATGGTTTAGATTCCACTGGTAATCCGAGCATTGCTCAAGCTAGGCAAAACTTGCATCGCAGATACACCGGGTATGACACTCAATCGTGCCCAAAGTAGCGGTGTTGATTTGGTGCAACTTGACCGCGCTGGTTCCCTTTCTCGCCAGGCCTATCTCGATGGTGGAAGGGCTGGAAAATACATTTTCCTATATCATGCCTGTTCAAATAGCGCACCAATCCATGTTTTTGTGCTCTTCCTTCCGAGCGGCCCTGTGAAACTTCATGTTGTCGACCCGGCCACTCGCCGACAGCCTATTGTTCGGCTTCAAGAGCTCTACGAAGACCTGCTACGTAAACGGCAGGCATCCTACGGGGGCAGCACTTGCATCGATTATCCAAAGACTCGCGAATTCACGACTACATACCATAATAACGATATTACTGCGCTGAAAGCTATTTCCCGAGAGCTCGGCCTATTGGAAAATATGTCGTACAGTATTGTGGTTTCGTCGACAAAAGAACAAACTTACTTTGACACTTGGGTCCCAAAAATGTCGAAGTTTCCTGTATTATCGATGTCCAAAACGAAGGCTGCCCATACACTAGATGTCTTTCCATGGCAGACGCACGTAGCTCAGAAATTGCTATACCGATATTTGTCTGTTGGAGGATGGCTTGATCGCTTGGTCGTTCTTGCTGATTACTATGACGTTCCTATTGGACATATTGAAGGAGATCAACCTCTTCTACTTTCCGACATAACGTTTGCAAGGCGACTAATCCAGCAAGACACCGTGCTTTGGTGGTCTCCATCAGAACGTCCCGATTTAGGCGGTCTCGAAGACGACTTCCGACCAGTAGAAGAGCTACAAAATACAGAATTCATGTCCCCCGGTTGTTATTCTAACGTCTGTTTGGATGTTGCGGTCCGCAATCTAGCGGTTAATTCGGTTTTACATTCTGTGGTAGTTAATGAATTGGAAGGAAGTGGAGGAACAACAGCGTTCGACTCGGTTTCTCGGACTCTTGACGAGTACTCTACCGGGGATGCACAGCGCGATATCACCTTGGGAGAATCCAGTTTATCCCCACAAACATTTGGTATCCTCAGGACCATGGTTAAGGGCTGGCTCCTTGACAGAATACAGGGTAATTTCGACAGTCCTGCGACCTTGGCGATCGACCATTTCTGGCGATGGGTCAGTACCAGCGCATCCAATATGCATGATCCAAGTATCCACCGATTTGTACATGGCCTCATGAGGAAAACTTTTATACAGATGCTTGCCGAGTTCAAACGATTAGGAGCGCATGTTGTATACGCCGACTTCAGCCACATCTTGCTGGCTACATCCAAACCACCTGGGACTGCTCATGCGTATGCCACCTACGTCGCTACAGCAGTGACGTCGCATGAGCTATTCCAGCACATATATCTCAAGGCGGAACGTTTTTATGATTTCCTGCTTTTCATGGACCCTGCCAATATGGGAGGTGTTGTATGCGAAGATCCTCTGGCAGTTGATCCACCAGAAGAGCTTTCAATCGAAATGCGATGGAATATTCAGACGTTTCTTCCTCCTGCCATACAAGATGACTTCGGCAAGGTCTTACAATATTTCATAGTCGAGCTGTTCCAGATACGCCAAAAAACCAACGAAGCTTCGCGCGTTCCGCTCCGTGTTCTCAAAAATTCAGCCCCAGATACAACGCAACGCGATGCGGGCAAAGTTAACGAAATGGATGCTACCCGCGAGTTCATAGCTAGGCGCCTTACTCGCAGGCTTCTTAAGGTCGTCGGAAGTATCCAAGCAAAGCTGAGAGATGCCGTGACTGACGAGGACTTACACGAGAAGTTTGAATTTCCTCTACTCCCTGGTTCTCACCTTCATCTGATAAACCCTATTCTGGAGTTCATTAAGTTCACCTGTGCAGTTCTGGGTTTGGCGCAGGAGTACCGTATTGAAGTGGGCTTATTGAAGCGTAATCTGCTCGACCTTGCAGGAGTACGTGAGTTCGCGACTGAGGCTATCTTCCGTAATCCTTGCGAGCCCTTGAGGCTGGCTAATGTACCCTGCCGACACTGCGATACCTTGCGCGAATTCGACTTCTGTCGTGATCCGGAGTTGATGCCCAACGGTCTCGATATCACCCCACCACGCTGGCTATGTGGAGGATGTGGAGTCGAATACGATCGCATAGCTATCGAGCTTGAATTAATGCGGATGGTGTGTTCCCTTGAAAGATCTTTCGCCCAGCAAGACTTGCGATGCGCCAAGTGCAAACAAGTCAGATCAGACAACGTATCTCGATACTGTCAATGTTCTGGTGCTTACCAGTTGACCATGAACAAGGCAGAGGTGAGAAGGCGGCTCCGAACAGTGGTGAATGTTGCCATCGTCCATGGAATGGCAAAATTGGCAGTAAGTTTCTGGTCGTGTGATACAGGCACATACTCACACCCTGTTGACTAGGAAATCGCCCAAGCTACATTAGAGAATTGGTGACCAGTCACTAGCGACATCGCTGGTGAACTTTAATTTTGCTTTCCAGATACCTTTTGTTTTCATACCCTTGAAATGTCTGTATACTAGATAACCATGTATTTCGCTACATAGCTACTAACATAAAGGAGAATAGAAAAACATGAGCGGAAAAAACACTTCTCATACATATATCATAACTGAATATAGCCCTTGAAATTAGAATACACCAACGCACATAAAAAAAATAATGTCCGCTGTGGACTGAACTCTGTGAGCCGGCATCTGTTTGAGAGAATACGGGGGGTCATACCTACAAATCTTTCCTACAACAAGGGGAGTGCTCAGCATCCCTCTTCCTCTGGAAGACTAATCCCTCCAAAGCCCGCTCTCCATCCCCCTCCTATTCCAGCTGCCATCCCATCTTGACTAGGCCTAGGCTTAAAGCTCTCTCTTCTTATACGGCTTGCTTTACGTGCAGTAGAATCTCTTTGTGACGCACCCGACGCAGTCCTCCCAGTGACACTGGATCCTAGATTGCCACTTGAACCAAAATTTGTGCTAGTACCATAACCTGATACACTATTTTGGGATGTCGCTCGCTGCATGACAGCAGGAGGACGTCCCCATCCCAGTGAGGCATAGACTTGCTTGGTCCCGGGAGGTAGAGGGGGTGCGGGCTGAGTAACAGGCCGAGGCAATCCAGATCCCCCACTCGGTGTTCGTCCCTTAGTTGGCGAGGAGATTCGTGCATGTTCGGTCATTTTCTGTCGTTTATTACTATACGCAACCCCATGAGCGACAGATAGGGAGGAGCCAGGTCTCACAGCGGGGGTTACTATCCCTGAGGAGCTGTGGTTCGTACCACTCTTCCCCGGGACGTAGCTCGCATAGCTACTTCTGACCGTGCCAGATTGTGGGTTGATATTGTTACCATTATGGCTGGGTTTGAGGCCCTGTGTGCTCTTGAGAGCTTGTGCAGAATATTGAGATGCTGGACCTTTCTTCTTGTTCTCCTGGTCGCCTGCAGATACAGCTTCCATCAAAGTCTGCAATATGCTTTCTCCGTGCACGAGGAAAGGTCGATCATGCGTTTTCTCCCAAGAGGGAAGAGCGGTAAGTAACTGCTGCTCGAGCTACGATGCAGAAACTCAAACCGTCAATTCGTAAGCTTCGATGAGTTTAATGTAAGCCTTACCTTAGGCTTTTCCTTTCCAACGCGTCTTCTCATCTTCTCTTCTCTCAAGAGTCTTCCCGGATCTCTACCGCCTGCTCTTCCTAGTAAACGCGTTTGATCAGAAGCAGCCCGCTCCAGTTCTTTCTCCTCATTGCAAATATCAAAATATTTCCTAATAGATGCCAGCAAAGGCGACTTCAACTTCACCTCCGCCTTCAGCTTTGCGATTTCGTGCTCATGTTGGCTGAGTAGATCTTCGGTATGTTCGTCTACGGATTAACGTGAGTCATGGAACAAACTTGGCGATAAGATATACTCACCATCTGCAAATGCGGCAAATTCCTCTCTTTCTTCGTCGCCAACCATGAGCTCCTCCCACAAGGACTCGATCTCTGTCCTTGCATTTCCTATAAATTCGCCCATCCGTTCTCGCTTCAATTCCAGCATGCGTTCAAGTTCCTCTTCATACGCTTGTACAACTAATTGGGTAGTGCCTCGGTTTGCCTTTGAAGAGCGAATTTTAGCAAGGATGCTATACCAAAACAAAAAAAAAGGAGCGTTAAACACACCTCAACAAATCCATCCATCGCATCTTCTTCTGCACCCATTCTCTTCCACAAGCCTTCTAACTGATCATACATCGCTTGAATATGGGACTCTCGCCGTTTCTTCAGTTCCCCTAGCTCCAAGCATAGTTTATCTGTCCACGAAAGCATGCTTTGTGTGGGTTCGACACCCATGGAAGTTAGCAGAGCGGCTGGAGAAGCTTCCTGGGAGGACGAAGAGTCGAGTAGAGTTACGAATCGGCTGAAAATGATGTAATAGTCGCGAGATTCATCTGCAGGCAAATCTGGAGTTGAGGATATATGTGGAGGGGATGAAGAGGCAAAGGAAAGCAGAGGCACATCAGGGTTCACACGAGAGCTGGGCGTTGGTGTGGATGTCCCGGCTGAGGAGAGAAAGGGATCGGAGTTAGCATTTGAAATGTTGTTCGAATGCGTACTACAGGAAGAAGATGATCGCGGTAAAAGATATGAAGGAATAGCAAGCGAGGACGAGCAAGAGGGATTATCATCATAGGTGGGAGGGTCGACGCCCAATTCTGTATAAAGCCAGTCGATATGAACGAAGATCTCTGCAAGCTGATTGAGTCGTTTAGTCTTTAAAAGGGCAATTAGTAAAGATCGTAAAAAGGCGATATATACTTACTACTTCGCCCTTTCCCCTCACAAGCTCTTTCTCGAGCTTAGAGAAGCGATCGGGGGTTACATCGCGGTAGGCATGCGGGTTATCAATATCTTCGCCTGATGCAATTACCGGCTGTAAGATATCGAGCTGGAAACAGTTGGCGCCCAAGATACGCGATAGAGAATTGAGACGGTTTGTAAGGGTTGTGAGTTGCTCTAGTTTCGTATGATACATCTGAACTTATTTCGTTAGACATCGTCATGTTCTATGTACGATACGAATGGTAACACTCGACGCACCTGTCTCAGTTTCTCCTGGTATTCCATGGCACGTTGATATCTATTTGGCAGAACTTTCTCTCCTTTTAGGTCACCAAGTGCTGCAACTGATCCTGCGACCTGAGCATTTGTACCCAGGGCTCTCGAGTAGCGCATGCATTCGCTCTCTACGCCATCACACTTTGCATACCATTCATCCACCTGCTTTCTGCGTATTTCAATTTGGGATTCGACGGCTCGCGTGAGGGTGTGCTGTAAAGTTTGCAGCTCGTCCTCCAGAGCTGTTGGTGGCAGACCAAGTTGGACATGTAAAGTTGGGAGTAGCCGAGTCTGTACATTAAGATGCGTGTGTAGTGTCGATAAAAGGGTCGTCAGTGTCAGTGAAGGCGTCGTTGATATCGTCGCCGAAGCCGTTGAGGACGATGAGGACGATGAAGAAGCCATTGACTATAGCTATGAGATGCGGTTACATTCAAATTTTGCTGTCACCATAGATTCAGATTCGAACCGCGTCTGTGCGGTCACGTGCTTTTTGCTTTTCGTGTTCAACAATGCGCGTGCCAACACGTCCACTGAAATGCCAGAATTTGAAACATATAAGCTATATGTAGATGCAAGTGGGTTAGACTATCTTCGTAAAGTTTCCGTCGCACACATGCCACACATGCCACACACATTTTTAGCTGAGCCTAGATGTATGATGTTGTATAGTCTGGTGGAAGGAACTTGAGGAATGCTGTTCCTTATCATGACAACTTGGAACTGATCATCTTACGAGTCATATTTATTGTGAAAAAAACCAGATGATCGGTGAAAATGCTAGTGAGGCACAAAGACCCAGCCTAGACCCTGTTTCTTTCATATCAGCGATGTTTATTATGTTCCTGTCAGACCATAATTGTTTGGACACGGTTGGAACCGAAAGGTCTGGGAGAAGATATGTCGTACATTGTATTTGAAAGTCTAGTGTACAAAATTGATGAAGGGGTAGTTATTCCTCGACATGTTCAGATAACGCAATATTTGTTGAATCAAGTACTATGGTTTATAGCCCGGGTCATTGGACTCATCGTCATCTGTGGAAGAAGATGACAGTAAATCATCATGAGCTGTGACATGCGGCTGCGGGAGCCTGTTATGTGGGAGTAGTCCGGGGCCACCAGGCCAATGGCTGGTGTAGCTATAAGTAAGCATAGCGGTGCGAGCACGAGAAACTGGGCCCACCGTAAAGATATTCCTGTGAATTGGTCATAGTACTCTGATAAGTCTGGATGATTGTTTGGTATTCGTGGTTTTCCCAATTTGAATGCTCTTCTGGGTAATATACCCATTGTGTTACAACCAAGAGTTAGTTACTCTGGCGCACACAGAACACACTATAAGGAAGATGATGAGGGAGTGGTTACCCCTTGAGCTGCAGAGAGTTTGTTGGTATACAACAGGAGGACTTGCTGAGGAGTCTCCTGGATCTATTGGGGTATATATACTACTACAGGGTTGTTTTTACATGTGTACTATACAGTTTGATAGAGACAGTGGCTGATGATGTCATGGGGCCTAGCCCGCATGGCCAGCTTCACTGTGTGAGAGAATTGTGTCTAAAATAAGAAGAAAGGCAATTGCGGCGCAAGAAGAGGAGTTTGGACAAAAAGGGGAAGTGCCGCGTGGCACCATGTGTGAAAGCTAAAGTACAAGGTTAAAGCGGAGAATAAAAGTAAGGGAAAGGTCCGAAAATTGTGTTATCGTAACACATTGAGAGGGCTGTCTAGCAGAACACAAGCATTGGTATATGATCCCGTGGAAAATGTGGAGGAGACATGTACAGTACACCGTTATCGGCTCGGTAGAAGCAAACCAAGCAAGTAAAAGAAGACATTAGAGCAAATCGTGTATTCTGTGCAATCATTTGTGACCAAACCTGACACGATTTCAGCCAGTTTTAGTGATTCGTGAAACGGATTAAATAATAGTTATACTTACTTGGGTCAGTAATTTTCCGTCTGTTTTCAGACAGGACAAATCTTGCTTTTCCAAAGGCCAAATAAAGGGTATCGACAATGGTCTAGATGGTTTCCATGCGTTACTGCTGAATGCCTCCTGGGTGGCTAGATCCAGTTTGCTGAATGCTGCCTGCTTAGATACCTCGTTGATATCACATAAGCTCAAGGCACCATGTGTTTTGATCTCTATGACCAAAGCTGGTTCGGGATTGTCTGTAGTCAGCATGACATCTGCTGTGCTGTAATCTCCCCCACAGGACACGAAGCGAGGTATGGACCATGATGTTGGTCAGATTGTTCCAAAATCCTTCCTGCATTGACTGCATTGGCAAGGCCAGCAGCGGGAACAATTGTCCATCTATAACCCAATGTCGTGTATCCAATTCACTGTTTATCCTTTTGGGCAAACGAACAACAAAGATGTCTGGATTGAAGTAATCAGAGAAGGTCTTGTGAGATTGAATGTTTTCATTGAATATAACTTTGTCAAGGAGCTTCTTGCCGTCATCAACAATTTGCTCTACCAAATTGAATTGATAATGAATAAATTTCAGTTGCTTCTCCTGCGACAGAGTCCGATTGAAAGCACTGGGGCCACATGTTGATTGCAGGGCATCAACCTTGTAAATATTCGGAATTGTGGGCAAGCCATAGCGTGTAAAAGCTAATAATGTTGAGTGAAGAGTAGTATCCTGGGGCATAAGCCCTTTTGCGGCAACCCTAGTAGAATGGCAAGGTGCAGGATCCTGGAGTTTGGTTGCCATGATTATTGGGCTGTCTAGGCAAAGAAATATTCAAGCAAATTTTTGATTCTGGTTCCATTGGATATACCCTAGCTTTTACATACTGTTGGAAAACAACACCCCCCATGTAGAAAAGGCATACATACAAGAGACTCACCGCTGTGAACAATTTGCACCCTGGAATAGAGATGAACCTGTTGATACCCGACAGATTAGAGGTTGAGGCGTGATGCAACCGATGCCCCTGGTATTCTGGTACACTCTGTATTGTGTTCAGCATGTCATCTCTTACATGAGGATAAACCATTTAAGTAGATTCAGGGTAAAGTGTAAGAAATATATGAATCTTGAAACCATCCAAGAATGGCAATAGTTTGAGGCCATATCAGCCTCAGAGTGATTGATTGCCGCTATCATTTCCATTGAAAGTTTTGGGTACTGACAATGCAACTTATTGGCATCAGTTCAATTCAATTGTGTTGGGTTTCATATGTGTCACTTCCCGTCAGTGCCAGAGAAGTGCATATACCGCTAAAGAGCTCACTGTCCGATATTCCCCCAAATCTGTTCTCTAAAAGTCCCACTATGTCCGTGACATGAATACACATTGTTACTGGTACTTGAGGTGACTACAGATAGAGTCGCATATATTCATGACTCAGACCAGAAAGAGCGCCATCATAAATCATAAAATCAGATGGAATAGAATATAACTCAAGTACCCACTAGAACATTGATGAGAAGAACAATGACAAGGCAGAAGTCAAACAAAGATTTGTGGTGATTCATACCAATTTTACAGCTTCTCACTGGTAGCATTGCGGCGAGATGGGGTGGGAGGCACACTCTCAATAACATGGTAAAATAAATGCCTCGACTAGTGTTTACCTTTATTAACTGTTCTCAGTGCTGAACACAGATGGTCAGAAATTACCTGCACAAGATGGTGACTCTTACATTTGAGCTTCCCAATAGCGAAAACCACTACCACCCTTTAGGTTCCAAAATAGTTCTGGGACAATTACAAGTTTGTGGTGATCCAAAATCTAAATTGGCCTCCAAGCAGCTTCATCTGACCATTAACCAAAAACTGTGGGACGGAAAATACCTTGCATACCGGGGTGAACTTTTTGAGGACGACAGTGAAACATCGTTGGATGTTGTCTGTAAACTTTGTCTTAAAAGACGCAAGACAGAAGATGATCGACCATTTTCGGACGAGTTCACTTTGAAATGGGAAGCACGTGTTTATCAAAACCATTTAAGGCTTTTGCAAGGCAGTGTAGTACCTACATTTTATGGCCATTTCAGTGACCGTGTGGAGGGTGGTCTCCCAATGCAGAGTGTACTTTGATGCAATACTGTGGCCCTCATCTCAGTAAACCAATCAAGGACCATCCCCTTTGATTCCGGTACGTTCAGTCAACCAGTTCTTACGTAGTAACAGCTGAATTTTGGTTTGGATTAGCCAGGCTTTTATCCGAGGTCTTGTAGATGTAACAACCAAGAGTTATTTACTCTGGCGCACACAGGAACACACTATAAAGAAGATGGTGGGGAGTGGTTACCCCTTAGGCTGCAGTGAGTTAGTTGTGCTAGACAACAGGAGGACTTGCTGAGTCCTTCCCTATGTATTGCTCCTGTATATATACTAAAATACATGAGGTACTGTACAGTTGTAAATAAAGTTTAAAGTCTGATGTCTGGCATGTGACCGGTCACAAGATGAGTCTAGACACTGATCAGGTGATGTGTCACATGACTGGTCATATGACTATGAAAAGTTGAAAATGTAAAGTAAAGTAAATGGTCATATGACTGGTCATGTGACTTGGAAAATAAAAGTAGAAGTACAAAAGTGAAGCGTAAGTAGGTGCTGGTATCTTAATTATAACAGTAGATATACACAAAGTAGGCCTCATCCATGGGTACCCTGAAGAATTCCATGTTCTTCAATTTGGAACACACGCCCTTCATCATTAGTTTTCAATTCGCATTTATGGAGCCAATGTGCTGCACTGAA